>NW_027185759.1:18564959-18569710 GCF_028583685.1 Petaurus breviceps papuanus
GTTGTCATATTCCATGATCCAGTTTTTTTATGTAATTAATTTTGCACAGACCTTTTTCTTCTTCTCCTTAAGCTGGTGTGTTTTCTTGACCAATAGAGCAGGAGTTTTCTCCTTCCAAACTGTAACCTTAGGAGCATATTTCTCACTGGACATAGAAACTAAATTTGGTTGACATTGTACAAACTTGATTAATAGATTGTCTGAAATCCATCAGCCATGAGATCATACATGGTAAACACACAGGTACTAGTATAACCCCACTAATAGCTATGAGTAGGAACTATAAAGCTTGTCTCCACCAGCTTCCTCCAAACCAGGACCCCCAAGACATATTAAAAGGAGATTGCCAGGTCTGCACTGGGATGTACGTGCGTTAGTTTCCAAATGTCCTGAGTAATTTCTTTCACTACAGCCCTGTTGTTGTCTGTTCTCATGCAACAATTTGACAAGTTCAATTTTCCACACACCCCACCTTCCTTGGCTAAGAGATAATCCAGTACTAGCCTGTGCTGTAATACAGCCTCTTGGGTTTGGGTGGCTCCGTAGGCCAGCAGATCAAGAGCTCTGGCCGTCTGATTAGTGATAATTTCTCCTACTGCCTGGAGCCTAATTATCCTGTTTAGCATGTATGTAGGGGTCCTATATCCCCAACTCCCATTTTGGGCCCAGGTTGCCGGCCCATAGATTTTAATGATTCTCTCAGGTGGCCATGAGTCTCCCCACCCGTTAGTGTCTCCAGATTGGGTAATGGAAGTATCTATACTTCTTTTAGATCGGCTTAAATCACACAATGGAATACCTAACTGTCCCTCCATTTGTCCTGGGAGGAAAAAGCTAACCTCTCAGAACCCCCACAGATCCAACAGTTAGTCAAGTTGAAGGTGCTGGCTATAGTTTGCATTAAAGTCTGAAATGTATTTTCCTCCCATGGGGTGCTGGGAACCAGTCTGGGGGAGATCAGCGGGTAGGATGTCAGCAAAGCCCAGAACCAGATTGAGACTGTCTCCATGGTCCACTCGGATCACAGAGAGTGACGTTAGGGGTCTGTAGTATTTGGTGTAGAAGGGTTATCCAACACAAGATTTTAACTTAGGGGCAGCCAGGTGGCTCAGCGAGTAAGAGCACCGGCTCCAGTGTTGGGATGACCTGGGGATCGAATCTGGGCTCGGATACTTAGCACCACACCCAGAAATAACTGGCTGTGTAACCTTGAGCAAGTTGCTTAACCCCAATTGTTTAAAAAAAAAAAAAAAGATTTTATCTAACACCTCAAACAAGACAATTCCAATTATAGATCCCCAAATGAATATACATCCAATAATCCTTCGACAAACAAGGCAACCCTCTACCAACTGCCGGGCTAGAGTGTCACTCCAGGAGTGACAGACTTAGCACAGTATCACACAGGTTCTGGACGTCCCAATGACTGCCTTGATGTAAGTGGCATAGAATTTGTCTCATACCTGCTTTGGTCAGTACCTCTCTGCCATCTGGGAGGAACCAGTGACCTGTGTCATCCTCCTGGGCACCCACATCTTGGGCCTTCAATTTCTCCTCCCTGGTAAAGGTCTCCTCCCTGGGGAGGTGGACTGGGAAGCAGGACAGGGATTAGAACCAACCTATCTTCAGTAGATTTTCTCTTGACTCCAGCTCTCCTAGCTTCCTCATCAGTGAGGCAATTGCCCCGAGCAGCAAAAGTGTTTCCTGATTGGTGTCCCTTTACATGGATGATAGCGATAGTTTTAAGTGAGATTCTGCAATACCTCAGTTAATAGGGTCATGTGTCCTAATTCCTTCCCCTTACTTCTCTTCCCATATTTTACTGAATATATGTGCCACCCCCACATGCATATTTGGAATCTGTATAGATCGACCCCTCCTTTCCTTCAAGTAACTTCAATGCTTGGTTCAAGGCATAGAGCTTGCAAGTTTGTGCCGACCAATTTTGAGGAGACTGCTGGCCTGACTCAGAGAACTAGTTTCTCCATCAGTTATTGCCTACCCATTCAATCTTTTCCCATTCACTCCTCTATAAACCAACTTCCTATCTGTGAGGGAGACTCCTGCAGGTCTTTAGGTTCCAAATCTGTCAATTCCCTTTTCTCTGGGGATAGTCCCTAGCCAGGTACCTTGTCTTCCCACAAGTCCAGCAGGTAAGTGGGCCAGGCCCTTATTTCTTTGCCCTATAGTGGGCCCCTTTCTACTTTGCTGAACTCCCCAATTCAGTCCCCCAGAGCTCCATCCTTTGCCACACCCTCGAACCTCGATGAAACTCGTCTCTTGTATGGTTTGAATTAACATCCTGATCCTCTGGTGTTCCTTCCTGTCTCCCTTCCTTAGTCTTTCCCTGTCCTTATTTCTTTTCACATATACCTTCTTGGCCTCCTCTAACAGCTCCCCAAGGGTCTGTGATTCTATTTCTCTAATTTTTGCAGCTCCTTACTAATGTCTGACCACGAGTTAGATTCAAAATATAGTTTCAAAATGCTTTCAGTTTTGGGTTCATCTGGGTCCGCCCAGGGTACTTTCAAATTCCCTCTTTTAATCTCTCTAGAAACTGAGAGGGGGACTCTTCCTTCTTCTGCGTGATTCTCAATGCCTTATATATATGCTTTTGTTGAGAATAAATTCTAATCCATAGAATTATTACTTTTCTGGAATTCTACAGGAACATTTAGCAAATTAGTCCCACAGACAAATGTTGGTTATCTCCTATTCAGTCTGAGAGGAAAGTTACTCTTTTCCACCCCTGAGACCTGGCCGGGATCTCAGGGTGTAAAGAGAAGGGGAACCTCCTCACACCATTAATGGAGCTGGTAGAATATTTTCTCTCCTTTCCCTTTACTATCTCTGGACACTGTCAGGGATGCAGACAAACACTTAAAGCAGGAAAACAGAGACACACACCTCACATAGAAACACATAGAACTGGTATTCAGAGTCAATATACTTTGGTAATTTTAAGCCAGTCCTACACTTTATTCCCCTGGAGTTAATCACTGGTACCTCTTATTTTCGCTCCTGAGTTCGGGGTTTGGACTGCTCTAACGAGGGTTTTCCATCAAACACCTCAAGGTGTCTTGAATAGGCCCGGCCCACCTGCCATCAGTCACCTGTGCTCAGAGAGCCCTTCCTTTGGGGTCTGCAGTCCACTCCTTAATTTAGCATGAAAGGCTCTCCTCTCAGGTCTCTATACCCAGCCAATTGACCCCCAGGCTCCCACTGAGTACTTACAGGGCTATGCATGCATAGGTTTCTTGACTGGTTCTACTGTTCAATCTCAATTCAGAGCTTCAGATCCTTTGTTTTTACTTTCTCTTTCACTGAGTTTCTGCACTTCAGGCACTTTATTTGGAGGAGGAAGGGAGACACCCTGCTCCCTCTGGAGACCATTGGAGCAAGGGGCCCTATGGGCGCCTGCCTCCTCCCTCGAGTCACATGACCCGGGGCAAGCCCCCAAAACTGTGTGAGGTACATAGACCCTACCTACCCCAAATTGACTACTCAGAGACGTCTCAAGGTGAAAGCAGGAAGTTTTATTGAATCTCAGAAGAAGCGAGCAGTCCTGTCACTGGGAAGTCCAGAGAGAGGAGGCCCTGTACAGAAGCCAAAGTGGGGTTATATAGCTGAAAACCCCGAGAAAACTGCAACCCTCCCCTTCCTCATGTAATCTTTTAAATTGATTGGCTGTTCTGTTAGCATTCCCTTATTGGGCAGGTGGGGTGACAAGGGGATTTCCAGAGTTTTGTCTTCTCCAAGGTCGCCTGCCCTCTGGTAGCTAGAAACTGAGGCCTAAAGACATTGAGTACTTTAGCAAATCGTCCACTTGAGAAACCACATTTCGTTCTAAGTGTGTATGGCCTTGAATGAGCTGAATGAACAAGTGCAAGGACTAGCCAGTGAGGGCGACTTCCCTCAAGTAGCCCCATCATGTGCAAAAATCGTTAGTGTTTGTACAAAGGGCTAGTTTTGACCTTGCCTTGAACATTTCTAGCTAAAAGAAATATTACCTATTTTACCACTGGGGAGTCAATCAGATTCTGTAGAACTTTTGTTTTTCTAAAACTATAGGTTAACTATTTCATGAATAATAATGACCTTTTAATGATTTCTCTTACCAAAGTTGTACTGTAAATTCATAAATCCATTGGGGGGGAGGGTGGTAGAGTCATGAAAGACCTTATTTCACAGTATTCCAGCTGAGTCTTGGTGAAAGGTAATGATTACAAGGGGTAGAGGTGAGGAAGGGTTATATAGGACATTCTGGGTATTCATTCAAAGGCAGTGCCAACAGCTGCTGCTCAAAGTCCCATTGGGGGTAAGGGAGGGATACAACACAAATCTCCTGGTTCAATCAACCTTGCTAGCCCACTGGGTAATGTTTGTCAGGTTTTTGGGGAGCCAGGCTGGGGAGGGGAAATAGACCAAGGTCCCATAAAAGAAGTGCTTTGGCCTTGGTTCCCTCTTTCAGCAGTTCCCTTGTTCGAGTGGCAACATAAGGAATTCTTGTAGGAGGGAATGAGAGATATTTTGATGATTGTTTTACTCTCCCAACCACTGGATTTTCCTCAATGGCAGCATTTAGCAGATGCATAGTTTCCACTGAAATTGTGTGCTTGACTCTAATGGAGCATTGTTTAATGTTGAGGTAGGCCCCTCCCCTGGGCTCATGGCAGGACTGGGTAGAAATAATGGTTTCTGGACTGTAATAAGAATGTAAATTTTAAAGATCTTCCCTGCCCCTAGGCTAA
>NW_027185759.1:18569720-18577603 GCF_028583685.1 Petaurus breviceps papuanus
TGTGGTAGCTGCAAACCCTGAGGACGCTTGGGGTGCTTGCTGCTACATGGACCAACCAAAGTTTTATTAGAGCAAACACCCCTAACGAGTCAACAGGAAGACAGTTCAACTCAACAAAACTCTATCAAGCTCCTGTTACATACCAAATGCTGTGTTAGGCAGTCTGACGAGAGCGGAAGTATAGTGCCCGTAGACAGGGCTATGACAGCCCCAGGATTACTCTGCCCTAATACATCTGTATATGGTATACTGTGTTCAGGTCTGGGTACTAGACTGGTTAGTCAACAGGCATTAAGTGCCTGTCTTAGCAATGTGCTAAGTGCTGTCTATGCAAAGACAAAAAGTTTGCTCAAGGAGCTCACAGTCTAATCAGTAAGACAACATGTAAATAGGCACAAATGATATATTTAAAGCAGATGGGACTCTTAAGCTGGAAGTCATTAGTAGCTGGGAGAGGGAAAAGTTACCTGCAAAAGATGGGATTTTGAATAGGTCTTGAAGAAAGCCAGGGAAATTAGAATCATTTGGCCAAACATTTATTAAGCTCCTATGTTAAGCCCCAGGCACTGGGGATACAAGAACAGAGGCAAAAGTCAGTTTTTTATCTCAAAGAGGTCATAATCTAATGAGGCTCTTCTAATAATAATATAAAGAGAAGGAATGCCTAGGAACAATTGGGATGAGTTTCAGAGAGGCAGATTTTGCCTCAAAATAAGGAAAATCTCTATAACAATTAGAACTGTCCAAAAGTGAAATCTGCTGGTTCCTGAGTTTGTGGAGGTCTTCAAGTGTAGGCCAGAGAAAGGGAGACAGGCAAACATGATGAGAATAGGAGTAAGCAGTATTTCCCAGCCCCTCATGATGTCTCCATGGAGACCTAGTCTGAGGACCCCAGTCTGAGTCCTGACTGAGAAGTCCAATGATGGGTCATTCTCTAGCCCAAATTGGCAGAAGGAGATCGAGGTGTGAGAACCCTGGGAATGATGGGGTGCTTGGGTGCCTGTGCATGAACCACAGTTTATAAAATCACATCAGTCTGCAAAATCACATTTCTTCCTAGCCTTAAATCTCCCAAGCCTCAAAGCATTATCTCTGCCCCTTCCCCTTGCTAGCACTCTGCCTAGCAACCATTCATCAACTGTTTATCTCCCCTTAGTATACTAACCAGCTGCACCTATGAATCCTTCACTGGATAATCTATAAGTAACTCCCCAGCCCATTATACACATCCCGGATCCCTCCTTAGCATGGGACATATGTATATTCCCAACATCCATCTTGTCAGACAGGACATTGATGGGTAGCAGACTGGGCACTTCTCAGTCAACCCTGACCACTAGTTGACTTAGTGACATTTCAAGCCTAAAACCACACCTCCAGGTAGCTGCCTCCCCCCCCCCCCCTTGGGCTATTTCCCAGTAAATTACGGGCAGTGTGCCTGCACAGTAGATATTAAAAGTGCATGTTCCTTTAAGCACTGACCACTCCTTAACTACTCCCTCATCCCACCCTTACTCACTTAGCATAATTGGCACAGGCTATACTAAAGATTATCCTTTAAAAACTTTAACTCTACCCCCTTTAAGGCTGCAGGTTCCCTAAGACCTCTTGCGGGCTATATAGCGTAACAATAAACTTTTACCAACTTGACTTAGAAGGCTTGAGCCTGTGAATTCATTCCAGACTGCCCACCAAGGGACTCTGGTCACTGGGGTCCCTGAAACTCCTATCATCCCTCATCAGGAACAGGAGCCCAATGTGCAGCCACCTAGCATGGTTTTTGAAATGAGAAACTTGTGCACTAGGGAAGGATGGGGTGCAGGGTCCAGCTTGGAGGAGCCTGATGCCCCAGGGAGCAGGGACTGATGCTAACTAGCAGCTCTGTCCCTCAGCCCCCCCGAGATAGGTCTTAGATCCAGTGTGTCCTGAGGAAGGGACCTCACCTAGGGGTGGAGGGTCAGAAGCAGAAGAAGAAGAAGCAGTTTCTGTGTGGCTGTGCCCCCAAGAACAGAGGCAGGGTCTCAGATCCAGCCCCAAGCCCTGCAGTCTGATGCCTGCTGCTGAATAACAGGGCAGGGAGTGGGAGTTTGCTTCTCTGTGACTGGCCCTGCAGTCTTCTAGCTAGCCCCTGATGGATGGTGCCAGCAGCCATCTACTAAGAACTCCCCTGGGGGTAAGCTCACAGTTGTGTTGTCTGATACAAACTCTCCTGGGAGCTCAGACCAGGAAGGCAGTGAGGACAATTGACCTGCCACAATGGAAAGCTTGTGGATTCCTAACCTGATTTGCCCCCTGAGATCCTTGAACCCAGTACACAACAGGAGGAGAAAATGCCAGGAGGACCCAAAAGAACAAAGGACTGAGCACATCCTAGACATTCTTTCCATAAGTGTTCAGAGCCTGGTGCTATCACAAAGTACAAATTTAGGAAGTTAATTGACAAAATGAGTAAAAAACAAAACAAAGAAACAAAAAGAATCTCATCACATAGCTCTATTATGGTGACAGGAATGGCCAAGACCCAAAACCAGAAAAAAAAGGGGATTCCAAATCCAAGCCAATCCAGTAAACATTGGTTAAGCACCAGCAGTATGCCAAACGCCATGTTAGGTGCTGGGGATGCAATTAATAACAAGCACAGTCCCTGTCCTCAGGGAACTTACAGTTTAAAGGGGGGAAACCCATAAAAGGAGGCAGGAAAGCTGGATGCCTACAGGACATCAGGGGGCACCCCGCTAGGGGGCATCTTGTTCTGTGGAATTGAAACCTGCCAGGGCAGCAGAAAGAAAATCACCCCGGTTGTCTTGAGAACCAGAAGGCAAAATGAAACTAGAATGAATATACTGGTCATCTCTTAAAAGAAACCCCCAAATGAAAACTCCCAGGGAACATCTTAAGCAAAACCTAGAGCTTTCAGCTCAAGAAAAGTGCTTCAAGTAAACAGCAAGAAAGAATTCAAGTACCAAGGTGGCATGGTCAGCTTCAGATCACATACAATTTAGTAGCTTCCACCTTCAAGAAGCAGAGAAAGGCAAAAGATAGAGACTTAAGCCAGTGTAATATAATGCCAAGGAAAGGCAGCTTCCCAAGGTTCAGAATACCAGCATAGGAGCTCTCCATTTTATTCAGTGACAAACCAAGAACAGAGAAGGTCAAAACATGACATCATTCCAAATACAGCATTTACTAAGTGTGATTAAATAATCTCCAAGTACTACCCCACCCCAGGACCTTCCATTCATTCAATCAATTACAAAGTCCCTGTTCTAAATATTACTCCACCCCTAGGCTGTACCTTCATTTAGTCTACCACAAAGCCCCTCTTCTCAAATGGAGATTAGTTTCCAAACATAAGTAAAGTACCTTCATTTGTTCAATCATAGAACACAAAAAGGTCAAAAGTTCCCCACCCCTGGATCACAATTGAATCTACCCCAGAGTTACATCAAGTTTAAGCACAGCACTTAATACCCAAATGGAGGTCTTTTCTTCATCTTGACAGGAGGCAAGTTCTCAGCACTCTTAGTTCCTGGGGAGACAAGGCTTAGCAAGGCCACAAGATACATTGCCAGTCTCTTCATTCATTCATCCTCTGTCTGTAGAACAGTCCTAGAACCCCTGAAAACATTAGCAAAACCCTCTCCCAGGATTTCTGTAAACATACAACAAGAAAATCCTTCTTCAGGGCTTCTGAACCAACAGAAAGGTTCCCAGACCCCTGCAACAACAGCACTGTCCTTCACCAGTGGACAGTATTCACTCTCTGTCTGCAGGACAGTCTCAGGAGCTCTTAGCCAACAGCCAGGTTCCAGGACTTCTTCAACAGGACTGTCTTTCACCAGTGGACAAATATGGCAAAACAACATCAAAACAGACAAAGTACCAGCAAAACAGCCATGTCTCCTCAGTCCTTGGCAGCTCAGGGGGCAGGTCTCAAAAGTCCAGGGCAATTCAAAGTGGCCCCCACCAATTCTCTCAGTCTCTCTCTCTGCCTCCATGAGAGTGCTGCTTCCAAAAAGTTCTTCTGCCTCTCTCTTGTGTCTCTCCAAATCTACGTCACCAGCTCCTCCCAGTTCAGGACTTTCTTTTCACATCAAGTCCATTCCACAGGTGGGATTAACAAGCTCTGGGTTTTTAACACAATCAATTTGAAAACCAAGCCAATACAGGGGAATCTTTATATTCCATTACTATCACAGCCAGCAATTGCTTACCAAGGAAAACTGAGGACAGTCAATGCTCAACATTCCCAGGTTGAATTTTCTCAGCTTCAGGCATTCCTGTGATTTTATTAGCAGCCCATTGGCAATCACACATTTTTGGTTATTCGAAGTAGAGGAAAAAAGGAGAGGCACCATGTGGGCAAGTCTGTGGAGCTGTTGGTGACCTAGTGGGTGTTTCACTGGTCTTGTTTACCTCAATGTTGTAAAGAGCTCCCCAAGCATTTGGTGCATATTTTCATTGTTTGCCTCAAAAACTCAAGTTTTGTGTTGTGAACATACGTTTCTCCACTGTTGCCCAGTTTTTTTCTTTCTTGATTTCAGTACTTATGCCCTCTCATCTAAGTGCATACAGAGTAATTGTCTAATGTCTTACACCTTTGTGGGTCTTCATGTTTGTGGATGTACTTGGAGTCCAGAAATAGCAAGGAGGGTTGGAAAGGTTATCTCTTTGGCCCTCATAAGATGGCTCTAGTTCTTCAGCTGTTGGGATCCTGTTAGTAACTTCCTTTCTCCAAAAGTCATGCTGTTGGCTCAACCACCTGTGGTATACAAATGTAATGGAATACTACTATGCAATCAGAAATGATGAGTAAGCAAATTTCAGAAAAACCTGGAAAGATTTATATGAACTGATGCAAAGTGCAATGAGCAGAACCAGGAGAGCATTGTACACACTACCGTGTTTCCCCGATAATAAGACACTGTCTTATTATTTTTTTTGGACAGAAAAACACCAGAGGGCTTATTTTAATGAACATTGACAGCAATTTTAATAAACAGGTAAATGTGAACAAAAAAATGTACCTTTATTCAATAAGCAAATAACTGGGGAAGAACAGGATGATGCGCTCACTGTTACAGCTCTGACTGGATGCAGCTCGGAGCGCGGCATGCGTTTCATGGGGAGGGGGGTGGTGCATACAGAGGGTACCGTAATGTAGCGTGTAGCGCAGGGGATCACCTTCACTACAGTAGCAATCTCAATAGGGCTTATTTTCGGGGGAGGGCTTATTTTAGAGGAATCTTACACAGTAAGGGGAGGGCTTATTTTCGGGATAGGTCTTATTATCAGGGAAACACGGTAACAACAACATTGTGTGATGATCAACTATGAATGACTTAGCTCATTTCAGCAATACAATGAGCCAAGACAATTACAAAATACTCATGATGGAAAATGCTATCCAAATCCAGAAAAAAATAAATCTGATAGAGTTTGAATGCAGATTATTTTCATGCATACTAATTTCACTTTTTTTGTGTGTGTTTTTCCCCTTTTGATCTGTTTCTTCTTTCACCTGACTAATATGGAAATGTTTTGCATGATTGCACATATATAACCAATATCAAATTCCTTGTTGTTTTAGAAAGAGTGGAAAAGGGGGAGGGGAAAAATGTGAAACTCAAAATTTTGTAAAAAATGAATGTTAAAAATTATCTTTACATATAATTGGAAAACAGAAAAAATAATCACATTGTTGAGGAAATCTCCCTCTAGAAATTGCTCGGTGAGTCCTCTACATATCCGCAGGGCATATTCAGCTCACTCGTTCTTCTTTTCTAATCATTGGAATTGTTTCTTTTTGTGTCTTCAGAATTTCACCCTTCTGTTGACTTTCCCAGTAAAATTGAACATGCTAGTTCCTGCCTATCCCTCCACTGAGCCTTTTGAGACCTTTCCATAAAGTCCATAGTTGTCAGACTCTGGACAGTTTTCCTCTCTTTAAAACCATAAACTTGAGGAGGGAGAGATGCTTTCCTCCCCAACTCATCACTTCCACCCTTCTGTTGATGGGAATCAGACCCAGCAAAGAATGTCCAATTATCAGTTTGCCCTTTGGAGGGATGAAATTATCACGAAGACCCAAAAGGTCATGGGCTGCTCTGCTTTTTGCAGAGAGCTCCAATAGATGTCTGGCTAATTGAAGATCCCCATCACTACTGTAGTAGTCTATAGGGCATGACCCAGTCCCAGGCTTGTGTTCCATTTCCCAGACTCCTCATCTATTCCGTCCAGGTGGCATCCCTTTGTGAGTGTATCTCTGACATTCTCATCTCCCAAAGACTGCAAATATCTTCATGGAAAAATAAGCCCAGTACTTGTCTCTGAAACAGCCCTTCCTAATTCGATTCTTTCTAAAGTCGACTGACGCGAGTCGGGGCTCAGGGAGGGACGCAGGACCCCGCAGGGGCAGGAGAGCCGGAGTTAGGGCCAGCTCCGTCCCTTAGAGCCGCTTCCCTGCCTGAGCCCGTTTCCTTCTCCGCGATCACGGTGACATTTACACGTCACTCCAAGATTTGCGGAGTCTTTCCTGTCGTTTCAGCTGACTTTGACGACCACCGCGTGGAACAGGCTCTGAACCACGCGACCCCCATTTTACGCAGGACCTCCTCAGTCACCGGACCCAGACAGCGTCTGCCTTCTGAGCTCGCTGTGGGGCGCGCAATCTGCAGCCATCTCCGGGCTCTAATGGGCGGCTCTAGAGGCCAGCCTGCAGCCGGAGCCCCGCCCCCTGCGGCTCAGCACCTCCTCCCGCACGCACGCGCGCAGCTCGCTCCCAGCATCCCGCGGCTGGACTCGCAGCTCCTGGAGGCAGGGGCGTCTGCGGCCCCGCCCCCCACACGGCGGGTGCTTTACTGCGGATTGGCTGGGGCAGTGCAGAGGGCGTGGGCCCCGCCCGGGGCGGGAGGAGGGAGGGGGGGGTGACCCCAGCTGGCTCCTTTTGAAGTTGCGCATTTGAGGCCAGCTCCGTCGGGCTCTTACCGGCCGGGCCCTGGGTGCCGCGGGGACGCGGCTGCAGAGCTCCTCCCGGCCAGCAGGGGGCGCGGCGCCGCTCGGAGCCCGGGCTCGCTGGGAAGGTCTTCGTGCCGGCCCCACCTCCTTGCTCTCCTTTGCTCCGGAAGCGATCGAGCCCGGCCTCGCCGGTCCGGAAGTGAGCGGCGGAGACCGGCGTGACTTTGAGCGGCTCGTGCCGCGCCTGCGTCTGGTGCCGCGGGTGCCGGGAGACGCCGTCCGTCCGTCCGACAGTCTGACAGTCCCAAGATGTGGCTGCTCCGAGTGCGGGCGGCGCTGGGCGGGCGCGGGCCGCGGCTCGGGAGGCAGGTACGGGCCGCTGACCTCCGGGCTCCTCACGTGGGGTCCGGGTGGGGGAGGGGAGGGGGTTGTGCCCACCTCCCCGGGCCTCAGTTTCCCCATCTGCGAGGTGGGGGTGGCTGTGAATGCGGCTTCGGAAGCGCTCTGTGGCGCTGAATGCTGCGTTATCGCGGGGCTCGCTAGTGAAGCCCCCCGGGCCTGCCGCCCCCCCCAGGCCCTGCTCGGTGTTCTTACCCGTAGTGACGCCTACCATTGGCACACCTGGTCATCCTGGGCGCGTGGCTCCGCCCCGCCGGCCTCAGTTTCCCCAGCTGTCACAGTGAGCCAGAGAGGGGCGGGGCGCACGGGCCTCTTCAGTCCGCAGCTAACCTTGCCCTTGTCCTCCCGGGACCGGCTTGGGGGCCGTCCAAGAGCCGGCATGCCGGGCGGTGAGCCCTGAGAAAGGCAAAAGCGCCGCCCGCGCCCTCCGGGAGCGCCCCCTCTAATGGGGACGCGAGCGGAGGGGGGACCGGTGTGGGGGAAGGGGGAGATCCGGGGGGTACTCGCTCGGCCCTTCCCCCCGAGAG
>NW_027185759.1:18577703-18669755 GCF_028583685.1 Petaurus breviceps papuanus
GGAGGGGGGACCGGTGTGGGGGAAGGGGGAGATAGGGGAGGGGTGCTGGCTCGGCCCTTCTGGGGGCATCTAGAGAAACCCCGAAGACGGGGAGACCCGAGAGCCGTGGAGGCGTGACTGGGGGGGGGGGGGGGACCGCCCAAGGAGGCTGAGAGGGGGCGGTCCGAGAGGCTGGAGGAGAGCGTAGGGGGAGCCTCGGCCACGACCCACGCGAGTCCCCGTGCTTGCAGCGGCCGCTCAGTGTGAAGCCCCTTCCCCACTGGGCCGGCTTCCCTCCCCTCGGGTGGCCCAGTGGATTCCAAGGCCAAGCAGGAGGCTTTCCTGGCCTGTGCAGCCTTATCCCGCACCTGCCTGTGCTCCTGGGACTCCTGCTCTGCGTCCCCCCTCCTTCCCCTCTTCTTTCTGTATACAATGTAGCTCCTCTGTGTACAATGTAGCCCATCTAGTTACAGTGCTTGTTACCTCCCTGAGGGAAGGCGGGTTCCTGGGGAGCCGGGCCTGTTGTGCCATGGCTGTGACCCCAGCTCTGCACAGAGCCCGCAGTGGTGGGTGCTGCCCACCGGGACAGATGAGAGGAGTGCAGCCCAGAACTCGGGGGATGGATCATCTTCTCTTTGGAGATGGCTTCACAAAAAAGGGGAAGCAGCCACACAGTTTAGGGTTTGGGGTTTTTTTTGCTTTTCTGAGGGGCATTTGGGGTTAAGTGACTTGTCCAAGGTCACACGGCTAGTTTTGTGTTAAGTGTCTGAGGCTGGATTTGAACTCAAGTCTTCTTGATTTCAGGGCCGGTGTTCTGTTCACTGAGCCACTTAGACGCCCTCCAGAGTTTAGGTTTTAATAGAATGAGTAGCTTAGGATGGTTTTGTGAGACCCTCCCTCACCGTGTACACTGAAGAGATGCCCAGCAGCCGGAGGGGGAGTGCCTTTCACTCTCTTCTGCCCCAGTTTAGTGCCCCCTAAGTCCAGGTGAGGCCATGTGTCAGCCCTAGGGCTCAGGTCCTGCTTTTCTGTCCTGTGTCAGCCCTAGTATCTGTGACACAATCTCTCTCATCCTGTGGTGGAGTAAGGTTTGGGCCTGTTTGCTGAAGGTTTCTACGGGATTTCTGCCTACTTCACCAACCGTGATTTTGCTTTTATATTCTTGTAAGTGGAACTGAAGCCCTCCTGTTTTTCCAGGTGACCTGGAAGAGCTGTCGATGGTGTTCAGGAGTCGTTCCTAACGAGAGGATCCGCAACATCGGCATTTCCGCTCACATCGATTCCGGGAAGACGACCTTAACTGAGCGCGTGCTTTACTATACTGGAAGGATAGCCACAATGCATGAGGTAGGAGCAGCCCAAAGACCTGGGTAACTTCTCTGACGCTGCATTGCCGGCACAGTGCAGTAGGCTCCGCTAAAGAGAAAGAAAGCAGCTCTTCACCTTCGGCAATGCTCAGCTGCATTTTCATGGAAGTGTGAAACCCGAGGTCTTGGGAAACACAGAGGAGAAAGGTCGTATTGGTTCTTGGTGTTTGTCTGATGGTGTGGATGAAAGAGTTCTGAGACATGCCGGGACTCTGTACTTATCACAGCCTTTTTTAGTGGCGCATTTCCCCGAACGAGGATCATCCTGGACAGCAGAGACTGAAGGCAAAGTCCTTTTCATCTCCCAGCACGTGCTGACGTACCTGTGCTGGGCTGGCCAGTGCTGCTCAGTAGTGGTGTTCTGAATGGCTGGGGAGGGTGGGTGCCGTGAATTCAGGTCGATTCTTTCACTGCGTGCCTACCATGACCTGGGGAATAAATCAAGCTTTGCAATTTTGGGATCAGGTGAATCTTGTTTTTAGAAGCCTTTTCAGTTCTCTCAGGATCCTGGCACGTTAGAATTCTTCCTTGTTCATGGTGTGCATGGATGTGTGTAAGTCTGAATATTTTTTGGCATTTAGGTGAAAGGTAAAGATGGAGTTGGTGCTGTCATGGATTCTATGGAACTCGAGCGCCAGCGAGGAATCACCATTCAGTCTGCAGCCACCTACACCATGTGGAAAGACGTGAACATCAACATCATTGACACACCTGGTAGGCAGACAGATGTTTTATGTTTGCATTTGTTAGGGTACAGCGTGGATCATTGTAGCAGCAAGCACCCCAGCATCTCCAGGGTGGCTGCTCACACAGGTTCTTAGATCTGCTTTGATAAAGGAAAGCAACTCAAAATGGGTTAACAAGCTTGCTTTAATCAGTCAAACATATATCATTTACCTTGTTCAGGGGAAAAGGTCAGCACCCTGAACTTCAAAGTATACAGGCAGAATTATCAAGACAGAAATAGATCAAGTAGACAGATTTCCAAACTGTCCAACCATTACATCCATACCCAGTCAACATCTGGGTTTCCACATCTGGGTTTTTCAAAGCCAGGGGGCTCTGGACAACGGCTTCCCAGAATACAGATCAAATCACAGAACACTTCTCAAAGTGAGCCCCCAAAACAAAGCTACACATCAGGGCTTATATAGCCTTCTCCTGGCTCAGAGAATGTAACAACCTTATTGACTCACTGGCCAATCAAAAAGTATCTACTGAAAAACATGCCTCCCACCCCAGGCTTCAGGTGCACTTTAACCTAGGGGCAGGGAAGATCTTCCAAATTTGCATTCCCATTACAATCATTAACTCCCCTCAAGGCACCCCCCCCCACCTGATTTAGTGCTCTGTGAAGGAAGGCTAAATCAAGTAATGGGTCCTTGACCTGTGATATGACCTTGGCCAAGTCACATTTCTCTGGGCCTCTGTTCAGTTACAAAATTGAGGATCAGGCTGAATAATCTGGGATCCTCATCTGCTGAGTCTGTCATCCAATAATACCAACTGCATTTACACAGAGCTTACTTCAGTCCCGTGATTAAGCATGTTTGGTACCGAAGAGAGTCTGATCGATCCTCTTTTTATTGATGAAGAGACGTATCTTCAGAGAGGTCATGGGACTTGTCCATGGTCACAGAGCTAATGAATGGGGAGGTAGGATTCAAACTCAGGGCTCCCTGACCCAGCCCTTTGTCCACTGTGCTGTGTCAGCTAATTACTATGTGACTGTGGGTAGTCTGTCATAAATGATGTTCGAGGTTCTATGCCAGGAGCTGAGATGATATGGAGACACAGGTGATTTAATAGGATGCTAAGGACCACAGGGCACTTGGCAGCATGGGTTACCAATCCCAGCACTTAAATACTTCCTCTTATAGTTGCCTCATGATTAAAAATGGATTACAGAGTATTAGGGTAATTGGATTTGGTGTCCCTTTAATTGATTCATAGCCAAAGTGACTAAATTAGGACCTTTAGCTACTCCTGTCTTTATGTAATTTGTTCTAGATCTGTCCACACCAAAAGTGATCTGTGAGTAGTCAGAGAACATTTATGTGGTTCCTGGGCCCAGAGCTAAGCACGGCTCACCAAGAAACCTGTGTTTCACCCAGTGTAGGGGATGGGGAAGGTCTGAGTGAATGTAGACTGCCAGGAGCTGCTCAGTGTCCAGCACTAAGCATGGTTGGAGATGTGAATATGAATGAACCAGGCTATGTGGAGTTCAAGGAAGAATGACATTTATTGATTCTTAGGACAGGGTTTTTATAGAGCAATGAGACAAATAAACAGGAGTCCAGTTTTCTTATCATTATCTTAGTCTGTCATATCATCTGTCGTTAGTCCATAGTAGCACAGAATGGATACTTTAATAAGGATTTGACATCTAGCCAACTAAAATCTTGGGGTAGAGGCTTTGATCTCAAAACTCAAATAACATCCTTTTAAATGTAGCACATATTAAAGGAATACTCCAGGTGCAAGCTTTTGAAAACCGCATCACAAAGGACTTCCTTTAGAGCAGCTGACAAGATTTTATCTGAGTTCGGGATCAAGCCTCCTTGGCTCCCCACAAGATCTGAGTGCTGACTCAAATCGGCTCTCAACAGTAGACCTTGGCAACCTCCTTGGCAACTGCAGGGAGTGATTAAGAGTCTTCCTCATGGTCACTAAACGCTGTCATTGGGCTGAAGAATTGTCCATTCACTTGGAAAGTTTATTGCAGTGCTGCTCAGAGTGGTGGGTGGCCTAGACAGAAGTACTGAGAGGACCCTTGCCAGCCTGGCATCCCGGCTGCTCTTCTGAACCATCACCAAATACTTTTGTCTCCTTAGGGCACGTGGACTTCACCATTGAAGTAGAGAGGGCCTTGCGAGTATTGGATGGTGCCATCCTGGTTCTCTGTGCGGTTGGAGGCGTTCAGTGCCAGACAATGACTGTCAGCCGTCAGATGAAACGCTACAATGTTCCATTTCTAACCTTCATTAACAAACTGGACCGATTAGGCTCCAATCCTTCCAGAGCACTACAGCAGATGAGGTACTGAGTGGGGCTTGTCTGGGCCGCTGCTAGGAGGCGAGGGGGGCCTAGCTGCATCAAGGGCCCGGCCCCAGTGGTCAGTGATTTCTAAACTGCTCTAGCTTCCTTAGCAACAAGTCACCCGTGCTGCTGAGCTGCCTTAGGTCTCAGTGTTGTGCTTTTTAGAGGGCTGTGCACTTTAAATGTGACAGTCCCATGAGGTCAGTGTTACAATTATCCCCATTTTACAGGTATTTACACTGAGACTGAGAGGCCGTGACTTGCTCAGTGACACAGATCATGCTTGAGACTGGATTCAAGCTCAGTCTTTCTGCTCCCAGTCCCAGTACCATGAAGCTGCCTTAATAAACATTTGTAACTGACTAACAATTTCATCAATTTAGGGAGAGATTGACACATAAACAGCTGCTGCCCATGTAGACTGAGACTCACCCATGACTTAGATGAAGCTGGGACATGGTCTGAGCTACCTAAGAGTGAAGTGACTTGCTCAGGGTCACAAAACTCGTCTGAATCTCAGTTGGATTTTGAATCCAGACCTTCTAGGCCCAGCATTTTGTATGCTGTATAACTGCCCTTTGGAGCCCACAATAGAGATGGGGGCGAGGCTTGTGTTGTCCTTGATGGGAATTCCCAGGTGAGAAAACTGCCCAATTCAGGTTGGCTCCTCCTCCACAACAGAGTCCTGAAGGCAATCTGGAGTCCGGAGAGGTTAGGTGCTGCAGGGCCTGGGCTCCCAGGTATGTCAGAAGGGGGACTGGAACCCAGGTCTTTATAGCTTTGAAGCCAACTCTCTTCATTATATCATGTTGCTTCTAAATCCCAGAATAGCCTAAACAGATACTTTGTGCCTTTTGCTTAAGGAAAATCTAGAAATACGATGAGGATCATCTTTAACCTTTATGTTAAGATTGCAGTTAATAGCCTTTAAATTGCAAAAGGCTAAAATGAAATTCTGTTACTTTGGTCTGTTATTTCTGCTAACAGCCACAGTAGCCCAAGTAAATTATCTTCATTAATTTAAAACTACTAGCTTTCAGCATCTTACAGATTTCAGTGCTTTGCTTTCTTCCTGACATCCATGACCATAGGTAGGCTGGAGTATTACCATTCCTTCTTACTGGCAGGAAAATGCATCTGCAGAGAAGTCAGTTGGCTTGCTCAAGTTGCCACAGCAAATCAGGAGGGGCAGAGATTTTGTATATGGGAAGTTTCCTTTCTGTTCCTGGGCAGACTCTGTTCTGTTCCGACTCTGGGGCTGTCGACCCAGTGGAAAGAGCTGGGGATGATGGGTGTAGAGGAAAGTACTGACTTAGCCTAGCTTGTAAGTGTACGACATCACCAGCTGCTGAAATGGGACAGAAGGATAGTGGCGGCTGTGGGCACGATGGAGCATGTGTGTTGGGCTTCCTTTTCCTTCTCTCTTTCATGACACCCATTCCACTTCAGAGAAGTTTATTGGGCAGTCAGCCTTAGGTTCTTCATTTTAGTCTGACATGTAGTTGTTCAAAACTGTAAAGTTGAATTTGTTCATATTTAAATATTGGGAATTCTGCAGTAGCAAGTGAGTACTCTATCTGGGTAAATTATTTGTAACTCAGACTGTGGAGTAGTTCCCTAATTTGTCCTTGCTGCCTTTTCCTGATCATCTCAAATGCATTTTTTGTTTTCCAGATCCAAGTTAAATCATAATGCAGCATTTGTTCAGATACCCATGGGCTTGGAGGGTGATTTTAAAGGCATCATAGACCTCATTGAGGAGCGAGCCATATATTTTGATGGAGACTTTGGGTGAGTGGCAAAACTTTGGAATTTGGAGAGTGGTGAAATGATAAAGAGTGAAAGTAAATTCCTTTCAAAAAAATAGTATCTCTGAAATTAGTTGGAATGATTTCTTACAAAACATTTATTGGAGAATTACATCTGCAGTCCCTTCACTAAAGTCCTGTTACCACAGGAAGAGCTGATAAAAAGATTTCTGTCTCTGTGGGCCTTTTCTTTTTCTCCACATGATCTCGGCAGATCACGGGGCCCAGGAGTGGAATAGCTGGGTCCCAGGCTGTGCAGTTGAGTGACCTTTTGGTTGTAGCTCCCAGTGGCTTTCCAGAATGGCCGGCCTGACTCAAAGCTCCACCAGCTTATGCGGCTTTGATTTGTATTCTTTAGTGGTGATTCGGAGCATCAGTTGTTTGTTTGTTTGTTGATGTGGATAGTTTCAATTTCCTCCTTCAAAAACTGCCCATAAAAGGGAACAAGAAAGACGGAGACTGGAAGTGAATAGTGATTTTGGCACTGAGGTGGTTGTTGGTAGCGTTTGTAGTTGGGAAAAACTTGGGAGGTGTTGCAGTGAGGGGAAGGAAGGAGAGGCGAGATGCCTGTGGGATGGGAGAAAGAGGTCACAGGACGCTTTTCTAGGATCATGTTAGCCGTGCGGCTTGTCCATTTTAGAAGAGGACCATGGCATCGAGCAGATGATACTATGATTTGCAAGTGAGTTGGATTTAAGTGAGGCAGGGCTCTGCAGAGTCACCAGCCTCACTTTCTTCTGGGTTCAGTGGCCAGATATAGATCAGGACAACTGGAGGTGACCCAGCAAGCATGTTAGTAAGCAGGTGGGGAAGAGCCATTCCATAGGGAGAAATTGAGGATTTATGAGAGAGGGGGAAGGATGACTCTGTCAGGGTTCTGGACGAGATGGGTCATGGAAGGTTTGGGGAGGCATGAGGTCCTATTTCTTCTTTTGTGACCAAAGAGGACAGAATGGGCAATGATGGCCAGAGGCTTTTAGAATTGAGCAGAGGGAACTGAGGGAAGTTTGCACTACATGCCTTTGAACTTCCAGAAAAGATCCCATTTTCTGAAACAAGACTTTCTCTTCCCAGCCAGACCATCCGACATGCTGAAATCCCAGCAGAGTTTAGGGCAGCAGCAACTGACCACCGACAGGAACTCATTGAATGTGTCGCAAATTCAGATGAACAGCTTGGAGAGCTGTTCTTGGAAGAAAAGGTCCCCTCGGTCACAGACTTAAAGGCAAGTGTTCTCAAAATAGGCCCTGCATTAATGGAGAAGCAGTAACATCTTGGCATTTCTTCTGGCCTCATTACTGATTGAGGGAATATTGGCAAAAAACACTTTGGGGTCTTGGGAAAATGTTTGTCACAACATGTCACTTTAAATGATTCTTTATGCAGTATTTTGGGATAAAAAGAAGAAATAATTATATATGCTTTGAGGAAAACATCGTAAACATAATTAGCTTATCGACTGTCTTTTCCACAAAAGAAAGCAAGTAAATATAGAAGCCTGTAAAAAATTGGGAGGGTGTTTATCTCAGTGTCAGAAGTGGCTTTTGTTTGGTACCTTACCTGCCCTAACCCCTAAAGAATTTTTCAGTTTTTCATTAACTGGTGTAGTTTCAAATCTCGTGTCAGAGGACTAGCTGATATGAATGTTTTTTCTTGAGCATTTTATGTGTATTTGGAAGCTATAAGCCATACTTTTGGCTATCATTTTTGGGGTGGGGAGCCTGTGACCTTGAGGCCACATGTGGCCCTCCAAGTCCTTGGGTGCGGGTCTTTTGACTAAGTCCAAGTTTTACAGAACAAATCCTTTCATTTAAGGGATTTGTCCTATGAAGTTTGGATTCAGTCAGAGGGCTGCACTTGAGGACCTAGAAGGCCATATGTGACCTTGAGGCCACAGGGTCCCCAGCCCTGTTTTAGCCAAATGAAAAGAACTTGATTCCTCTCTGGATCCAGTTTTTGCTTATTTTGCCTTTAATTTCATCAGGTATCCTTGACAGTTTTAGCTAAGACTATGCATGCAGAAAGAATTGTGTTCTCTTGGGTTCTGCTGACCCCTAAATACCTTTGCTGCCTCATAAAGATAGCACCCAGCCAGCACTCAGGAAGTTGGCAAGCCTGCTAGAGAGGGGAAGCAGACCTGTGGAGTGGAGGGCGGCACTGGCCCAGGCGGCTGGTAGGTGCTGGTTCTGGGCCGCTGCAGCTGCTGGCAGGCTTCATGGCACTCAGTTTGGGGTGTTCTCACCTTCCTTAGCATACATGTGCCTCACTGGGGAGCCAGGCTAAGGCTGAAGTCAATAGAGACTTGGGAAGTAAAAGCTCCAGTTTCTCTTCCCTTTTTTTCCTCTCTCCTACACCCCCCCTTTCTTCAAAAGCAGAGTAAGCCTGGGCAGAGCCTTCCTCATCCCTTCACTTTGCACACTGCCAAGAGTGGGCAGAGATCAGAAGGGTGTGATCTGCCTGGCATGCTGTGCACCAGAGCTGGCTTTCCCCTCCCCGTCCCACACCCCCCACCACTTCCTTCAGCTCATCTTCCTTCTGCACAGGTCTTGGGCAATGGCTTCCTGATGCCCACTTGGGGAGTCCCTCTGGGTTGTCCCTATCCTGTGTCCTCTCTGCCATTCTTCTACTTCATCTACCCACTGCCCAGGAGTCTTCTCTGCTGTGGCTGCCAGCTGAGCCTGGCCGTTGGCTGCCCCGCCTACCTCTGAGTTCTGAGGGACCGAGACAGGAGGTTGTGGCGGCAGCAGATCCTGTGACCTGAGTGACCAGTTCCTTAGACTGTTTCAGTATTTACTGTTTTACAGAAGAAGTACCCACCCCCTTCTTCTCTAAAAAAACGAGGGAGTTGGAAAAGATGCCCTTGAAGACTCCTTGCAGCTCTAAAGTGCTTTGATTCCATGATCATTTCTTTTGGACTCTCTCTCCATTCTCCCTTATGATCCCTTCTAATTTACAGTGTTGAGAAAAGGGCCCTGTAAAGCTGCTTGGGCTGTTCAGTATGCAGGGCTCTCTGGGCAAATCCCCTTGTCCTGCACCATGGTTTGTAAAATAAAGCCATTTTTCCATAATGACAGTTCAAATTTGTGTAGTGCTCTAGGTTTACAAATTGTTCTTCTGATTAAGAGCCTTGTGGATTAGTGGAGCACTCAGTGCACTTTTAACCTTTTGAGAAGCATCAGCTGTTACTTGTTCTGCATCTCCTGCCGCTGTGAATCTATATGACTGTCCCTGCGCCTGGAGTGGACTCGTGGCCTTCCTTGGAGGTCCAGCTGAAGGGCTGCTCCTTTCCTGACTCCATGGCTCCCTCCTGAGCCTTGGGGTATTTGACCTTTCCTCTGTACCAGTAACTCTCCTCCATGACATGTCTTCCCCCATGAGACTGAAAGCTTCTGAAAGGCAAAGGTTCTTCATCTTTATGTTCCCAGTGCTTAACACAGTAGCCAGCATAGAACATCTATTGAATGAAAATAGGAAAAGGTACATACATATGTGGCAGCACCTGCCTGATACTCAGAGCTCACTGGAAACCTCTGCTCTCTGTAAAATAGCCAGGAGCCAGAGAGGAAACAAGAAGGACCCATGGCTCTAAACTCAGGCTTTTCACCCTTGTCATTGGCACAGGTGGGTTATCTGGTTTCCCTGTGTGCCCTGGATTGGACGTGCAGTTGAGTTCAGACACTCACTGAGGGCCTGCTCACAGTCTGTGAGAGCAGATGCAGGGACTGGAGAGAGAGATGGTCTCTGGGCTCTTGGGATCACAGGCTGCTCAGCGCAGGGCTAGAGGGGCCTTGGAGGGCGTGCAGAGGGAGGGAGGGCCCTGGGGGCAGTTAGAGAAAGCCCTTTGTTCCTTGTGAGTGAGTGTTGCCAGTGAGGGATCAGGGAAGAGGAGGGAAGCCTTGCTCAGAATCCCAGCAGCAGAGCTGGAGAGAGCAGCCCCTCGGTGCCGGGGCCTTCCTCTGAAGTGCTTCCTCGCGGCGGCCTGCTCTAGACTGCGGGTGACTGCTGGTGCCTGCTGGCCCCCAGACTCTGAGCTCTCTTGGCTTCTTTTTCTCCTCCATGCTTTTTGCTGTGCCTGATGCAAAGTAGGTACTTAATATGGCCTTGTTGAGAGATTGACTGAGCAGAGATGCAGAGGGAAGAAAGGCCTGACTGTGTAGGCCACAGACTACATGGAGGTGGGTGTAAGTGGTTGGGAAGGTGGGGTTGGTACTAGGTTGTGGAGGGTCTTGAAAGCTACATGGAAGAGTTTTAGCTTTCCTCAGTGTGGAGAGAGCCTCTGAAGTCACTGAGCCACAGAGTGAGGGGACAGCTGGCATCCCTTGGAGAGTGC
Organism: Petaurus breviceps papuanus; assembly: GCF_028583685.1. NCBI lineage: Eukaryota > Metazoa > Chordata > Mammalia > Diprotodontia > Petauridae > Petaurus > Petaurus breviceps. The sequence continues at coordinate 18,588,227 of NW_027185759.1, forward strand.
CCTCCAGTAACGGATGGACGAGTATCCCAGTAGTAAGTGTCGGTTCTGCGGATAGACCAACTCTGGAAACTTGGGGAAATGGCTTCTCTTGGCCTTGGCCGCCTGATGTTCATAATGAGCAGACTGGGCGGGAGGACGAATGGTAGCCACCTTCTCTGCTGCCTCCAGCAGGCTCCAGTTCTCCCATTTCCCAAAAATACTAGATAAATTGATGAATCTTAATCTGGTAATATTTGAGGCACCACATTGAAAAAAACAAACGTGTTTTCTCTTGTGGTGGTGTTTGATTAAAAGAAAAGGTTTGCAAAGGCAGATGCTTTATGTTATGTGCCCTCCAGTTAGACCAAGTCATGCATAGTTTTAACAGGCTGTCACAGGGAGAAGATTCCTCCTCCTTCACTGTCTCTGCAGTGTGGAAAAGCTGCTGTTTGCACTTGGGTTATCTGGTGTGTCCTGGACGTGGAGTGTCCCTCCGCTGTCACGGCCAGCACCTTGTAGATGCCCTGGGGTGGGGCAGAGCGATTACTAAATGTAACAGGGTCATCCAGACACACAGAAGGTTTGGCTGGGGGAGATTTGAGAGGTCATCTTGGAAAGCTAATTTTGGCTGTATCTTTGAATATAGAATGTAGAGTGCCGATATCTTACAGAAATGCGGTAAGAGATCTGCCTTTTTACCAAGTTAGACTAAAGTGTCTGAAGTGTGCACCATGTAGTTTTCTGTTTCCCATATTTTAAGCATAAAGGACAAGGTCAGGGTAGTAGTTTTTTGTGGTAGCAGTCCTGGAAGAGCAGGCCTGTGAGGGTTAGTCACTATGAGCAGTGTTAGCTTTTGGCATAAAGATCTGAGCAAGTTTTGGTGTTGTAGCTAAAAAGTGAGATGTGTCAGACTTGTCCTTGCCCTGGAGCCCCAAGGAGGGAATGGCCTGACCTCACAAGAGGATGGGGGGGCTTGCACATGAGTCCCACACCTGTTTGGTTTTGGTTTTGCTGGCAGTGAAAGTATAAGTGGTGCCGGATGGAGGGACTCCCCTGCTCTGGGTTTTTGTCTTCGCGGTTGGTGGGGGAAGAGGTGCCTGGCTCACAGAGTCCATCTCTTCCTGGGCCTCACAGCACCCTTGTCCTTTTTTGCATCCACACTGTGACTCCCTTTCTCTCGGCCCCTCAGTGCTGTGCCAGATCAGCCATGGCTTTAGCATCGCCCACACCCTTGTATGTTATCTGTGTTATTCTCCGCTCTAGAACCCCTGCCTCCCCCCACCCACCTCTCACATCCTTTGTCCAGCCCCAGTCCCAGATCATTCCTACCTTCACTGGGACTCATGTGCTGCTGAAATCCTAGTGATGACGACAGGGCCCAACTCTCCCGCTGCAGCATGGGTTAGGCTTGTTCGCTTCTCTAAATGTGCCCAAGCTGCCAAGGCTCCGGGGGCCTCCCTGGACACCGCTTCTTCTTGCTCCTGATCGCCTGAGCGTCTACGTGGCCAGGGCCCTCAGGCTTGGCGTCCTTTCTACGCTGTGGTGACAGGAGCCTCCTTTCGGTAGCCGTTGAAGGGAAGGCCTCTTTTCAGCCTCAATTCCTGGTGCATGTCAGTCAGGCCCACCCCCAGCAGCCTTTGTTGCGCCAAGGCAGTGTCAGGTCACTGCCCCTCCTCAGCCCTCTCAGCTGCCCCTGCGCCAGTCCCCTTGCTTCTGGGGTTCTTGCCAGCCAGAGGAGTCCATGGTGCAAGGAGGGTTAACGACTTTGGTTTAGAGCTTGTTCTGTCATAGAAACAATGTTACACGTGGTGGTCACATTCCCCAAAGCTCTTATGCACCCTCCCTATGGGGCATTGGTTTCATAGTGTTCTCTTCATATTGCCCGGCTTCCAGACCCTCCCTCCTCAACCTTTCTCTCCCAGCTTCACCATTTCCCTTCATGAAAGCTCCGTCCCAGCCACCTTAGACTGCCGATGGGCATCTGGCCATGGCACTTGGCTGAGCCTTTCTCTTCCAGGTACCAGTTACTTTCCAGTTCTGATGGTTTTCTCAGTCCTTGGCCCTGAGCTCTCTGCAGTCTTTGACGCCATTGACCATTCTCCTCTCTTGAGTCTCCCCTCTCCTTTGGGTTTTCATGACATTGCCGTCTCTTGGTTCTCCTCCGACTACTCCTCAGACAAGTTTTTGGAGTCATCCTCCAGAGTGTACCCCCTGATGGTGGCTGTAACCCTCAAGGCTCTGTCCTGGGTAAGCCTGCAACAATTTTGCTAGTTTAGTCCAGGCTTGTGATATTATTGGTACAGGGAATTCTTTTTTTTTTAGCAACTGGGGTTAAGTAACTTGCTCAAGGTTACACGGCCAGGTGTTTCTGGGTGGGTGCTAAGTGTCTGAGCCCGGGATTCGATCTCCAGGTCATCCCAACACTGGAGCCGGTGCTCTTACTCGCTGTGCTACCTGGCCGCCCCAGTGCAGGGAATTCTTGATGAGGAAATCCTCCCAACCATCACTGACCCACAAGTTTTGCAATGTAAATGTGCGAGTATTTGGTCTGCCTGCCTTGTTCCTTTCCATTCTAGTCCATCGTCCATAAAATTGCCAAAGTGATTTTCTTGAAGTGCCGATCTGGCCGCATCACTTCCTATTCCGTGAACTCCAGGGTCTCATCAGACCCTTGATAGCTTGGCCCGGACTTCTCTTTCCAGCCCCATTGTGCATTGCTGCCCTCCTGCACTCTGCAGCTTCTCCAGGTTCTTCTCTCCATCCACCATCTTGGCCATGCCAAGGATGCCCTCCTTCCTCCTCTCTGCTGGTGCCTTCCCTGTCTTATAGTTAGCTTCTTTCTGTTTACTTTATCTTCTGTCTGCCTCTGTGTGCATGCTGTCTTCCCCAGTAGCACAGAAGCTCCTTGGGAGCAGAGGTTTTGTCATTACTGTATGTGTACCTCCATCAGCAGGGTTGTAGATTGTCAGACTCGCCCAGTGATAGATGAGTGGTGGCCAGTGCGCCTCTGAGGTTCCATACCTGGCATTCTGTTCACGAGGCCATGCCTTTTTTCACTGCCACTAGAAAAGGTGGGTCATTGTGCAGGGGAGATGCACAAGGTCAGGAAACATTGCACGCTTTCTCAAAGGCAATCCTGCAGTGTTGTGGGGCTACTGGTCATAGGCATAATGGGAAGGTATAGACTGCAACATATTGCCAACCAGAAATTAGACAGAAATGGCAAAAAGGATATCAGAGAGAGAGATGATTGGAAAAAAGGAAGATGGGCGAGGCTAGCTATATAAGTAGCAAGGGGTTAGCCTGTGGTCAGCCTGTGGGCTTCATCGGGACCAGTCCCATATCATGAGATGTAGAGGAAGCCAGGACATGAGGTGCTGTCCCCTCCCTCCAGGTCTGATGGGAGGCCAGGAGCAAGAGTCCCTGTGGATGGGCAGTGTGGTCATGTGTGTTGTTGGAGGGAAGGCCCCATGGCTAAGATCACGAAGCTACCAAAGTATGTTTGATTAAAAGTGGAGCTATCCCTCTGTCCTGTGTGAAATCCTGGTATCATTTAGCGTTTGAGAAGGGAAGTCTCTGCAAACTGTGGCATCATGGGATTGAGGGCAGCTTGATTGTTATATAGCCGAGGGATAGGGAACAGCATGATTGGCTGGAAATTTGTAATGAGTGGCTAGCAGCAACCCCCTCTTGCCCTCCTGAGACTAAGTGTTCACTGTTTGAATCCACCTCCAAGGCCAAAGGTAAGGGCCCAGACTTCTTTGGACAGCTCACCAGAAATCCTGCTTGGTGGTGTAAAGGTATTAGGCCCAACTCCCTTATGGCAAGCTGCATTCTCTGATGTTGGCAGAATTCACCAAGGCAAGAACAGAACATACATTAGCAAAAGAACTGAATTTCTAAAGCCCTCACAAGCCAGCTGAATCCTGAACTCAGTTCAGAGACAGGTACAGGACAAAATCTGATCAATAAAAAATGATGCACAATTAATTTAATCTTTGCATTTGAAAGAGAATGTTGACTTCAATTTCATAAATATTTATTGAGCAGCCACTCTTTTCAACATCCTGAAAATACAAAGAGAAAATATGGTAGTACCTCTCTTTCAGGACCTTACAGTCATGGTGGTGATTAGTGGGGAGTGAATCATCCATAAATATGGCACAGGGTAGAGTGTGTTGGGCAAAGGTGGGATCCAGGCAGAGTTTTCTAAGAAATGTGAAAAGGGAATGGAGAAGTGAAGCCTTTGTGTGGGACCTCAGATGAGGAGGATTGTAGCAGCAAGCACCCCAAGCACGTCCTCAGGGTTTGCTGCCCATACAGGTTCTTGGATCTGCTTTGATAAAGGAAAGCAACTCAAAATGGGTTAACAGGCTTACTTCAATCAGTCAGACATATATCGTTTACCTTGTTTAGGGGAAAAGGTCAGCACCCTGAACTTCAAAGTATACAGGCAGAATTATCAAGACAGAAACAGATCAAGTAGACAGATTTCCAAACTGTCCAACCATTACATCCATACCCACTCAACATCTGGGTTTCCACATATGGGTTTTTCAAGGGGAGGGGGGGGCCCTGGACAATGGCTTCCCAGAATACAGATCAAATCACAGAACACTTCTCAAAGTGAGCTACACATCAGGGCTTATATAGCCTTCTCCTGGCTCAGAGAATGTAACAACCTTTTGGACCCACTGGCCAATCAAAAAGTATCTACTGAAAAACAAGCCTCCCACCCCAGGCTTCAGGTGCACTTTAGCCTAGGGGCAGGGAAGATCTTCCAAATTTGCATTCCCATTACAAGGATCTCAACAGGAAGGGCAGGACAGTATTGGCAGGCCCTGGCAGGCTCACCCTCCGGCTCACATCTGCCTCCAGTGCCCTCTGTGTCCTCATGAGCCTCCGCAAGTCACCAAGAAGGAGAAGCCTGTCCTTGGTGGGGGCAGCCCCTCCCCGCCCTCTGTATGGATCCTGGGTAGAGTTAGTTCTTTGAGTGGCATCTCCCCCATCAGAGTGTGAACTCCTGGAAGGCAAGGGCCCTGTTTTTGCTTTGCTTTGTACAGTGCTAAGGATTCACTGTCGGGCAAAGGCCTTTCTGCTTTCAGTTACGATCTGAAGAAAAAGAGACCATCTTCCCAACTGCCACTGGCTTCTGTGCACAGAATCTTAACTCAGAGCACTTCTACTGCTTTACCAATTCACTCATGCTGATTTGATTTGAAGCACAAAATGTCACCAAATAGAAGTAACACTTAGGTGATTTCTTGTCTTTTTAGCTTGCGATCCGAAGAGCGACCATTAAGCGCTTGTTTACGCCTGTGTTTGTGGGAAGCGCTTTGAAGAACAAAGGGGTGCAGCCTCTCCTCGATGGTGTCCTGGCGTACCTTCCTGATCCCTCCGAGGTCCAGAACTATGCCATTCTCAATCAGGAGTAAGGAAGGGAGATGCAGGGAAGCTTTCTGGTTGTACGGGTGTTTTCATTATCTAAAGAGGGTTTGGACACAGGGCTGGGCATTGAAGTTACTGAGTTTTTCAGTCTTCACGTGATATCTAGTTTTTCAGTGTACAGCACAGTGTTGTCAGGGAACCTCGGACAGCAGTTTCTGCAGATAACTTAAAATGAAAAATAATTCTTGTTTTTCATATATTTTGTCTAAGTAGAGAACATACTGTATGTTGTGGGTCTCTTTTCTTTCCTCTAGAATAAGATTTTGTAAATAGGCGTTAGTGTTGAAAAGCTTTTTTTTTTTCCTTTCCTTTACTGTCCCTCATTTATTTTGGTTCACTTACTGTATTGTTAGGCAAAGGCAAGGCCTGGCGGGCTTCTGCTGCCTTGTCATAGTTACCGTCTCTTTGGCTGTGAGATGTGATTTAGAAAGAGGGGAGCAGCCATGCTTTTTGCCCTCAGATGACAGCGGCTAAATGATCTTGAGGGAAACTGGCCAGTCTTACAGTGTGTAAACATTTTCCACTTACTTTAAGGGACTCTGATGAGAAATCCAAAGTCTTAATGAGCTCTAAAAGAGATAACTCCCAGCCTTTTGTCGGCTTGGCTTTTAAACTGGAGGTAAGCTATTGTTTCATTTTATTTTATTTCTTGCTAAATTTAACTATGCTGATTAAGAATGGTAAATGTAATTGGATGTCTTTGGGGAGGGTCGAATTTGGAAAAGATGATTTGTCCTTCATCATCTAGACAGGAGTTTACATACCACTAGGGTTTGTTTATTTTCTCCCTAAACATGACTGGATTGGGCTTGAGCGAAACATTATCTAAATAGTTTTTGAAAACTCATCTTAATGATGCAATTTGAAGGAAATAAGAGAGGGATCAATTTTGGAGCACTGAAGACCTCGTGGGTGAGTCCATTAAGGCTCCCTGGGAAGAGTTACTCTGTTCGGTCCTGGTGGTTGATGAATCAGACATGTACAAAAGATTCAGTAGTTAAAAAAAACATGGCACACTTGTGACGTGTTCTGAATTTACCATATGGTCTTGTCTGCTTTCTCATTCGACGCACATTTCCAGGCTGGGCGATTTGGACAGCTGACTTATGTGCGAAATTATCAGGGTGAGCTGAAGAAAGGAGACACCATTTACAATACCAGGACCAAGAAGAAGGTGCGTGTGCAGCGCCTCGTCCGGATGCACGCCGATATGATGGAGGCAAGTCTTGGGCAGTCCCTGCGAATTGTCTGCCAGATGTTGCGAGCTGTATATAACATCTTGCCAGTTTATTTGCGTGGGGAGGGTCTGTAGCAACATCCCGAGTCAAAGAGAGTGGACTCCTTCCCAATACTTGGTCAAGAGTGATCAGTTCTTGGCGAGGTATTGTTGTAGGAGCAGGAGCAGAAAAAAGTGGTGCATAGAGTGGGAGTGATTTCTGGGTCCAAAAGTTTAGTGGACACTAATCTGTCTTAGAAATGGCATCAGATTTTCCAGAAGAGCTTGATCAGTTTTATTCCTACTGGATCTGGAATAAGACTGAAGTTCTTGCTAAACTCTAGTGTTCTGGACTGCAAAGGACAGTTCTGGACACCTCCCATTCCCAGGCGAAAGCAATTTGATGTCATCAACCTGCCAAGTGGGACAGTTTTAAGACCAAACTGGGAAAGAGGCTTCGGTTTGGTGCCCCTAGGACTTCTGCTTGGGCTACGGGGTTGGCGTTCACCTGCCACTTAGAAGAGTCCACTCATGTCCTATATCTCAATACTAGCCGCTGTCATTTGAGTCCCTGTTCCTGAGCCCAAGAATATGGAACAAAGAGTTGTATATATTCATGTGTAGGTGTGTGTGTGTGTGTGTGTGTGTGTGTAGGTATGTACATACACAGAAAAGTAGATATGAACACACATAAATGCACACATAGGTATGCCTCTGTTATGAAAAGTGTTCTTTTCACTGGCCATCTCTCTTTGCCAATGGCCCTGAAGGTGACTGAGCCATATCTCAGAGGTCGATGGTATTGTTGTTCTGATATTTGGGCAGCAGAGGGCGTGAATGGAGGGAAGCAGGACCTGATGAGTTTGTCAGCTGTTTGATGGGTCCCTGACCAGTCTCGGGCTGCCCAGCCAAGCAAGGAAGAAAATGAGGCTGTTGTGAATGAAGCTTGTACAAATGGACAAAAACCAGGAAGCTTAGCATTTTACTCTCGGATTTCCTGTGTTTTCAGCCAGTTTACATCTGTTGAAAATTAAGATTATTTTTAGGCACAATGGACTTCATTCTCCTGCCTACACTCTTAGAATTTCCTTTGAAGTTATGGATTGAAAATAATCTGTCTCACATCTTGTTATCTGATTGAAGTAGCACATGTACTTTTGACTCCCAAAGAAGTCATCTTATAGCCCCAAGGACTTGGTAATATCAGTGTTATTGCTATTCTGAGTGGTTCATTTTAAATGTACAGAAATGAGGCTCAGCTGAAGGTGCCAGGGTGTGCTGCTGTTTGGCTGGCAGAGAGGTTGGCTTCTACCCTCATTGGTCATTTAATGTTTCTTTTAAATATTGTGTGCTTCATTGTATATTTTTGATGTCTCACATGTATATATACCCTACTACATTTTTTCTTCATTTAGGATGTTGATGAAGTTTATGCTGGAGATATCTTTGCATTGTTTGGTATCGATTGTGCCAGTGGAGACACCTTCACGAACAAAGACAGTATTGATATGTCTATGGTAAGTTCCATCCCTTGAGTTGGCAAAATGTGTTTTGAGGCAGTCATTTGAACTCAGAGAAGCATTAAAATGCCCTCTGTTGAATCCCACCATTTTGGCCGTGTGCGGATACCATAGTTAGTGATTTCTTTCTAATCACTAAGAAATAAGGCTCCCCTCTGGATACCCAGAGAGAAGCAGTGTCCTAGAGGAGTTTCTATGCTTGGAGATCTCTTGTATTTCCCTCTCTCTGTCTTACAGATGAGGACATTACCTCACCTGGCTAGAGCTGAGCCTCCTTGAGGGAGCAAAAGCCTTTTATCTCTGTCTTTATGTGCTGGCTTCTCACATATTAAGTGCTTGTTGGTTACTTGATTGCTGATTCCTTTGCTGGTGAATTAGCCCTTTAAAGTTTCCACATTGGGATTTTTGTTTTTATTTTAAAATTTTAAATTATTACCTGAGATACAGTTCAGTATCACAATTGTATACCTAGTAAGTGCTCACTGTATGTCAGGCATTTTACTAAAGATTGTGGATAAAAGGAAGGCAAATCAGGCTCTTCCCTCAAGGAACGCACCTTCTAATGAATGAAGGGCTGGTACTTCTGGTGATAAAAACTGTGGCTTTAGGCAGAAAGTGTCCTGTTTAGAGACTCCAGAGATCATCTCATTTAAACTCTTGCTTTGCAGATGGGGAGCCTAGGCCCCAGTGTCACACACGGAGCCAAGATTCCCACTGGGGCTCTTTAGCTGCCTCTGTGGTAGTAGTTTGGGAGAAAACACACAAGACCTGTTCTTTGTGTTTCACAGTCTGTGTTACTTTGTGCAGTTCTCTAGTCTGTTCCAGCCTAAACTAGAACTTATTTCTTAAACAATCCTAGGAATCAATTCATGTTCCTGATCCTGTCATTTCTGTATCAATGAAGCCTTCTAACAAGGTAGGCACTTTCCTGGAAGACTCACGTGCCCAGCCCCACCTGCTGCCTCCTTAGCCTCCTCTGGCTTGTGCTGCTTTTTCTTAATGTTGGAGTCAGTCTTTGAGTCTTCTGATCTACTGGATGAACGTTGGGGAGCAGCAGAAATGGGGTCAGGATGAGAGCTCAGATCTTGGCCTTGCCACTTGCTCCCTGAATGACCCGAGGCAAGAAGTCACTCGCACTCTGTGAGCCCAGCTCTGTTAACATGAATTCCTGCTATCTTAGAAGTTACTAGAGATTCCCCAGCTAGTGTGCAGTGCTTGTCCCTAAGCTGCAGTAGGATTGATTGTTTTCAAGGGGGAGTCATCAGGATTGGTGAATTTGTAGTATCTCAGGGTTGGGAGGAGCCGTAGAGAGCTGAACAAGAATCCTCTCTACGACTTAGGTGACAAACAGCCATTTAGGCCTCTCTTGAAGACCTCCTCCAGTGAGGGAGACCCCTCCTTAGCCCTCCTAAAGCAGCCCATTCTGTTGACCTGGATCTCAGATGGTCTAGGTCTGCCCTCTGGAAACCAGCTACAGTGCTTACAGATGGAAGGTGGTCTGCCTCCAGAGCAGATTGTCTGTCACCTGAAGGTCCTGGTTAGTGCCGGTCCCTTCCCTTGCTGTCTGCTCAGTCATCAGGGGAGGATATTGGGTCTAGGTGGTGACGAGAGTAAGGTGGCTGTCGTTGAGGCAGACATTAAACCTTGCTACTTGTCACTACTACTGCCAGGGCTCCAGTAGCAGAGGGAAAGACCTTTATTTCCATTCTTTTCAGTAATCCCTTCAGAGCTGTCCTCTGTCCTGGTCAGTAAGTCTGGACAGCTGGATTGTGGTTTCTTGTCAGGGCACAAATCAGTGGGCTGTGGGGGGCAGCTTTTCTCTAGCAGCCATCTTTAGTGCATCCTGATAGTCCTGGACTTCTGGTGGAGGCCTGGCATTTCTAAGATTTGTGCCTGGTTCAGCAGTTCTGCTCAGCCCTCCCGTCCCTCTTGGGAATGGCGGCCCATACTTTTGCAGTGTAATAGGGAAGAGAGTGAGGCCTGATATAAGCTTCAGGCGCCTGTTTCCCTGTGAAAGGGCAGAAAAGCAGAACACTCTCCTGTGGGCTGTGCAGGTGTCCAGGGTTAGGCCACAGAACGTGAGATGCCTCCCTCCCTCCAGAACCCTGCGGTCCGCCATGCCAAAGTAGACCTTTTTGTTTTTTTACTTAATTCATTCTGCTTGGTCCCTGAGATTCAAGTATGTCTGAGAATAAGACAGATTAATTCATGTCTTTGAAACGACACAAATAATTTGTTGTACTTACTATGCAAGTAACTTGTTGCTTTTTACTTTGAAAAGAACGATCTAGAGAAATTTTCAAAAGGCATTGCCCGGTTTACAAGAGAAGACCCCACATTTAGGATCCAATATGATCCTGAAAGCAGAGAGACAATTGTTTCTGGAATGGGAGAATTACACTTGGAAATTTATGCTCAGGTAATGACCACTGTCCCCTGTCCCAGGGCCTGGCACGTTGTGTGTCATATGCTTACTTTTGGACAGTGACCCTGAGGGTTTTCTGGCTTGGGCTTTCACCATCCTGTGTGATGGGCTGCCTCCACCAGCCAGCTTGGCATCTTCAGCTCTGAGGGGTTCAGTGACATGCTTGGCTGTGTTGGAGTTCTCTTGCCCACAGTGCCTGGCTGCCTCTCCTGACACACAGACTGCAGCAGCTTCTAAAAGCGTGTAGGTAGTACAGGGGCCGGGGTCTGCCCAACCCGGGGCCTGCCCAACCCAGGGCCTCATCCAGGAGCCCTGTTACCTGCCTGCCCTTCTGTGACTGCTTTTCCAGCTGGGCTCTTCTGAAGGGTCATTTTAGCCTTGTTAAAGCAATGGGAAGGAGTAACTGAAGAGGAAGAGAGCAGGGATTTCTCTAAAGATTCCTGACCTCCCAAAGAATGGCCTAGTGAGTGACTTGCATAGATTTTGGAAGCTTATAATAGTGTTTGTATGATTTAAATGTCCTGTAAAAACCTATTCTGTTTTGATCTGTATTTTTTTATGTTGGATGTTAATATATTTAAAAGTAGTGAAAAGCTTTGATACTCCCTGCCTTTTATTGTAAGTACATTTTTATTTTATAGTAGACAGTCACTAATATTACTTAATTAGGAAGAATGCCAATTTGAATTGGGGGAAAAACTCTTTGCAGCACTTGTAAAAATGTAGGGTTTTTTTGCTTTCTATTACTCATAGTCACTTGCCAACTCTCCATCTGGTTACTTTCTTTTATGAATAGATAAATATATATATAATTAACATTTCAGCTTTATAAAAGCAGGTGCTTCTGCCCACTGATCATGCTCCCCTCTGTGCCTGCCATACTCCCCCCCAACAGACTGGTTTATTTTAATCTACCATCTATGAAGGATTTGCTAATTAAGCTTAGGTAGATGACAATTCAGCCCCAGTCTGAATAATCATGTGTTTTCAGGTAGTAGTTCAGAATTAATGAGGTTAACTGTAGCTTCAGAATTTATAATTCCACTTTCCAATGTAGACCTAAAAATCCAGTTTGGAGTAAGGTGTTTGAATTGTAAACATTTCTGGTTTATAGGAATAACTTGTTTACTTTCAGTTATCTCTTTCCCCAGAGGATGGAACGAGAATATGGCTGCCCTTGTGTCACTGGAAAGCCCAAAGTGGCATTTAGAGAAAGCATCACCGAACCTGTACCGTAAGTACACTGCACCATTGATAGAGTTAGGCATGGATGGGAGTGGTTTATTATGGAGTCTACACAATAGCACACTGCAGTCTACACACGAATACATCACTGTGTTGGGAAGAGTCTGGTTCCCAAGCTACAGGTGACTGGATGAATAGCACAGGTAAGGACATTGGTGACTGCAGGCTGCTGTTTATTCCACTGGGGCCTGCTTGGGTTGGCGGCTGTTGTGTTTGACTTTAACTCCATACTGGGGATGCCAGAGGACTTGCATTTGCCAAGGAATCATTTCCTAGGGAGGAAAAATTAAATGTAACGATGAAATTCTTAAGATATTTAAGGAAACATATTTGGCATTTTATTAAAAAGAAATGCAAGGTATCCTTTGAGTTGTGCTGATTGATGGTCAGTCAATTAATCAACTAGGATTTTATGTGCCAGATCTCTGAAGTGGTCAGAGCTCAAAGAAAAAGAGGAAGCCTTTCCTGCCTTCAGGGATGGGGGGACAAGGCATGTACAGAGGTAGGCACATACTAGATAACATACAAGTCATCTCTGAGGGAAAGGCATTAGCAGCTGAGAGTTCCCTTCTTGGCCAGCTATTCAAATCATATGGGAGATGAAAGATCCATCAACAAGTTATCATTTTCAGGGCGGCTAGGTGATGCAGTGAATAGAGCACCGGCCCCGGAGTCAGGAGGACCTGAGTTCAAATCCGGCCTCAGACACTTAGCCCAAAACTAGCCGTGGGACCTTGGGCAAGTCACTTAACCCCAATTGCCCTACATTCCCCTCTCCAAAAAGCAAAAAAAAAAAAAAACCCAAACAAGTTATTTTCCCTAAAAACTCAGTTGCTGAGGTGGAGGTATGGTGGTATTACTTTACCTGAGATGCAGCATCATGAAGTAGGATGGTATAGTCTAATTCAATAAAATCATCATTTCTTTTCTGGAATAAAAATTAAAGACAGCCCACATTTAAAACACACTTTTCTTAGCAAAAAAGGTCACTTTTTAATGAAAAAGAAATCAGCTTTCATTTTGAGATGCATAAATTGCAGGTCACAAGATGGCTCAAAATTGAGCTGAATTCAGTAGACAGTCTGGAGTAATAGAAAAGCCCCACAAGCACAGGGCTTGTTCACAAGGCCTGGACGGGGCGCGGGCCGAGCCAAAGTGCCTCTGTGGGGCTCAGTTAGTTACCTCTTCTGTAAAATGAGGGGGCTGCACTCAGTGACCCCCAAGGCCCCTTCTAGCCCCGAGTTCACTCTCTGATTCCAGCTCTCTTCACATGATTGCTTTCTGTTTGCCACCATAGACACTGTGTGTGCCCTTTGTGTTGTTAGTCTGCTCATTACTGTGACAGCTGCAGGAGAATTGTTAAAAGACTAGTTTATTATTTAAGAACCCTGAGAGCATCCATCATTATTCATGAAAGCAGAGCTCAAGGGACAATCAGTTATTGAAATGAGTTATTTGCAGTAAAGCAAACACATGTTTCTATGGAAAGCTTACTCTGGAAAATCTAGGAGTTGTGGAAAACACAATGTATAGTTTACCGAGTTTTCTAATTAAGGAAGGCTAATTAGGCACTGGTTTATCCTGTGTGTAGAACATCTGGCTCTTTAAGACCACCAATGTCTATAGTAGAGTATTCCTGCACTCTTTAGGGGATGTGATCGCAGATGTCAGTGCATCGACACACAAGGAGTGTGCCTCTTTAAATGAGTTGGCTTGGACACTTCAGAAGACCTTCTTGGCCCTTAACATGCAGGTGTGCTTCATGATCTTTTCTGTGCAGAGAGGCAGTGAGTGTCTTAGATGGGTTGGCAGCTTTGCTCTTGGTTGGCCCTGCAGAAGCTGTTTCCTTTGACTGGTCAGTGAATGCAGCCAGTAGTCTGCCTGCCATAGGAGTGAGACATTTTCTTGTCTCTTGAAGAACTGGAGCCTTTCTGTTAAGGTCATTGGCGTGACTCTGCCCTAGTCTTGTCCCAGCCCCTCTTTGGTAAAACCCCTAAAAGTTCCTTGTGGCTGTGACATTCTATAAAACCATCTAAAAAGCAGGGATCTGCTAGAAAATCAAGTGGTCATTCATGGTTCTCATTCCCTCGTTAATTTTAGCAAGTTCATAACTTCTCTGTGCCTCAATTCTCCTGCTTTTTTTTTTTTAAAAGGAAATAATATTTGTTTCTAACTTCTCCATGGATTATTATGAAATAATATGGAATACGAACAAAGGAAATTAAAGCCCTGAATGTTAGGTCATCAGCAGAATATTGATAATGCGACATAGATTTGAGTTTTGACAGAACAATTCTTATAATCTGGATTCAAGGGTAATTTAAAATTTGTATGAGCCAATGGGGAGGAGTACTTCAAAGGCCATTGTATTTGGTCTTTTGTTGCAAAACAAGTCAACCATGTGCAACACGTTAGCTAAAGGGTTTTATTCCTATTGTAGCAGTGATTGTGTGACTGCACAGTATTTCTGCATCTGAATTTTTACTTATATGAAAAATGAAACTTTAATGAAAGGGTGGGAAAAAGGTGGTTATTTTTAGGCAGGGGCTTTTCACCCTTTTTTCCTTCAGATTCAACTTCTTATATAGGTAATGGTCTCCCTTTTTGACTTGTGAAGCTAAAAAGCAAAGAAACCCCTCCACAATGTGGTAATAACAGGAGTCATGTTGGATTTACAGACCTTGGAAGCTTGAAAGAGTCTCAGTAGGAGCCAGTGACTTAGGGCAGGTACAGTTCTTTTGAAATATTAAGTTGAGAAAAACAGGTGCTAAACATGAGGAGTTAGGAGCACACACTTTGGGAGAGTAGTTTTAGTGTTTGTTGGGTGTTTTTAATCAAGTAAAACTAAGTTGTATAGAATATGGAATTACTGATAAGCCTGAAAGGACTGAAATCACAAAGTATTTGTGACTAGAACATCTGGAACTGAAATAGCAAGAAATAAATGACTTAAGAGAAGACCTGTGCCAGGCAGTATGTTCTAGTAAAGTCTCAGGAATACCCACTAGTTGATTGAATTTGTGATTGATAGGGGTATGGAGATGCAATTAAGAGCTCATAGGAGATAAAGAAGCAGACACCCATGGGTCAGTATGTATCTTGTATTTTTGTCCAGACCTGGACTTTCATGGATGTGGTGAACTCCTGCTGATACATATTGGCAGCATGTGTGTGTATGCGTGTGCGTGTGTGTTGCATGTATGTGTATATGCATATATGTATACTTTTAAATTTAAGGATTGCATTATTATCTCTCTGCGTCTAGTTAGAAGTTCTAGGTGAGACATCTTTTATGTAGTTTGAGCCTCTGTCTTTTGGATACATGGGAGTGGACATTTTCATAGATGGAGCATATAATTTCAGAGTACCACTTTGCCTCTGCATGACTACTGCAGCAAATATTTCACCCAAGGAAAATATACTGCCCCCCTTACCACTGCCATGCTGTCTCTTCAGGAAATGCAAGCTCAGTTTCATATCAGGCTGAAACAACTATCCATTATTAGGAACCAAAGTGTGCTGCAGATAGTCTCGTCCCCATATTCCAGAGCCAGATATTAATGATCTCTGTGTTATTCTTTAGCTGCTTGCTGCCCCTCAGAGCAGATGTTTAAGCAGCGATTTGGGGACATCTATGTTTTCTGTTTTGCTGATTGTATGGTCACAGTGGATCATTAGTATTATCCCCAATGGCTTATGGTCCAAAAGTTGCTACTCACCACTTGCTTGACAGTTTGTATTTTTGCCATTTTATACCATGTGTTTTCAGTGGAATTCTGCCATATTATGTAACCACAGGCAACCCAGGCGAGGTGTCGGACTGGTTTCATTTCTGGAGAGACGTTCCCAAAACTGTCTGTTGGGGGGAAATATTCATATGGTAAACGCAGCCATCATTTTATCTACATAGTTAGCAAGTGGCACACACTTCCAAATCAGAAGTCAGGCTTTCTGGGTTCTTGGAAACAGCTGTAGAAAGTTGAGAGTCTCAAGTTACATACAGAAAAACCATGAAAAGCCACTGCCTGCCCACTCTTAAGCACCCCCTTGTTGTTTGACTCAGTTACTGTTTGTGCCAAAGCTGAACCTGCTGAGAGGGAGCCAGGGGATGCTGCCCCAAGAAGTCAGCTTGGAATCAGGGGACCCAGGCTCGATCTCTAGCCTTCTCCCTTTCTGGCTGTGGGACCCTGGCTCTGCTGCTGTGCCTTGGGGTCCTCAGCTGTCCAGTGGAGATGGTGCTCACTTGTCCTGTCCCACAGGGCTTTTTGTGCAATGTTAGTAGCTGCTGGTATTTTAAAACTGGGCCAAGGATGACTCCATTTTACCTTTAAAATTAGAAAATAAGGTCTGTACCATTTTTATATGTACCTGGAATATTCTTTGCTTCCAGTGGTTCCTTCATGGATTTGAGTCTCTCATAAAATTTATTGTCTTCCTCATCTGGGTTCTTCCCGATCTCCCCTTCAAATGTGAAGTCTACTTCTGGTGCCATGTTTTGTCCAGCTGCTGGGTAGAATACTTGTGCTCGGCAGTTCACAGTAATTTGCTGTTTAAAATATATTTGCACAAAGTTCAAATCTGTAGGATACAGTATACATCTTATCCTCGTGCTCTGGTTTAGAATTCAAAGCGTACTCTGTTGGCTTTTTATTGCTTTGGGCCTCGTTTGGTGCTTAATCTGGGTGTTCATTAATCAGGGTTTGGCCCCCCCAGTGTCCTCTTCCAGAAGAACCATTTAAATGCCGTGATATATGTGTCTATGGTTGTAGACATACATACACTTACATCTGCATGCATTTATATTTATAGACACACAAACATCCTGTGGAATCCTCATCATTCATCTTGCACTGTAACACCAAATATTTTTAAATATGAATAATAACCATTTGCAGATTTGAAAGTGAAATCACCTGAGTCCTCTCCCTTTCAGGAGCAAAGTAATGTCCTAATGGTACCATAAGAAGGAAAATCAAACATTTAGGTTTGGCTTCTCAAAGTACCTCATCTCTCATCCCTTAGGAGATGGCAGCAAAAGATAATACTGTCTTAAAGGTGGTTGGTTGTCTAGCAACATGGATGCCTTTTGTTATAATTGTTATCTGACCCTGTATCTCTCTGGATCCCATGTAACATCTTGTGCCAGTGGCAAAACTGAAATTCTGAGACAGCCTCCCATCAGTCTTTATCAGGGCAATGGCCCACACTTCTCTTTTCTTGCTGCATTAATATTAAGATGTTTTACTATGCCTTTTTAATGTCTTACTATCTCTGCTATCATACTCCTGAAAGATATTTGCCCAGTAGTATCATTTGACTATTTTATTACTCGTAGATATCTAGAAGTAGACATTTCCTCCCCCCCTCCAGCCCCTGTAAATCAGAACAGGAATGAGGTAAACAATTTGAAAAAAAAGAATCATGATTGAAAAAACAAATTCCTTCAAGGAATTTCCAGTGAAACTCTGGGTAGTTATATTATTCACAAGATCAGACCAACCATGATCATACCTTGTTTAAAAATGGAAGCTAAAGTGAAATCAGTGATTTATTTTATGTATAACGCACCCAAAATGCCCATTTTCCCATTAGTCTTTGAGTATACAGACCGCAGAGCTTCTCCAGTGTGGTTAATATTTCAGTATTTATTTAGGAGTCAAGGATTTCATCTTGTCTTTTAAAATAGTGACCAAACACAGCAACCTTCTGTTCTGTTCAAAGATTATTTTAGGTGTTCTAAACAAATTACATTAAAAATGAAGTGTTACTTACTTTGTGGATGATTTCTTCCACAGAGAACTTCAGGTGGTACTTATGTCCACTTCCTGGAATGTCCTGAATTAACAATGCAGAGAGAAGGGAGGAGGAGAGGAGGGTCTCATTTGTCAGGGGACCTGGGACCGTGGGGGCCAGTAAAGATGTGTTAACGTGTGTGACAGCCGGGATGCTGGGCAAGCCTGGCCCTTCAGGAGAACGTCAGGGAGTGCCCGGGGAGAGGCAGCCCGAGGAATGCCGGGTCTGAGCGGCTGCCCCAACTGGAGGCTAAGCGGGGAGCCTGGGCTGGGCGGGGGCGATGCCAGGGAGTGCGGGCAGATGGATCGCGTAAGGCACGTTTGAGCCCGAAGCCCGCACCGATGTGTAACCCGAGCCCGAGCAGGTGCGGGAGCATTTTTGTGACCGGGGCGCTTCTGCTGGCTCCTGCCGCCCGTGGGCAGGGGGCTGTGGCAACGGGCAGTTCTCATTTCCCAGCGTGCCAGTCTCCCGCCCCCCAGCTCTGGATCCCTGCTCTTAATGTTCTTTGGAGAATGGGGGGCTGGCTCCCGCTCGGGCTCACCTGGCCGTGCGGCTGGCCCACCCTCCACCTGCTGCTGGTTTTCTGGCCGGCATAACTGCTCCAATGAATTAACTCGGGGGTCTGAGCTTTAAGAACCGGGCTCTGTGCCGAGGAGGCGCGGCTGACTAAGGGATTCCCGGGCTGGGCGCTGCCCCCCGCTGGGGCCGGGCGGACACTCACCTCCAGGCTGGCCTGCGTGACCGTCTGAACCAGGAACACCTTGTGCGGGGTGCCCTGCTGGTAGTTGATGCAGCTCTCCACCACCGAGGCCGCCCGCGCTGCGGGGAAGTGGGTCGGGGGGATCTCCATCCCTGGCCAGGGGCAGCGGCTGGCGGGGCGCGGCTGGGGCTGGGGCTCCGGGGCGCACAGACGGACAGATGGCCAGAGGATGTGGAGGCACGGAGAAGGACGCAGGCACTGGCGGGCTGGGCGGCGGGGCGGGGGCTCCTCCGCTGACGGGAGGGCGGGCGGGCTCACCTTCCCTCCTCCCTCCCCCTTCCTCCTTCCCTCCCTCCTCCTTCCCTGCCCCTTCCTCCTCCGGGGAGGCAGGAAGCTGAGCGGGCCGTGGGCTGTGCCTGGCTGGCCAGACCTCTGGGCTCCTCCCCCCTTCCCTTCCTCTGGTGCCCTGGGCGGACCTCCCTCCACTCTTCTTCCCCTGGGATTTTTTCTTTTTAGCCTTAACGAGGTTCATCCCCAGAGGCTAGGGCTCAGCTCTCGGTGGGGCTGGGTGGGGCTGGGCAGGGCGGGACACTGCCCTTTGCCTCCCCTGCCATGAAACCTGTTAGGAGGCCCTGGGGAAGTCTCTGGTTCCCTGCCCCTTTGCCTCTGGCCGCCCATCCCAAGTAAGCTGGGACCCCCAAACAAGGAGTATCTCACAGTCAGTGGTTTGTGGTTTCCCCACCTGTTGGGGTTTTCAGTTTATGTGATTTACTTGTAATCTCCATACAGAAAACTTCCAATTATGCCCCCTAACCTAATCTCTCAAACATCAAATCCAGGTCACTAGCTACAGACTGGGCTTCCCTACCTGGATATTCCTAGGTATCTCAGACTCAGCAAGTCAGAAGTGAAATTCATCCATCAATTAAAAATCATTTCCTAAGCTCCTCAGCAGCAGACTGGCCTCACCCTGAGGACCTTATGGGTGAGCTAGGGGAGGGGACAAATAGATACAGCTGGCTCCTGAGGGGGGCCAGGGGAGGCTTCCAGAGAACTAAACCTTGAAGAAAGTCAGGGCTTTTGGGAATCACAGAATTTGAGGGTTAGAAAGCACTGATGTGGCCATGGAGTCCAGCCTGAGCCACTGGAAAGAATTCTCCCTCTGACATCTCTGGGCATGCCTGATGAGCTGTCCTGCCTCCTCTTCATTTCCCAGGGCAGCCCAGTTCACTCTTGGACAGCAGTTTTGGTTAGGAAGGTTCCCCTCACATTGGGCCTACTTGTTCCTGCGCTCTTGGTTCTGTCCTCTAGGGCCAGATGAGAGCCTTCTGCTGCCTCCTCCCCCTCGGGATGCCTGAAGACAGCTACCACATCCCTGCAGAGTGTCCTCCCAATATGATAGAGATTCGAGGCCCTCTGCCTTGCTGGCTGCCCTGCTTTGGACAATCTGCTCCCCAGTGTCCCTAGATCATGGCACCCAGAATGGAACACAGTTGACGAGAGCAGATTATCCAATGGGACTCTCACCATGCCCCTCTTCTGCGGCTCCCAGGTCTCAGACCTCTTGGCTATCATATCACTCGTGTTCTTGCCATCCCCTAAAAATCCCTAGATCTTTTTCAGAACAGAAATTGTCTATCCAAGCTTCCTGCTGAATTTATACTTGTGAAATCGGTCTTTGTGCTCATGTACATTTTAACCCTCATGCATTTCATCTTGTTAGATTGAGCACAATGCTATGACCTCTGAAGAGCCTCTTGGATCCTTTGGATCTTTTCCCGTTTTTGCTGTTCCTCCTAGCTTGGTATCCTTTGCAGAGTTGATCGACCTGCTCTCTGTGCAGTTATCCAATTCACTGATAAAACTGACGTAGCACAGGGCTGAGAGTGGATCCCCAGGCTCCTTCACAGGCATCTCTCCACCAAGAATAAAATGAGGTGCTTTACCCAGGAAGTGGAGCTTGGGCAAAATCCAGGTAAAGGGCATCTCCAGATCCAGTTGTGCTGGGTCTGAAAAGGCAGTCAGGCCCGGCAGCACGATATCGCTGACAGTGGCTGGTCATCCCTCAGTTCATTCTTGGAGTATTCAGGGCTAGACTTCATCTGGGCCAGGTGATTTGAATTCATCAAAAGTAGTAAGGGGTAAGAGGCATTTACTAAGTACTTAATTATGTGCCTGGCTCTGTGCTGAATGTTGGGGTTCCAAGAAAAGGGAGTTAGAACTGAAAGCCTCCTGCAGAGGATTGCTTTGAGTTGAGTCTTGAAGGGGGTCAGGGAAGGCCAAAAGGAGAGCATTCTAAATGTTGTCATTTAGTTGTTTTTCAGTTGTGTGTGATTCTGTGATCCCATCTGGGGTTTTCTTGGCAAAGACACTGGAGTGGTTTGTCATTTTTCTTCTCCAGCTCATTTTACAGATGAGGAAACTGAGGCAAACAGGGTTCAGTGACTTGTCCAAAGTCATACAGCTAGAAAGTGTCTGAAGTTGGATTTGAACTAAGGAAGATAAGTCTTCCTGACTCCAGCCCTAGAGTTCTTTCCAGTGTGCCACTAGGTGCCCTCCAGATAGGGTGGACAGTCAGTGAAAAGGCCCAGGGAGTCAGGAATAGTGTTGTGTGTGAAGCATTACAAGTATAGCTGAATCACAGAGGACATGAAGGAATGGAGAGTATAAGAAAAATAGGAAGCTAAGAAAGGCCTTTTCCTATGCCTGTGCCAAATAGCAAGCTTGGTATTTGGGGCAGTAATATGGTGGAACATGGGCCTTAGTGACTAAAGGGAGGGTGGACTGGAGTGGGGAGAGTTTTGAGGCAAGCAGGTGTTTACAGAGGTCCAGGTGAGAGGTGATGAGGGGCTGTGTGAGGGCAAAGGGGCCGAATGTGAGAAGTGTTGGGAAGGCAGGAAGGACAAGTTTGGCGTAGGAGCCGGCGAAGTGAGAGAGAGGAGGGGAAGCTGACCCTGAGGATGGCGGTGCTTGGCCCTCGTGGGAACATGGGACAGATGCTTGGGCATCATCTTCTTCCCTCTCTGTTGGTGTTGACATCATCCCATCTACTCCAGGCAGCGGGCTTTGCTATTCCTGGGTTTTCCTCTTGCCCTCAGTAGGCCTTTCAAAGATAGTCATCTCCTTTTGATTGTTCTCAGCTTTCCAGGCTAGCTTCAGCTCCTTCTGAGCTTTAGCAGCCTCCCCCCCCCCCCCTCATTTTTATTGGACCAGGCCACACCCTTAGAGTTCTCCTGTGACCACCTGGCTCTGCCTATGCAGTCTAAGTTGGTTGGCAAACGGGCCACAGCACATCTGGCTTAAGCTTACCCCTGTTTGAACTCTTCGTCAAAATTGTTTTTCTTCATGTCTTTACAACTTCATTCTTTATTTTTTCTTTTTGGAGGGGGGAAGGCAGGGCAATTGGGGTTAATTGACTTGCCCAAGGTCACAGGGCTAGTAAGTGGTAAGTGGCTGAGGTGGGATTTGAACTCAGGTCCTCCTGACTCCAGGGTGGGTGCTCTCTATTCATTGTGCCACCTAGCCAACCCTACAGCTTCATTCTTGACCCACCTTGGCTGGATTCTCCTAGAATTTTAGTCTTTTTGCTGAAGGAAAGAGAGATATGGTGGAAATTTCCTCAAATTTAATGACAATAAAATGTTGTGGAGGAACAACTAAGAAGGGGCGGGTGGGGGCAGGGGACCTGGAGTGATACATTGGTTCCCCGGAGACACAGAAAGGTGCCAGAGGAAAGCTTTGGGCATAGGGCAGATTTCCTATGGGGGATCCATGGGAGAGCATTGCCAGGAATCACCCCTGAGGAGCAGAGGAAGAAGGGACGGTAGTTTTCACTGGGGGAGGGAGTAGATACATAAATGAGATCCTGGGTCCATTGAAAGTAATGCTGGCATTTTGGTGTGTCTCTTTACTTCTTGTACAGGTTTGACTTTACTCATAAGAAACAATCGGGTGGTGCTGGCCAGTATGGAAAAGTGATAGGCGTCTTAGAGCCTCTGGAGCCTGAGAACTACACCAAGCTGGAATTTGTAGATAAGACATTTGGGACAAATATTCCAAAGCAGTTTATTCCTGCCATCGAAAAGGTGAGAAAATTAACTTTGGTTTGTTAAAACAGTGCACGGACTAACTTTTGACTTAGCGTCTTGTCTCATTACTCTCTGATTTCATTGCCTTAATTATAAGTGTGTTCTTATAGCTGACCTTTAGACTTCTTATTTGACTTAAGGAATTTCTGTTCTTTAATTGTTCTTTAAATTGTGCTTTAATTTAATTCTCTAAATGTGGCCAATAAATTGATGTCTTTTTGAGGTTAGTAAGAGCTCATGCTTTCTTAATGATAGTGAACCTTAGCTCTCTGTTTAGTTGCTTGCTAAGTCATAGTAAAATCAGTTTTAAAAATTGGAATCTTGAAAGGTTATTATGTATATTTAGTTTCATGGGCTTTTGCTGTTTTGTTTTTTTCTAAATTTGCCGGTTTTAGGGTAGAATTTAAAGTTGCAGTGGATTTTTGTTTCTTGTTTAATTCCAAATTTCCCCCCTCTTTAAATGAGAGCTTCCTTATTGACAGGCTTTGTTTAGGTAATGGTGGCTAATACTTGTGGATTTTGAGTTTTTCCTTGTACTTCTGTTTTAATCATTGGTGTCCTTTGTACTCTTGAAGTGTCCCCTGTTCAGTAGCCTGCCTCAAGTAGGCAGAGATTGTTTTTGGTTATGTGGAACTGACATTTATAAAGCTTAATAGAAATATACTCTTATGTTGCGGCTCCGTGGAAATGACGGGTCATCATCTCCTCCCTGCAGTCCTCATTGATGTTGTGGACCATTTAGAGGCATGATCTATTACTCGAGGCCTATCACTTGAGAGATCGGGCTCTATACTGCAAATTCCGTTTTGATGGGAGGTTTTGTAGAGGGATGTGAAGTGGCTTCATTTCTCTTTTCCTTGTTTTCCTCATTGGGAAATCATAATAGTGTTCTCTTTATGACGGGCTGTGAAAATGAAGTAATTACTGTGAAGGGAAGGCGCCAGAGATAGCGGTCTTTTTTTCATATTGCTTTAATACCTGTGCAGTAGAGGTGTAAAAGAGTATCTCATCCATTATTTACTTACAGTCTTATGCCCAAGTAATGGTGTTCAAGAAGCAATCAGTCAGCTTCCAAACCCTGAAGTGTCTGGGGTTCTTGGCAAGGTTGTGGAAAATCATTCACTTTGGAGGCTGTGTATACACATACACACACGCACACACATGCTCACACACACACACACACACACACACACACACACACACACACACACGCTCACACACTCTCTCTCTTCCCTAATTTTTTTCCAGGGGTTCTTGGAAGCTTGTGAGAAAGGCCCCCTCTCGGGTCACCGGATCTCTGGGGTGCGATTTATTGTACAAGATGGGGCTCACCACATGGTGGATTCTAATGAAATCTCTTTCATCCGAGCTGGGGAAGGCGCACTCAAGCAAGGTAGGCTCAGTCTCCTAAATCATCTGCTCTTTGTAGGCCATTAGGGATGGAGAGGGAGGGTTGAGTTCTCAGGGAAGACAACAAAGCCCCACTTCTCTGAGCTGTTTCTTGCCTTTAAAAAAAAAAAGCTTTGCTAAATCTTTGAAGTCTGTCACCTGTGCCTTTTGTATACAAGGCAGGAAGAGTCAGAACTGCAAAAAAGCATCTTTGATATACATCACCTGTGGTCCTGTTCTAATTTTTAAGTGATTTATGCAAAGGGCAGAGAATATATGATTACTCACAAAATGGACTTCTTTACATATGCAGTACTGGGGACTTTGGGGATGTAGAAAATTGCCACATTTTATTTGGAAAAGAAGCAATAATGAGCCTCCTTATAGGAGAGACAGCTTTGTAGCCCTTCAGAAGTCAGAAATCTCTCATGCATAGACTCATTTACATTAAAATCCCCACTTGCTCAGATTATTTTTCTGTAGTGGACTTTTATGAAAGAAAGAAATGGCAGAGCCACCTGATATCAGAAGTTTATCTAAGCCAGCCACCATGAGGCTTTGTACTAGGGCTATGACAGTTTGTCCCAATCTCCTGGCCTTACTGAGAGGAAAAGAATGGGTTAGCTTGCAGGTGGAACTTGTAGAACACATTCAGGGCTTCTAGACTTCTTCTGTTTGGGGAGATCGTCTGTGGAGGACCTGTGGAAGGACATGGACAAGAAGGCATAGTGGAGAGAGGGGTGGACTGGGTTCGGATCCCGCCTTGTAACACCAGCCACGTGATCCTGAGCAAGTGACGTCAGTGCTTTCTTTGGTCATCAGTTTCCTCAGGTGTAAAACAAATTGGTTGCACCACATAATCTCCAAAGTCCTTTCCAGCTCTAACTCTCTAGTCCTATGGTAAGAATTCCAGGATGGACAAGGGTGGACAAGCGGCACACTGCACTGGTGAATGGACTGCCCACCTCACTCAGACCATGGCTCTGTGCTCCTAAGGATGACCCTGTGGTTTTTCGAGTCACCCAGTACAATGAAAGTCTGTTCCTTATACTTAGGACAGGAGAGAGAGGTTATCGCAGAAAGCATTTTTTATTAATGAAACAAAAAGGATTTCAGGATTAACTTTCAGGTAAGCAAAACTGTCGATCGGCCAAGACACCCATTCATAGAGCCGGTCCTATCAGAAGTTTGAGCTCAGGTTTCTGTCCCTTTTGCACAACCTCCTTAAGTGGCCGTCTGGCCTTATCCTTCCAATCAGGTGCACTTTTTTCCTTATGTAAGACTGAAATTTGCCTCTGCCACCTACCGGTCTTGGTCCTGCCCTTGGTGGCAAATCCAAGAAGGCTCATCCCACGTCCGTATGGTGACATGAGATTCTTAACGACAGCTGCCCTGTTTCTCCAGGCATTCTTCTATCCCCAGGCCATCTGTCTCCACTTCTTTCATGTTCCTGGTGATTCTTCTGGATGCATTCTAGGCTATCACTGTATTCTCCTAAACCCCCCCCTCCCCCTGGCCTCCTGTTGTAGACTAACCCGGGCAGAGGATGCACAGTAAGCCTGACAATACCCCTTTGTTCTGAATCCACCGCTTCTGGTCATGTTAATGCTCACAGGAGTGTTGGTGTCCATGAAAACGCCTGCACATCCATTTCATGTGCACTGTGTATCTCTGACTCCTCTGTCCTTCATCTGGAACCCCATTGAAGACCTTCAATACCTCTATTAAATTTCATCATCTTAGATCCAGCTCGTCTTTCTAGCCTGTTGAGGGCTTTTGCCATTGGTGTTCCATGTCCCTGCATGTTTGATAAGCATACCACAGACAGCTTTAGCCAGGTGGTTGGTTGTTATGTGGAGCATAATTGGGCTGATGGATCCCTGGATCCCTTCAGCAGAGGGCAGTCTCTAGGTTGAGATCAGTCCGTTAATCCCCACCCTTTGGGTGTAGGTGATCAGCATTCCAGATCTGCAGAACTGCTACAATTCAGATCACCCTGGGTTTTCCAGAAAGATGTGAGAAGCCTTTGTCAGGGTCCTTGATTAAGCGGGTACACTATGTTTGTGTCATTGCTTTATTCTACCAGTCTGGTAGGCCTGTTAAAAAGGAAACAAGGGTGAGTTTGACTTGATTGGTTTTTTTGTGCCATTCTGTTTGGAAGTAATTGTTGCTTTCCTTGTGAGTGTTTTAAACATGTTTTTTTTTTTTTTAAATCAGTTTATTTTCATTTAACAAACATGTATTTTTTCTCCTCACTCATCTCCTTACCATTGGGAGAAAAATAAAAAGGGAAAAAAAACCCTTGTAAGAAATATGAATAGTCAGTCAAAACAAATTCCTCCATGTCTCAAAAAACATCTCTGCCTGCAGTCTCTGGAGATGTGTGGCCTGTGTCATTGCATTAATGAGAATTCCTAAGTCTTTCAACATTGTTTCCTTTACAATATTGTTGTCATTGTATAAATTGTTCTCCCTTCTCTTCCCATTTCACTCCGAATCAGTTTGTCCAAGTCTTCCCAGGCTCCTCTGAAAACATCTCTGTTGTCATTTCTTAAGGCACAATAGCATTGCATTCCATTCATAGCCTAGAATTTGTTTAGCCATTCTTCACTTGATGGGCACTTCCATCATTACCAGTTCTTTGCCTCTACAAAAAGAATTTAAGGGCTTAAAATGAATTTGAACTCTGGGTTTAAGACCATTGAACTCAGCCATCTTTCCCTTTCAAAAAAAATTAAGCTAAAATTGCAGATATTCTAGAAAGCCTGTACAGCTAAGATAGGCCTTAGGCCTTCTGCAGATAGCAGACAGGAAATGGTCACATCAATAGAGAGGAATGCTTTGTACATTTTATTCATTGTAAATACCAGATTTCAAGGACTCTATGATATGCTGATCAGTGCTTAGCATAGATGGATTTAGTTTTGATAAATTTCTTTAATAAATCCAAAGCTGAGAATCAGGCATCAGCCCTTTTACTTTGTAGCAATGTGCTATGAAAACGAATTACTTTTTAAAAATTGAAATTGTGTACCTCTCAGTTGTTATTAACTAAAGATGGATTGGATTCCTTGTAGGGCAGGGTCTACATAAACATCTAGGGTTGCCATATTTACCAATTTTTAAAGCTTTATCCTTTTAAAGAAAGCATTGAGGATAAATAGGGGGGTAAGACCCGGCCTTGCAGTGATGCCTTCTTCTGGCCTCATTGGGCAGCTTCTCTTCTGCTGGTGGGCTTAGGGCGTGGCCTAGAGCCCTGAGATCTCACTCTGCTGAAGAATGATGTAGAAGGCCACAAGTTAGCATTCTTTTATTGTGTTTTTATTTATTTCATTAAACATTTCCCAATTACATTTGAATCTTGTTTGATCCCCAGGAGTTTTTTTTGATTCAGTTTCACACCCTGGCCTAGACTTGCCCAGGATCACACAAACAGTATTTGTGGGGAAGGATTTGAATCTGAGTCTTCTTGGCTTCACATCCAGCTCAGTCCACTACTCTGCATTGAATTAAAATACTGAAAAAATGCTCAGGTATCCATCAGTGTTAACTAGTAGACATTTGAGAATGAGTCATTTCTGGATCATTTAAATCTGTTTATACATTCATGCACATATACATACACATATGTCCATACATGCACATGCGCACATACATATATGTGTGTGCATGTCTGGACAGTCTCCCAGCAGATTGGGCAGCTGTGAGGGGTCCCACACAAGGGTGCTGCAGACTGGTTCCAGAAAGTAAGAGGCCCGCGAGCAAAGTGCTGCTTTGACCTGCTTATCTTAAACACCTGTTTCTTCACCTTTTCTCGTTTTAAACTTGCCTCACTCACAGTGTCTGTTTC
Source organism: Petaurus breviceps papuanus (assembly GCF_028583685.1). Classification (NCBI taxonomy): domain Eukaryota; kingdom Metazoa; phylum Chordata; class Mammalia; order Diprotodontia; family Petauridae; genus Petaurus; species Petaurus breviceps. The sequence continues at coordinate 18,615,880 of NW_027185759.1, forward strand.
CTTCCTCCTCTCTTCCTCATTAGTCATTGAGAGATGATAACTGTTCTGGGGTGAAAGTAAAAAGCCCCCAAGCCCAATGTCAGCATTTCAGTTTTTCTAGTCTCAGTGCTGATGCTGCCGTGGCTTCTTCTGAGATGATCACATTTCATTGCTAAAGATGGGAAAACAGTAAGAAAAATCCTTTCATGGGTATTCTTCATCCCAAATGCAGTTTCACATTGACAACAAGCAAAAATTCATCTGGCTCACATTTTCTTTTTTTTTTTTATATTTTTCTTTATTTTGTTAAATATTTCCCAATTACATGCAAGAAAAAAATTTAACATTTTAAGTTCCAAATCATCTTTCTCCCATCCTTTCCTCCTCTTTGAGAAGGCATATATATATATATATATATATATATATGTATATAATCATATATGAGAAGGCATAATATATAATTATATAAATTATACATGTGAAATCATGTAAAACATTTCCATATTAGCCACGTTGCAAAAGAAAACAGACAAAAAAGCAAAAAATAGAAAAAGTAAAAAAGTTTGCTTCAGTCTGCATTCAGAGTTCATCAGTTTTCTCTTTGAAGATGGATAGCATTTTCCAACAGGAGTCTTTTGGGGTCGTCTTTGGTCATTGCATTGCTGTGAAGAGCCAAGTCTGTCAAAGTTTATCATCACACTATATTGCTGTTATCATGTACAATGTTCTCCTGGTTCTGCTCACCTCTCTTTGCATTAGTTCATGTAAGTCTTTCCAGGTTTTTCTGAAACCATCTTGCTCATCATTTCTTATAGCACAGTAGTATTCCATCATGATCATATACCACAACTTTTTTAGCCATTCCTCAATTGAATAATATCCCTTCTCTTTCCAGTTCTTTCTGGCTCACGTTTTTAATGGGCTGTTTGTTTGTTTTTGTTAAATTACTAGGACAGAATCTGAACCCAAAACTTTGCCTCTAAGACTTAGTAATGCTTTGTCTTGAATTCAATATAAAATGGAAGGCCTTCACTTCACTGCCTGCCTTTCACCTTATGATTGGGATTATTACAACCATTTCCTCCAATCATTTTCCTGTCTCACTTTAACTGAAAAAGTACTTTGCTTAATATGCCCATCTTCTAGCCATTATGCAGGAGAAACCAAGGTCCCAGTGGAGCCCACCTAGTGAGCAGCACTCTGTAGAGCACTAAGCTTTACAAATCCTTTCTTCAGAATGGAAGAAAGCCTGTGAGGGATGAGGTGGTGGAAGCATCTTCATGTCCCTTTCCTCCCTCATCCCCACTTGCCCCTTCCTTTGATCCTCCATCAAAGGCCACATACCATGGGTGCCTTCCCTAGCTCGTCTCACTGTCTCTTATCAGTCTTTCAGCAGAATGGCTCTCTGCAAAGTTACTGCTGATTGCTTAGCTGCCAGACTTAATGTCCTTTTCTCAGCCCTTGTTCTCCTTGATCTCTCTGCAGCCTTTGACACCGTTGATCACTCTCTCCTTCTTGGGCCTCTCTTCAATCTGGGTTTTCCAGAAATCGCTGCCCTGGTTCTCCTACCATAGATGGCCACTTCTCTGAGTCCTTTGCTGGATCATGATCACACCCTTCAGCCTCTTTGGATGTTCAGAGCTCCTCATAACATAGGCCCCTCTGCCTTTCCAGTCTTGGACACCTCACTCCCCTCTACATATTCCGTGATCCAGTGCTGCTGGCCTTATTCCACCAAGACACTCTCTCTCTGTCTCTCTGTCTGTCTCTGTCTCCCTCTTCCTCTCTCTTTCTCTCTGTGTCTCTCTCCCTCTCTCTGTCTCTCTGTCTCTGTCTCTCTCTGTCTCTCTCTCTCTCTCTCTCTTTCTCTGTCTCTCTCTGTCTCTCTGTCTCTCTCACACACACAGGAAGGCTTTCCCAATTCCTCTTCATTCTAGTGCCTTTCCTTTCTTCATTATTTCCTGTTTATCTTATATGTAGTTAGCTCTGTACATGTTTGTTTGCTTGTTGGATTGTATCCCCAGTGCTCAGTATAGGTACCAGGCTCTTAATAAATGTTGATTGCCTGGCTGATTAATTGGCTTTACCCTGTTCATACATATCGCCGTCTAGACCAGCTGGGCTGAGCTCTGCAGGAGTGCTTGTCTGTTGAGCAGTTTGACCTGACCACACGCCTACATTTCCCCATTATTCAGGTCAGCCCCTCAGCTGCCATCCCGCGGGATTCTTTGCTGCAGCTCTTGGCTTGAAGATGTCTCTGGTCTGCCAGTTTTCCTGCTTGTCCACAGGGTCCCACCTTGGCGATGTCAGGCAGGCCCACTGTCTGCCTTCATGCTGACCGCTAGTTGGCGGTCACAGATGGACTCTGGAATCTGGTCATGTAGTGTGGGTATCAGGAGGATTTAGGGAGAGTTAAAGGTCATTGTGGAACGGTGCAAATTCTCCTAGACTTTATTGTTCATTGGGGATTTTATCATCTGGTTAAAACGTGTCCGTGTAGAAAAACACAAAACAAAAACAAACCCCCAGCTGTTGTTAGAGCCAGGGAAACCCTGTGATATGACTGTGATTTCTCCACGTGCAGCACACAGAGCTATGAGCTGTCTCTGTTCTTTGTTCTTCCATCTGTGTTTAGAACTTGGCCCCCTAAGGGGTTGTTGAAGGGAGCCTGGAGTCCACAATAGCTTTTTACAGTTTATGCCTTTAAAAAAAAATACTATAGAACTCACTCGTCTGGATTAAGTGGGGCCTGCCTGGGCAGACTGCTCTGAACTCTAGAATATCTTCGAGAAACTCGGCTTGATGACTTTGCAGAGTACAGCTGCAGTCAGGCTAACAGTAGCTACTCTAGTTCTTTGAGGGAGATACTTTCATGACTGGTGATGAGGATGTTTGAAATGACGGTGCTTCTGGAAGAGGTTACGGCACGTGGCCTGCTGAGACTCTTTATGTTGGCCAGGTATGCTCAACCAGGGATCCATGGCCTTAACTTTGAACAGATCTCAGGGAGTTTGTGACTTTGGGTGGGGGAAAGTAGATATTGCTGTTATCACTCCTCTCAAACAGAAATTGAGCATGAAAGAATTGAAATTCCTTCAGTTTTTTAGAAGCATTTTGAGAAGAGGTTCCTAGGACTTAGGCAGACCCTTCCTTGTTAATTAGCACAAAGGGCATTTTTGGCCCTGCCCCTCACAGAATGATCCCAAAGGTCACATTAGCGGCCTGTATTGCTCTGGTTTTAACCGTGCTCCCCCAAACTACAAATGATTCATTTATGTATCCGATAGATTAAATGAGCATTCATTACAGCACAGATGCATTTAAGTTTAGGCGTGCTTAAGTCTCCAGAGTGACTTGTGGAAGGGAACACAGTTCATAGGAAGAGAAGAGAGTTGGGTTCTTTAGATTAGAAAGGGAAAGACCAATGGAGTGATCCAGGGATAGAAGGAGTGCTTATGTTCCATGTCTGACGAGAACAGAAAAAGAAAAGCTGGATTTAAATTGAAGCAAGAATCACTTCATTTAGATAAAGGGAAGAGCTTTGTGACAACATGATTAAAACCAAGCCCCATGGGGACTACCACAGTAAGTTGTACCATGTGGGCTCTTGGTTCTCTTTCCCAGCGTGGTCTGGGCATTCACATACCTAGACACAGGTTACTAATGTGCTGCTGTACTCACTGACCTTTTGGGGCCCTCCTGGCTCTGTGTTCCTGGATTCCGTGATTGGAGGGTTAGCTGTCCGTTAATGGAAGATTCCTTTTGTCAGGACAAAGCCCCAATTAGCTAATTTCTCCTTTGGGGAAGCCAGCTACAGTTAGGAAATGGGTTCAGACTGAACATTGTAGTCTGCAGAATCTTCCTTGGGTACCAAAATTCAAGTCAGTTCACCAAACATTTATCAAGGCCAAGGCACAGTAAAACGGAGTCAGTGTTGGTAAATCCACTCCCTCTCCTTTGAGCTCTTTCCTAGCAGACTCATGCACGTGCTTGTGGTGATGGCAAACACCCTGTGCACCCTGTGGGTATGGAGCAGACACACTCACTCTGGCCTTTTCACCCCCAGCCTTGGCAAACACTGCTGTGTGCATCTTGGAGCCTGTGATGTCAGTGGAGGTGGTGGCCCCTAATGAGTTCCAGGGGACTGTGATTGCTGGGATTAACCGCCGCCATGGCGTGATTACCGGACAAGATGGTGTGGAGGACTGCTTTACTCTGTATGCGGATGTAAGTGCCATCGATCTTAGAGAGTGCTTAGCAGTGCAAATACAGTAGGAGCCTTTAAGAATTTGGATCATTATGGGCTCAAGCAGCCACCCTTTCTGGTGCTTTTAGTCCTGACTTTGTGTGTCCATGTGGGAGAACTTGATGGTAGGGTATTGGGAACTAAGAGACAGTAAGGGTTTGGTGTCTGCAGTGGGCTCTGGGTCTTAGGGGCTATCGAAAGGGACCTCTGACCCAGAATGTGGTCTGAACCTTGAAATCCTTTTAAGATGGATCCTGGTCTTGCTGTCTCTCAGTATGGATTTATATGTCTAGCTGCCTCACTGGGAACATGGGCCTTCAAATTCAATGGGGTATGACCATTGTTTATCGGGGTAGTGTCACAGGAGCCCCTGTGATTAGAGAAGAGGCCTCAGGCCTCCCCAGTGGCAGCTCCAACAGTAGCTGATTGAAGAAGCCAGAGGAAAGAGGCGTTCCACAGTAGAGGGGTCAGATCTCAATGGGTCTTGTGGAGCAGAATGGCAGATCAATGCCTGTGAGGGTGGCCAGATGGGAGAGTGCCTTCAAGTTAGTGGTTGTCAGAAGCCTAGAAATAAGTTGCTCCTTTTGAATTCTTTTAGCCTTTTATCTTTAACTGTAACATTTACTCCACAGGAGTGAAATATCTGAGCCTTTTGCTGAATTGTTGCCTGCATTGATTTTCAGGTGCCACTAAATGAAATGTTTGGCTATGCCACAGAGCTTCGGTCATGCACAGAGGTAAGCCAGGGTTTAAGTCAGAGGCACGAGTGTGCTTGAAGAGACCACCCATCTAACAGATAAGATCTGGAAATCAGTCTTATCTGGGCATGGCTGTACCTGGTAGAATTCTCTTTTCTCTTCCCTGCCTTATGGAGAAAAGGGAAATGGTTGGTCCTGTCTCCGTCCTTGCAGTTAAAACTCCTAGAAGGCACTTTCTGCTGTTCTGGCCTCCTCACCCCCCACCCCCAAGCTGTTGGTGCTGCCCGCACATCACCTTGTGGTGACTTTATGTATATTTTATACTTAGTTAAGCTTCTGGGGTGGAAAGGACTGTTCCTTTCTGTCTTTGTATTCCCGGTGAATTGCCAGCATCACGTCTGGCATGCAGTGAGCCCATAAATGCATGCTTGGTGATGGGGTGATGGGTCTGGACTTGCCTGGCTCTCCATGATAGATGGTGATAGATCTTGTTTGATAGTTGTAAAATAAGCACAGGATGGTAGATCTTGTTCTCCTTCCCGCCTTGCAGGGGAAAGGAGAATACACCATGGAATACTCTCGGTACCAGCAGTGCCTGCCTGCCACCCAAGAAGGTCTCGTCCACAAGTACCTGGAGGCCACAGGTCAGCTCCCAGTGAAGAAAGGAAAAGCCAGGAGCTGATTTCTCTCCCTTGTGCTGAGCACTGAGCTTGGCTTTGATTTTTGGTTCACTTTGCAGTCTCCTCTATCAAATCCTAGTTTGATGGATTCCAGGGGAGATGGATTTCCAGCCCAAGAGACTTGGATTTCGGGGGATTTCCTCTCTTTTTATTCAGAATCAAGAGATAACATATGTATAATACCCGACAGCCATGGATTAGCTTTTTAGTTGATTATAAAATGTCTATTAAAAGCGATAATTATACTGTAGTATACAAATATTTATTTGAGGGATTACTATATTGAACTGATGTTATTGTCTTCCCAGAGGCTACTGAGAAGAGTGAGATCCTGGTGTCTCCCCCAGTGGATGGCGGTTTTTGATTGTTGAAAGGCCATAAAGGAGCTTTTTCAGGCTTAGGTCTTTGCTTCAGGAAACTGATGTATGGGCTGGAGTTTTTAGCTCCTGAGTTTGCTGCTCTGGCAGCTCCCTAATAGCTCTGCTTCGTCTTAGGGTGGTAGAGGGCGTTCTGGTGGGGCCTTCTGTAAAATAAGGGACATTGCCATGCAGTGTATGACCCTCAGCTCAGCAGTACCATGGACAGGATTGAGGGCCCTGTCATTATCAGCTCTTTCTGGGTGTGGTCAGCCTTTGGTCTAGCGCCCCCAGCACTGGCTTCCCAGAAGGATGAACTAAACTTTCTGGATGGCATATTGTTCTAGGGTCCATCTGGAGTAGTACAAGAGTTTGTCTTTCCTTAGAATCCCTTGGTTGCACATGGGCCTGGTAGCCAGCCTTTTGAGGCATGCACACAGCAGACTACTGTCTTCCCTCTTACAAAGATGGTTCCTGTTTGCAAACAAATGAACAGTGGTCTGGAGGCTTAAAACAATTGTCTGTGGTATTTGGGGAAATTGGCATTTGTTGGGTGTGATGGGGGGAGGATGGTGAGAAATGAGAGAAAGAGGAGGAAGGTGTTCATTTTTATCAACAGTTTGATTCAAGCCAAGTTGGAAATACTGATCATTTCCTCCAGAGACCATCTGGACATAGAAGACTTTCCACCTCTTTCTTGGGATGTTTAAAAAACAGCCTGGTAGCTAAAAGATGACATTAGGTTCCTTGTGGTTTCTGGAAGTATCTTCTGGCATGGCTTCTTATTTAGAGGGTCACAAAAGAAGAAGTTAGTTATGATTGTGACATAAGACAAATCCATTAGCCTTGCGAGTGTTGTTGTTACTGACTCAGCACTGGTGTTGCAGAGTATGTTTTGTTTGCAGATTCCCACGAATCGCTCATCAGCATGGGAGGCCACCCACGAGAAGAGGGGCACGCGATTTAGTTGCCCTTCTTTGAGAAGAGCGTCCTCAGGGACTGTGCCTTTGCTCCAGCTGCCCTGGGCTCGTTTGGATTTTCAGGGATGTTGGCAGTAGGGCTGAGTTAACCTGAGAGGCTCTGTGCTTGATTAAGTATTTACAGAACCAAGCTTTCAGGGTTGGAAGGGATCCCAGGAGCCATTTAGTTGAACGAACCCTCTGCAGTAGCCTTGACAGGTGGTCACACTCACTACTCCCTAAGGCAACTTAGTTGACTTCTGTGCTGCTTTCTCTCTATAAATCTATGCATATTTCAGGAATTTTTTACTCCTCTTAAGCTGATATCTGCCATTAGTCCTATTTCTGTTTTCTTGGGACAAGGAAAGCACATCTAATTCTTTCACATGGGAGCCCTCAAGTTCCTCCAAGTCTTCTATTCTCTAGACGAAACATCCCCACTTCCTTTGTGGATTCTCATGAAATGCTTTTGGGTCAGCTCACCATTCAGACCTTGGATGCACTCTGGCATATCAAGGGCTCTTAGGAAGGAGCGGCCAGAGCTAAACACGGCACATCAGATACAGCTGGAGCAGGCCAGAGGACCCCAGAACTGTCACTGGCTTTGTTTGGTGTGCTCTCATTCTCTGCATGCAGCCGAGGAGCACGGGAGCTTGTCATACTTAAAGGCCGACCCAGGACCCTTCCACCCTGTACATTTGCAGTTCACATTTGAGCCTAAGTGTAAGATTAGAAAATGTAACAAGGATAAAATAAATACAAATCTGTGCCATTGTTCCAGCCTGTCAGTCTGCTTCTGAGTTACTGTCCAGTCCATTAGCCGTCTCTCCAAGCCTCATATTACCTCCATTTTTGCTAGCATGCCATCCATAGTACAGAAGGGAAACAGATTTGCTAGGCTCCTGCTGTGTGCCAGATGCTCCTCTAGGTGCTGGGGACACAGTCAAGAGAGCCCTTGCCATCCGGGGGTTGCACGTTCTAACGGGGGAAAGAGAGAGCGCCTGCCCGTGTTCATTTCAGGGCAGACGGAAGGCCCGGGGGGCTCTTTGTCAGGCAAAATAGCAGGGCAAATGGCAAAGCACAGAGGACCTTGGCGAGCAGCATCAGGTCAGATGATTCCCAGGCTAGAGGACAAGGGGTGCCAGGGTTAGAGTGGAAGGGGGCTCTGGAATGCCTCCAGCAGGAAGTCTAAGCGGGTGGACCCCAAAGGCTACGTCACAACCATTTCATTTTTGGATCAGAACAAACTTGTGATGTCATTGGCTTAGGGAAACTCTTTCTTCAGCTACCAAAGCACTTGGCACCTCAATGTATCACCTCATATACTTGAAATAGGTAAAAAACCAACCACTAGCCCTTTCACGATGAGGAGGAGTAATTAGGACAGGCACAAGTTAGGGCATTTATACTATAGTAAAGGATAATTACTCTTTACCTTAAAATTTGATGACAGCTATTGGCACAAGAAAATATGGACTGAACTTGGCCCTTTCCCATGGGAATGTAAACAATTGATTATTTATTTATGAACACCAGGGCAATTTCCTAATTAACTCGTGTTCCCAAAGTCTCGTGTCAGTGTTTGGACCATTGAACATTAGCCTGGTGTTGGGTCTTTTGCATCATACTAAATATTGAAACAAACCTTTGAAAGTGGCCATAAGCTCCATTTCCCTTTGTGTTCCATAGCCGTCTTTAGTCCTCTGTATTTTGAACCCTTAGCCCAAAGTCCAGTAGCATCCTAATGTGGGTCACAAATTCTCTCACTTTTATTTAGGAAGGAGCTCTCAATTTTTTGCATGAAAATAATTTCACAAGTAATCAGAGGGCCCTATTTTTGAACACAATTCTTCTAGAAAGAATTTAGGCAATTGCAAGCACTCAGGAACTCCTGTCTTTTTCTGTAAATTTCCAGAAAGAGTGGATACCATGTGCTTGTTATTTGGGGGTAGGAGGATTTGACTTATCACATGTTCTTTTCAGTTTTCTAATGAAATTTTCTAAACATAGAAAAAAGTTTCCTGGTCTGTGCGATACACTAGTAACTATGTCGAGAGAAATAATTATTAATAACCAATTACTAATTGGGATGATTCAGGGTTTTTTTTTTTTCCCTTCCCATTTCCTCATTGAAAAACCAGCCCTTATAGGTCAAAGCAGCCTCTGAAACACTGGGCTGATGATGAGATTAGGCTCAATCTTGGGGCAGGACCCCACCCAGCTAGGGCAACTTAGCCTATTACAAGCTAAAGACCCATCTTATCTAGGTAGAATTTTTAAGGTAGCTCCACCATTGTTCTACTCTGGTAAGGGTGGAGAATAGCTCCCTTTGTGTAGATTGCTGTGAGCTTGGGGTGGTTTGGGTAGAGATGAGTCTTTTTTGTCCAAGAGTAACATAATGAATTAGAATAAACCAACCTCTCATTATAGAATTCATTCTCATTAATTGTTAACCAATCAGAATTTGTTTCTGCCTGTAGGCAGAACACCCACTCTTCTAAGGGTATTTAAAGTCAACACCCTCCAACGTTTGTCTTTGGCTTCTGAGAGTGCCACAGACCTTGTTTTATTAATTATTTGCTGGCCATAATTAATAAATGATTATTAATTACCCAGGAATTATGTCTCCTAGACTCTTCATTAATCATAATGATTTAAATTTTTATACTTTCTGGAGTCCTGTTAGTACCAAGGAAAGAACCTAGTGTGAAGCAACTAAAAGAATTAAGGTTTAACATTGTAGACTCCTTTCTTGTATTCAAGACTATTTTATCTCTAGGTCTAGAGATTTTTCTTTTTCTCCTAGATATCCCATTAAATGGATTAATTCTGTTCAGCCAGATAGATGGTGTTCTTTGAATGTGTTGGACATGAAAGGTAACAAATAGCCTAATAAAGCAGAAAGAGCAGTGGACCAGAGTTCAAATTCCAACTCTTGCTACTTAGTTGGGCCTCAGTTTTCTCATTTATAAAAAGAAAGGGTTGTATGCAACTTCTGAAGTCCTTTTCTGCTTTAAATCTATGATTCTAAGAGGAAAAACCCTATTTATTAGCATAACCAACTAGATAAATGAAGTTGGAAACTAAATGAAATTGGAAAAGGAAAGCCATTTTACTGTTATTCTAAGCAATTGTCATCTATCTAATCTTAATCTTCTATCTACTGTTTGCTTTGCAGAGCATAAAAATGACATGATCCTAAAAGAACATGCATAATTGAAGTATCTATTCTGTGAAATAAGATAAAAGGTCATTTTAGTTTCCATTTCCAAGGGGGAGATTCTCGAGAAAACTGCTACATGCTAAATCAGTGTCCCTTCCGTTCCCTTCTATGAATTTTGTATTAGTTTTAAAATAAAATGACAAGAAATATGGTGTCACCATGTATATTCTTCCCTGATAGCCCTTTTTAAAAACAGATTTCCTCTTCTTGATTAACTCACTGTGTTTGCAGGCCTCAGGTCTTAGAATCCCACAAAGTAGTGGGAAGGATTCATTAGCTACCTGCATCTGCCAGCTAAGCATTTTTTTGCATTTCTTGGCTCAGAATTAAGACTGGACGAAGACATTTGGCTCAGGCATCAGAGAACAAAAGTCCCTTCTTTTGTAGGTGGCCATGGGAGGCTGAGTGCTTATTCAGAGGAGCTAAGCTCTTGAAAGTTTTAAGTCTTTCTGAAAGTGCCATACCCATTGGATCATTCTAATGCATTGCACCAGGGATTGTACTGTATTTCAAGGGAGTGTTTATGGAAGTTGATCTAGAGGTGCGAAATCATGGTTAGGTGACTGGATATAGAGTTAGGGAGATCTGTGTGCAAATCTTACCACCACACACCTGGACTGTTGTGATAACCTGATTGTTCTCACTTCCTCAAATGTTTCTCCTCTCCATTCTATCCTTCACTTGGCTATCCAATTGGTCTTCCTAAAGCCCATGACAGCCCCTTACCCAATTAACTTCAGGGGGTCCCTAACCCCTCCAGGATCAGATTGAAAATTCTCTGTTTGGCACTCGGTCTGTTCCTACCTTTTCATTCTTCTTATGCCCTACCCCACCCTGTGGTCCAGAGACACTGGCTCTCTTGTTCCTTGAACCAGACGCTCCGTTGCACAGCCTACATTTTCTCTGACCATCCATCCTGCCTCCTGGTTTCTCTGGTTTTCTTCAAGTCCCAAGTAAGTATTTTCATTCTAGTACTTTCTATCTCTGATTAGCTCTAATTTATTTTGTACTAATTTTAGTCTAATTTTATTTTGTCTTGTTTGTGAATAGTCATTTGCATACTCTCTTTCCCCATTAGACTGTAAGCTCCTTGAGGGCAGGGGCTGCCCTTTCCCATTCTACACAGTGCCTGACACATGGTAAGAGCTTAACAAATGCCTTGTTGACTAACAGGCCCCCTAAATTCTGAGCCTCAGTTGGCTCATCCACAAAGTGGGGCTGAGCATGTCTATAGTATCAAATTCACAAGGTTGTTGTAAGGCCAGATGAGGCATTAGGAAGTGCTTTGCAAATCGTACAGTGCTATATATTGGTGTGAATTACCAGAGTGCAGCCTTCCACAACTGGGATGGCTGGGTTTGGGATTTTTGTTTGTCCTACACTCTCCTATCTAAGTCAGTGTAAATAGTTCAAGTTAGAGGAAGGGGTTCTGGGCAGATAGACAGATCAAGGTGTGAGATGCTGTAGAAACCTGGGTAATTCACAGTGTTACCGTCGGTCATATGACTTCACGGTACGGGAAAGAGCGCTGGCATTGGAGTCAAAGCATCCGTGTTCATATTTTACCCCGTCCCTTTCTTGTGTGACTTTGGGTAGTTGCTTCTTGTTTGTAAAGTCAGAAGGTGGAAGCAGACGCCTGCTAGGGTCCATGACCCTCCCACATGAGCCTGATTCTCAGCTCTGCCTCTTACTGTTTGAATGATGTTAGGCAAATCACTTAGCCTCTGGGGGCTTCAGTTTCCTCATCTGGAGAATGAGAAGCTTGGATTAACTAACTAACCTTGGCAGTCATCATTCGACCCAGAACCAGGTCCAACCCTTGAAGACTTTCCAGTTGGGCATAAAAGTTGTGCCGTGTGTTTTAACATTCAGTGCAAACAGGGAAATGTTTAGGGTTTTTGTCGGCTACTTCTTTTAAAACTTCCTCATCACTGGCCTAAGTAACTTGCCTAATACTTTTCTGACATTGACACTGACCTTCCATGACACGATGCCAATTCTGGGTACCATCAGATAACGGGAACATTTATTTTCTGTCCCTCTTCTTTTTTTTCCCTCCCCACAGCCATTTTGGTCCTGCCCCAAGGAGGCACTCCATTGAATTCAATTATAGCTTCCATTATGTGCTCTCCTGCTTGCTATTAAATTACTCAGGCTAAGGGCAGAAATCCAGGGTGCAAAGGTCTTTCTGTAAGTGAAAAACAGAAAGAAGCTTGATAGAGTGGAAAGATGACTGACTTTAGAATCCTCAAGTGTTGCGGTCAAACCCCCTCTCGGATGCTTGTGAGCCTGGGCAGGACACTTACCTTTTCTGGGCCTCGGTTTCCTCATCTGTTAAACGAGAAAGTTGGACTGGTCTCCTCTAGCTCTAAATAGCCAATCCCAAGATCTTCCCCTAGACTTTGTTTGCCAGTCTGTGCTTTTACAATCTCAGCTTTGACTTCACTCTCCATCCTAAAGCAAACCTTGCCCATCAAGGCAAATGATGACAAAGCCAATTGTCTTCTTATTTATTTCACCATCGATTCTCAGGCTAAAGAAGAAATCATTCTGCTGGGAACCTTAGAAATCACAAACTTTGCTCAAAACCAGCTTCATAGTTCCCTTTCAGTTTGCTTTTATTGAAATATATTATCTTTATTTCCCTACTAGTATGAACACTCTGAGATTTGAGTGGTGTAAAATAATCAGCTATAGTTTTAAAAGTAATATTAGGTACAAGCTTTTGAAAATAGAAAATTCAGCCTGAAGAACATACTCTTTCGAAGCTGTTGATTCATTCTGGCTTTATATGTAGTATTTTAGGGCAGTCCTGACATTCAGGTGGCCCCAAAGTAGCTCTGAGTGGAGTTAAGTGCACACTTGAGTTACTGGAATCAGGCAAGTGCTCCCAGAAGTTAATTTAAAAAAATACTGCAGGTTTTCTGGACATTGACTATTAATCACTGTGTTGCCTACATCTCCAGAACACCTGGGGTTGATTCTAGTCAGCGATGGTGCCGGGGAGCCGCTGAAGCCATTTATTTGGTCTAAGTGTAAGGGGGCACTTCATCTTTCAGAAGTTGCTGAGGATCTCTGCCGGGGTCTCCGCTGAGCCTTCGCCATTCCCAGAACCTTCCTCTTGTGCCCCAGGGTCTTGACAGTGATACCGTATCTTAAGGGGTTTGCCAGGGTACCAGAGCAGACGAATCTGGCAGGGAATGATCTCCTAGAGAAGACAGGATGGAAAGCAGCATCACTGCATATACAACGACCTAGGAGTGAGTGCCATGTTTATTTACTAAGAGCACAGAGGATCTCTCACCTGGGTGGAGAATTCATGGAGTAGGACAGTATAGTTGAAGCTGATAAAATCACCCCTTGTTATCTGGCAAAAGGAAAGAAGAATGAGTGTGAGAAATAGCTTCAGTTGGCATCGGATCTGGTCAAGCCAAACCAAACCAAATCAGCAAGCATTTATTAAATGCCTGCGACAGGCCAGGCACTGTTGTAACCACTGAGCTAGGTGATGGTTTGTTACTCGGTTCCCTTTAAGGGATGATCGATCATCTGCGTTTGTGCTGTTTACCTCCTGTACGTGCATGGTTGTTCTCTTGGTGACTCCTTGAGGGCAGGGATGGTTTTTACCTTTCTTTGTATTCTGAACTCTGAGCCCAGGGCCATGCAGACAGTAGTAGGTGCTTAATAAATGCTTGCTGACTGACATCAGCTTTCCTTTCCTAGACGTTTTCCTTGTCTCATTTTTGGGGGGATGATGTTCTAGAATGAGATGGAAGAGGAAGGTTTCCATTTCTGCTTTATTACCAATTGTAGGTATTAGTGGTTCCTAAGCCTGAGAGCAGGGTGGTGGCATAATGGGATTGTGATAACTGATTTTAGGTATGTGAAAGGTTGTCTTCTGGTACCACTGGGGTTCTTCTGGCTCCAAAGGACTGAACTGGGAAGGATGGATGCAAAGAAGCCAATTAATAATGATTAAAATAGAAATAACCAATATTTACATAGTGCTTTAAGGTTCATAAAATACAGCAAATATTATCTCAGCCCTGCATGGTAGGTGCTATTAATATCCTCATTCTACAAATTAAGAAACTGAGACAGAAGTTAAGTGACTTGCCTAGGGTCACACAGCTAGTTGTAGTCTGAAGGATTTGAACTCATCTTCCTGACTCCAGGTCCTGTAGTACTACAATCCACTGTTCTATCTACCTGCCTAGCTAAAAAAACTTCCTAATAATTATTATCTGATGTTATACAAAAGCTGAATTGCTGCCTTGGGAGGTAATGAGTTCTGCCTTCTTGGAAGCCACAGAAACACAAAATTCAAGAGTGGGAGGGACCTCAGCAGCCATCTAGTCCAACCCATATTAAAAAAAAATTTCTCCCTCAACTAATATACCCAAGAAATGGTCCTTCATCTTCTTTGATGTCCTCCATGGAGAAGGAGGAGCCCACAGTCTCCCAAGGCAAGGTGTTCAAGCCAAGGTTGGATGACCACTTGTTGGGTGTCGGGTGTGAGGGCTTCTTTTCCAGTTACAGATGACTGCTCAGCCATCCTCTTAGGAGGCACCCTAATATAGCAGGAAAAAATTCTCCATCTGACTCAGAACCTGGACCTGAACTACAACTCTTCTTACTCTGTGTGACCTTGGACCAAGTTACTGAACCTCTCTGGGCCTCTGTTTCCTCATCTGTAAAATGAGGGGTTGGGCTGCATGATCTTTGTGGTGACCCTAAGTCGTGAGTTGCCCAGTGTGCAGGATATGGCAGAGAAGAGCACTGAGGATTCTGGGTAACCCACAACAAGAGCTGACCATGGCTTGCTGGTAGTTTCTTTCCATTCTTGGTAGCTCATCCTCCAAGAGATTTGTTTAAAAGATGGCAGCCAGTAACTCCACTGTGGAACCAACTGGCCACGAAAAAGCTGATGGAAATGTTGGCCCCTGAAAAGGGCTTGAGGACTCAGAAGAGGAAACCCCCTCCCCTTGCTTCAGGAAATGCTTTGCTGATTTCCTGTCACCGTTAGGCTCCGATTTCTTCTGGGGTGACAAGATTCACTTTGTTCTGTTTGGGTCTGAGAGGAGACGGCTCTGCCCAGGCCCGATGCTTCTGTTTGTCCAACTCATATCATTGGCTTGTTCTCTTCCTTTGCTATACTTCTCGAGACCTAACTGCTATATGTCATCTTTTTCTCTTCAGTAATTAAAAAAATCTGTTTTATTTTTAAATCTTGGATGACGTCCCCAGAACAATTTCTCCTAATTCTGTCCTTCAGAAGAGCTGACTAGCCTTGGAGCAAACCATGATGGCTGATTTTAGGCTAAACAGAGACAGAGCTTGCATTGAAGTCAATGATGGGAATCTGGCCCCCCTGGATGAATATTTCACTTAAAGACACATCAAATAAATTAGGGCAGTTTCCCATTTTTTGAGGCATGGCAATTTCCAGCATTCTCCCAGTTTTGAAACTCTTGTTCTTATGTCTAGTGCCTTCCTCCTTGAAGGCCTCTCAGCTGATTTCCGTGGAGAAATCCTGACATCCTTACTGGTGTGAGGGGAAGCACACTTATCTAACGCTCTATCTCCCTCATTCTCACCCCTTGACTAGAACTCACTCATTAGGGAAGGGAAGATGCCAGAATCTCTCCTTTAGAATGTCCTTGTGTTTATCAGTCCCAGATGTAATGGGGTTGAGTTAAAATAATTCTACCTGGCGTTGGGCAAATTATCACAAAGTCTAAATTGGTTGAGTCAATGAGATTTCACTGTAATGATGTAATTTTGATCACCCTGATGAATCTGTTCTACCTGGTAGAAGACTGGATCCCAGAGTTAGAACTGTAAGGAACCTCAAAAGCCTCCTGTTCCATTTTATGGATGAGGAGATTTGCCCAAAGTCACACAGGTAGAAGAGATTTGAACCCAGAACTTTGGACTTCAGACACAGGCTCATTCCATTGGCTTTCGTTTCCCTGCATTTTGTCTTTTACCTTTTATGATGAGATGGTGGGCTGTGGCAGAGCTGGTCTGGTTTTGATAACAGAGATTCCCAAGGAAAATTTCCAAGGTGGAATGATGTCTGCAGCTACTGTGGTCCTCATTACCCCTCTCTGAGGGCCCTGGGGTATGTTTGTTGAAACCTTCAGTGGGTTTCCTCCATTATGGATCCATGGTTCTCTTGGTGACTCTTCATATGTATGTATTGTCAAGTTGGAAGAGGGGGTTTTAAAGAAGTGTGTGTGTGTGTATGTGTGTGTGCGTGCGTGTGTTGGGGAAGGGAAGGGAGAACAGACTGAACTTCTTATGAAAGCTTGTTTGGGCAAACCTTCAGTACTATGGTGTGCTTTCTCTTTCCCTCTGTCTCTCTCTCTCCCTCCTCTCTCTCTCTCTCTCCCCCTCTGTCTGTCTCTCTCCCTCCTCTCTGACTCTGTCTCTCTCCTCTCTCTCTCTGTCTCTTTTTCTCTCTCTCCCCCTCTGTCTCCCTCTCTGTCTCTCTCCCTCCTTTCTTTTCTCTCTCTGTCTCTCCTCTCTCTAACTCTGTCTCTGTCTCTCCTTTCTCTGTTTCTCTGTCTCCCTCTCTCTCTGTTTCTTTGCCCCCCTTCCCCTCTTTTCAACTTGAATAAGAGGCCTGGGGCTCTAGGACAGGTACTCAGATGAATGCCTTCATTCTTTTCTGTCTTTAGAACTTTGCCCAGCTGTTCTCCAAGTCCCCAGTGAGCTGAGTGATGTGGCTGGCAGGGAGCCTAAGGAAGTTATGGTACCATTTGCTCATCTGTAGCTTATGTTTTTATTTAAATCCTCATTCCCCAATGTTATTGATGTATCTCAGGCTTCATTTGTTTCTGAGTTGAAGGGCCTTTGATTCCTGGGACTATTGCATCAAAAAGTCATTGGGAACCTCAGTGCTTCAGAGGAAGGGTCACAGCTCCCACCCAGCTTGGGACAGGGCCAGTTCTGGTCCCTGGTTATCCTGGGGAAGGGCATAGGCAGGCCGCCTTGGGCTCCCCAGCCTGATCAAGTCTGTACCAGCATAGCTGCCCTGGGCACTCTCTGTGTAAGCCACCTGCTTGGGGCCTTGTGTGTTGGGTGAAAGGTCATGGAACCCCCACAGTGGTTAGAAGATCAGACAATCTCAACATCTTATTCTAAATGACTTTTTAAAAGGGAGCTCAAGGCTTTCAACGAATTGGTCAGCCCTCTTCATCTCTAATTCCAAGCACTTTAAAATCTGGGGCTCTGATAAGTGGGTATTACTGTTCTCATCTTGGGCTAGTCACTTAACCTCTTGGTGCCCCAGGCCTTATTCTAAGACTAACCTTTGCACCATGCCTGGTCTGCACAGCAGATGCTTAATAATTATTTAGTGACTATTGGAGTAGCCCAGAAAGTAGGGATCTGCTTTGATAGAGGGAGCTTCCTCTCTGGAAGGCTCTGGAAGGAAATAAACAAATGCTTGTTGAATTGAATTGAGTTCCCCAAACCAATGAAATCACAGGTTCAGCCCCCCAAAGTTTATTTATTTACTTTTACCAGGGGTCTAGGCCACTGTTTCCCATCCCAGGTGACATTTCTGCTGTGTACTGAGTCCTCAGCCCTCAGTCCCTGTTTCCAATTTTCAGATGGCCCAGAAAAGGAATGGGAGAACAATATAGCAAGGGCAGGGGACAATCAATGGCCCAGCAGTCAGAGAACCAGAGAAAGTGCAAGGGGTCAACTCTCTGTGGAGAATTCATTGTAAAGTATGGTCAAGAATCACATGGGATAAGAAAATGGAGATGATGGGGTGCAGTCTTCACCACATCAATGAAAACCCAGGTTCCTCCAACTATCAAAGTCTCCTGTTGCTTATATATGTCCTGACATAATTGTCATGAGGTGCCAACAGTTCTACATCATAGGAGACGAATTCTAAATCAGGCTGCTTGTTTCCCACGTGATCTGTAGGTCTTTTTCCTCTAGGCATTCTCTTGAATTTCTCATAGCAGCCGGTAGCCGTGTTGATGATGCACTGGTCCCTATACAGTGAGTGAGGGCACCAAGGGCCAGAGGATCCCAGCCCTGGGCGAGAGTGGGCTTCAGAGGCCTGCTAGCGCTCCCTGATACATACATTTTACAGAGACCCAAGCTTGCCTTGTTTGAGGTCCCTCGGACTTGAGCCCAAGTTGTATGACCCCAGAGCCAGGGGCTTTTTGACTTTATCCTGCTTGATGCTAAGCTCAGGACGATTCAGTTGGGTGCCATTTTACAACATTTCTAGCCTAGTACAATTTAGGAGGAGTGAACAGAGAGGAAGACTAATCCCTCAGCTCACAGAGTGTCAGTAAACATTGACCAAAGTGAGCTGAACTGAATGAATGAATAGGTTCATCATTTCATGAATGTGAAGACTCCCTCCCCTGGAGCAGATTGCAACCCATCTGGGTCTTGTCATCTGATCTATGTTCTTCCAAACAGAATCTGCCTGACCTGCTGGAGGCCTTGATGGATAGATAGATTTTTACCCTTCCTATTCTCTGATGGAGTTCATGGACCATCCATCTGACATGGGAGAATGGGACTGCAAATTTAGAGCCAAGACATCATCTAGCCCAACCCCTTCATTTTACAGATGAGGAAACTGAGTTGTAGAGAGGGTCAGTGACTTTCAGGGTCACCCAGCTAGTAAGAGTCTGAGGTGCAGAAAGGGAAGTCTCACTCCTTGTACTAGGGCTGTGGACAAAGGGTCCTCTCTAGCCTCCTGGCATCAGTTAGCTGATAGCAAGTGTGGGTCCTCAGGCAAGATAGAGATGATTTTCAAACAGTTGTGCCCACTGTTGAAAAGTGAGTTTATCTCTAACCTAATAGGGTGTGGTCTGTGTTTTTATTCTCCTGAAAGGAAACTACAATCTTGGCTGTGTTATCTAAAGTCCTTATCTAGATTCTGGAAACAGCCCTAAAACGGCAAGTTGGTCCTTGGGCTGCCAGTTGGGCCATTCTGGGTTCTGCTCCTTTCTCAATCAGGGCAGTAGGAGGGACCCCTTTAGTGCAGATTTTTTTTTTATATTGCTTACCCATTGCTTTACCCCACTGAGCTGCATCATATAATAGTATAATGACTGTGACGTCTTCTCCCACATCACGTAAGAGCTGCCAACCATGGCCAAGTCCCACATGGGCTGCAAAGATGGGTCAAGATGTCCAAGGTTGCCTGAGAAGAAAATAAGCACAGATGTGTGGGTTTAGTGGAGAGAAGTTTCAGCCCCAGAACTGAGGACCAGGGCTGCGAAAACCACCCACACAGTTTGGGGGCCATGTGACGTCTGCCTATTTTGTCTCTTTGGTCCTCTGAAACCTTCCCTGCTTCATCTTGCTATTCTGAGGAAGCCAGTTATAAAACACCTAGTGAATACCAAGTCTTTGCACTACATAATGCAAAAGCAGAACAGTGACGTCAGGAACTGACCTTCAGAAATGAAGATGTGCCTCCCTGTGCATTTTGGTGCCCCTGAAGGGAGAGGAAGGGGAGGGAATGTGTCTTGGGCCCCGGGTTGGTCCTACCCATCAAATTCCAAAAGGGGCCTTTCCTACACTTATAAAAGGGGAAGAGAGATTGGCCCAAGTCAGATATGAGTTAGAGGGGGATGTCAGTAATGGGGCCTGGCCACCTATATCTGATTCCTCCTCACTATGGGACAGGATTACAAAACTTTCATGCCCCATGGGGACTCCCAACTACTGCACTCCCTAGCATGGAAGAGGCCAGAGAGTGGAGACTCAGCATTGTTGGCAGGTGGTGGGGACCCAGAGCAATGGGCCAGCCAAGACCCTCTGAGTAAGTGACTCCTACTCTGTCCTCCCTGCAGGGGTGAGAGTGGGAGGCTGGAGACCAAGAACCCAGGTCTTTCTTTTCTTAAACACCTCAGCTTGGGATGATCCTCTCTTGTGTCTGGAGGATCAGCTAGGGGTGGGGAACCTGTGACCTCGGGGCTACATGTGGCCTTCTAGGTCCTTGGGTGCAGCCTTGTGACTGAGTTCAAGTTTTACAGAGCAAATCTTTTTATGAAGAGTATTTGTTCTGTGAAGCTTGGATTTAGTCAGAGGACTGCCCTTGAGGGCCTAGAGCTGCCACATGTGTCCTGGAGGCCACGGGTTCCCCAGCCCTGCTCTATACTGGTTAAGAGTTGCCTTAATAGAGAGGATATGTCACCCTCACAGGTGTTGTTTGACTATGTCCCAGAGGCCTTAGTATGACACTTTAAACTGCCCTAACACTTTTGGGATGTGCTGTAGGTTTTATTCTTTCCTTCCTGCATCTTTCTTTATTTATGAGAAGCCAAACCTTTAGCTGTGTTTGTGTGAGCCACTCCAATAGATAATGTTAATCCTGCCACTGAAATGCAAAAAAGATGCACTTTCCCACTGGGTGAGTGCTGAGCCAAGACTCTAATGGGATGAACTCACAGAGACCACACTCCTGGAATAATGAGATGAGCCACCCACTAAAGCAGCCAAGCTATGGGGCAGTGGTAGCCAGCTCTCAGAGCATCATTAGAGATCTTGGTAATTTCCCCCAGGCACCTTCTGGGTAGAACATAACTGTTGACTGACTATTGGATTGCCAAGCCTCATGGCAGAACAGGATCAAGCAAGTGTCCAGCAGCACCCCCTGGTGGTTTGAAAGAAATACATATTATCTTTTGTGTACAGAGAGACAGTGCTTTATTCTGGAGGGTGATGGGGTCTGGAGTTGGGTGAGACCTGCTTAGGTTGGAAGCCCCCTCAGACACTAACTAGTTGTGTACCTGGCTGATCACTTCATCTCTCTCCCCATCAATTCCCTCATCCATAAATTAGAGGTAACTGGTACCTGCCTACAGAATTGAGGATCAACTATCAGTACTATTATTCAATGAGATAATACATGGAAAGGACCCTGCCTGCCTCACCCTCTTCTCTCATTTGCCTGATGTCTCTGCCCCATCTCTCGGGATGCTCTGGGCATCTGCCCTGGCTGAGTCACAGTGTTTGACTCTGCGCTGTGAGATGGAAGAAGCATCGCCAGCTGGGTCTCTCCATGTGCAATCTGTTTGCAGTCCTTAGTTAACAAGCCAGCACACCAGCATTTGTGCATAATAATACAAAATAAAATTACTGCTAAAACAATCATTCTTTAGCAAACAGACCTCCCTCAGTAAACTTGTCTTTGGCATAAGTTCCATCCTGTGTTGGCTGGTTTTTGACTTTGCATCTTCTTGGAGAAGTTGGAAAAGTAGCCAAAGTTATTTGTGATTTGGGGAAGGAAAATGGATGAGAATTAGGTACAAATGTCATGGCCCACAGTTTTGGCTTTTTTTTTTCTTTTTGGAGGGCAATTGGGGTTAAGTGACTTGCCCAAGGCCACACAGCTGGTTTTTGTGTTAAGTGTCTGAGATGGGATTTGAACTCAGGTCCTCCTGACTCCAGGGCCAGTGCTCTATTCACTGCGCCACCTAGCCACCCCCATTTTTTTTTTCTTACGTTACCATTCTCCATTAGCAGATATGCCTCCAATTTTTTTGGGTTCTTAGGCTTCTCTGTCAAAAAAAAATATCCCCCAATGTCTCCAAACTGAGCCATTAAGCCAGATTGATGCTAGCCAACATTTTTTCCATCCTATTTGCCTTTTAATTGTCTAAATCTCCATGTTCTTTCCTATCTCCCCCTCCCAGCATGTTAGCTGCAGGCATCAGTTGGAAACTGGGGCTGCTCCTGCAGATCTTCCCATAGAAAGTGGGTCCAGATGTTCAGTTATTTCTCACAAAGGTATCAATCAGCATTTCAAAACTGGATTTATTATTCCTTGCTACTGTGATGCCTGAACAGCTGGAGAGCTAAGCTCAAAGAACATTACAAAGGGCAAAAGACACATAAACAAAGAATAAAGAAGAAAAAATCTTCAAAATTCATTTTTCATCAGTTTCCCCATTGATGCCTCACTATGGACACCTGCAAATCTTCAGCCAGCTTAGAGTTAGGTTTCACAAGCACTTCTTAATGCTTGCTATAGGCTAGGCACTGTGCTAAGTGCTTTAGTATATATGTATATTATGTATGTATATATGTATATGTGTGTACCTATATAGTATATGTGTGTGTGCACGCTCATGTGCGTGTGTCTTATCTGATCCTCACAACATCCCTGGGAGGTAGCTGTTATTATGATCTTTGTTTCACAGATGAGGAAACTCAGAACAAGGTTAAGTGACTTGCCCAGGGTCACCCAGATAGTAAGTGCCTGAGACTGGATTTGAACTGGGGTCTTCCTATTTCCAAGTTCAGAGCTTAGTGCACTGCATTCCCAGCTGCCTTATCTTTGTTTCTGCTTATCTCATTTCATCTTACCCTGTTCTTATGTTCTTAAAATCTGTCAGCTAGAAACCTGGCCCTGTAGAAGGCCAACTGATCCATGTAAAGTTGGCCTGATAGCAGGATCCTGATGAAGAAAAGCCTTCTAGGGAACATGATGGCTCATTGTCAGGGATACAGCTTGGACCTGTGATTTTACTGACATAAAGATCTCCCAGGTGAGGAAATCCCCTCTACCAATGCAGGTGGTACTTCCTCTACAATCCATAGTCTTAGAGTTGGTGGGGCTGTGAGAGAGGAAAGAGCTAGTCCATGTCAGAGGTAGACCTTGAACCCAAATCTCCCTGGCTCCAAGGACAGGGTAGCCTATTGCTTCTCATTGCTTCTTATGCCTCACAGGATTAGCCCAAAATTAAGGAGGAAGACAGGACTTCACCCACTTCAACACAAAGCTATAGTTCAATGCTTTGTCCATAGTACAGTGTCATGTGCTATGAATCACTAAATTTCTCTAGCACCTCAAAGTTTGCAAAGACGGGTAGTTTAGGTATTACTTCTTCCATTTTATAGATGTGGAAACTGAGACTGACAGCTTACTAATGAAGCAGAAGTTTAGTTTGTGTTCATTAACACATTAAAAAAGGAAAATCTCAGTGGAGAACAAAATCAATTCTAAATCCCATAAGAGAGATTCTTCCCAAAATTATTTTAGGGAAAAAAAATTCTATTGTGACAATACAATGCTGGGCCCAGAATCATGAAGACTTGAGCCCCAATCCTTTTTCTGACATTGATGATCTGTGATGATGAACTAATCTCTAACCTCTCTGAACCAGTTTTCCACATCTGTAAAATGGGGTTAGTAATAGTTCCTACTTCTCAGGGTTGTTGTAAGGTTCACATGAGAATATATAGAAAGAACTTTGTAAACTTCAAAGAAGGTCTGTTGTAATAATAATAATAATAATTGTGTGATGTCAACACACATAATAATCAGGGTTTATTTGTTAAGATCAACCTATATCACATGAATAAAATTATCAGTGGATTCTAAGGACAGCTCTGAGTTTCAAATTCACTTTATTTCATCTCCTACTAACCTCCTCCAATTGTAATTCAGTTTGTTGATTTTGTAGGTTTTTTTTTTTAAGTTGGATATCCAATTCCTTGATCTGTTCTTTCTGTCTTCTTAGTTAATAAAAGTGCTTAGAGATATAAATTTTTCCCTAAGGACTGTTTTGGCTGCATCCCCAGAATTTTAATATGTTGTCTCATTGTTATGAGAATAAAATTATCATTTCTATGATTTATTTTTTGACTCACCAGTCTTTAGGATTAGGTTATTTAGTCTTCAATTAATTTCTAGTCCTTTCTTTGTGGATCTTTAATACAATTTTATTGCATTATGGTCAGTATGGTTAGTATTTCTGCTCCTTTACATTGTTTTTTTAGGTTTTTATGGTTTAATGTATGGTCAGTTTTTATAAGGATATTATACATAGCTTAGAATACTTACTCTCTCTGTCATCTCTGTCTCTGTCTCCCCCTCCTTTCTATTCCTCTGTAGCAATCACCAGAAATCCACTATATCTAAATTTTCTAAAATTCTATTCAGGCCTGTAAGTTGGTTTTTTTTTTTTTTGTTAGATTTGTCTAGGTCTGAAAGGAGTATATTGTGATCCCCTACTATTTCCAGTTTTACTCTCTATTTCATTTGCTTATTCCTTTAAGTACTATATTTCATAGTTATTAAATAATTCAGATGAGAATATCACTGCAATTCAAATAGGAATGCCACTAACATCCCTATAATTGGATCACAATAATTTGATTCCTTGAGGAGTAATCCAAGTCAAATCTTAGAACCACATCTTCTGAAATGTCAGCTGGCATGAATTAAAGAGGATGTTTCCCTCAGACATTTTGGAGATGATATTGATTAGAAATCAGTTGTTTCTTTCCCCCCCCCCCCCCCCGACCCTCTCCCCACAGGTGACCCTTTCATGAAAGAGGACAGTGGTCAGACTGTCACTGGTGAACAATCAGACAAGGATTGTTGTAAGTCCAGTCCAAACAATCATTTGGGGCTCGTCTGGCCCTGTTCTATAGCTGCCTGCAACCATAGCTTCAGAAAAGCATTTTAGATTGTTCCCTTGCTTCACTTTTAGGTTCAGTGACTACAGAAACAACAGGGTGCTTTCAGTGCTTCCATGCTTACTGGCCCATACCTGGGATTCTGGTCCCATCAGGGGGTCTTTTCAGCTGCTTCATTTGCTTGTACAGCCCATAATCCTCTCTCTCTCTTTCCTTCTCTTTGAAGAGTCGTGTGCAGGTTATGTTGACAGCAGGTTTGGGCTTATGATTCTTGAAGATCACGAGGGCAGAACATGTGCCCAGAAGCTCCTTGTTTGACTAGGGGACAAAGAGAGAGACACAGAGACAGAAAGAGAGAGACAGGACAGAGACAGAGGGAGAAGAGGAGGAGGAGGAAGAGAGAGACAGAGAGAGACAGACAGAGACAGAGGGAGAAGAAGAGGAGGAGGAAGAGAGAGAGAGATTCTGAATCACCCAGAGACAAGTTTACCCTGAGAGAAGGATGGGTAAATCTCAGCTTCAATAATTTCTTCTCTCTGGGCAATTCATTAGTATTAATTTTATTATTAATATGATTACTACTACTAATGGCTGACATTTATATAAAATGCGAAGGTTTGCAAGACCTTTTATACAGATGTAGTGACAGAAAGGTCCTCTGAGGTCATCTGGTCTAGGCCCAAACTCGCCCATGGAGTGAGCTGCAGTCAGGATTTGAATTCGGGTCTTTAGTCTACAAGTTCAGTATTCCTTCCACTACACTGTGCCGTCCTTATTTAACAGCCAGCGTTTCTGCATTGCTGTGAGGTCTGCAGGGCATTCCTATACGTGACTCCATCAGATCCTCACCACAGCCCAAGGGGGTAGGTCCCATTATCATTCCCATTTTTAGAGAGGAGGAAACATGAATCAGAAAGAGGTCCGGTGACTTGCCTGGACTCACACAGCTACTAAGTGTCTGAAATGGGTTTGAACTCAGGTCTTCCTGAACCCAGGTCCAGCTTTCTGTCTGCCTAGCTGCCTCATTTCATCATTTCATTGCTCTCATTGGACTTGCTTCTACCCTGGGTAGACCTAAAGCTGCTTCTGTGTTCAGAGGGGCCCCTTTGTTAGAGAGGTGGGGGGCTATGGCTACAGGACGTTGCATACATCCTAAGCTACATACACTGGGCTGGTTGGTTCTCTTTCGCTGGTGGTTTGGGGTTTTGGGTTGTTTTGCGTGAGCTAGAGGCTTTCTGTCCAAAATGACTGATGAGGAGCATCGATAAAACTTAATTTGAAAACAAACACAAAATTCTGCAGGGAGAGAGACTGTGTGCTCATTGCCAGGCATTGACCCTCCTCCCTCTGCTTCCTGTCCAGCCCTTGCAAGTTGGGCCATCCCAGGGGAACAAGGGCTCTGCTAAGCCACGGTCCTGGCCTCTGGAGGCTTCACATCCACCTCAGAGAGCAGGGTTGTCGACCGAGTTTATCCTGGGAACTCTGGGGCAAAAGCCCCAGAAGGAGAACTGTTCCCCACATTTCCATTAATGGAGGAAGGATAAAGAAGCTGGGGGAGCTTGGTCCTGCCTTAATCTCCACGATCTCCTCTAACTTCTGAGAATCATCCGGAATGAATCGTTCTCAACACATTGGGAAACTCTTAACAGATTCTGGGAGTTCATCTGAAGGGAGGGTAGAGGAAGGGGGAGAAGGAAGGGAGAGAGGGAGGGAGAGGAAGGGGGAGAGAGGAGAGAGAGAAGGGAGGGAGGAGAGAGGAGGGTGGGGGGGGGGAGGGGGGGGGGGGGGGGGAGAAAGGGGGGGGGAGGGGGAGGGAGAGAGAGGGGGGGGGGGGGCAGAGAGACAGAACCAGAGGCACGCCAGAGGGAGACTGCAAGATCTCACTGGTGGTAGAAGCTCCTAACAAAGAAGCTGCTTCTCCCAGAGCAGGTCAGCCCCAGCTGCCTATTGAATAGAGAGTTTCAGTTCCATGCCCAGGGTCACACAGCTGAGCTGGGTGGAGTCGGCCGCTTTAGTGGACGAAGTGGTTTCAGGAAAGCCTGCCTGGGACCCTTGCTCCCAGTGTGAGCTGGGGTGAGTCCTTTAATATCCCCGTGGGCCTCAGTCTCATCCCCTGTAAGATGAGGGGGCTGGACTGGCTGGCTTCTGAGGCTCCTTGGGCCTCAGTCTCTGTAGCTCTGCTAAGCCAGGGTCCTGGGGAGGGAATGTTCGGGTCCCCAAGCCCTCCTGATGCTGGGGAAGCAGAAGCCAGTGAGACAGAGTCCACTGGCTTTTCCAGCATGATTTCTGCCCGTCTCAGCTTGGCAGAGCAAGGGCCTCAGGAGCCAAGCCATGCCACCACCCAGACTGAGCACTGACTCAGACAGCAGGCCCCAGACCGTGTTCCTGGCCCCAGGAGACCCGTTTCTCAGGCCATCATCGGGCGGGCTGGGCAGTGGACGTCAGCCTGGGCCCCGGTGCCTGCCCTCTGCCAGCCTCCTGGTTCCCATCCACAGCCCAGACAGGGAAAGCTCTTTCTTGGGCTTTGCTCCTCTTTGAATCAGTCACGCGGCAGGTTTCACATGGCGAACAACAAGCCCTCAAACAGGAACAGACCGCTCCTCTCTGTAGGCCACTCACACTGCCTCTGCCAGAGCAGGAACCTCCCAGGGCCTGCTGCGTTCTACCTCCTGGCCAGGGCAAGTGAGAGCCCACAGGCAGAGCCCGGCAAGGGACCCTGAGGGTCAAGGTCAAGCTGGGGGAAAGCTAAGGAGAGGGAGGTTGGTGGGGGACCCTCTGGGTTTTCCGAGAGGGGCTCCACCATGGGCATCAACCACCCGCCCTTGCCCTGGCATGAGGTTCATGGGTGGAGATCTCCAAGGGTAGTCATGGTCCCTTTTTTATGGGAATTATGAATACATAGATGGGACGGACCCTGGGGGTCAGGGGCTCACAGACGTCCAGCCACCCTCGAGGATGGAGTCCTGACCCAGCTCCATAAAGTTAATAAGTGTCAGAGGAGGGATTGGAAGCCAGGTGTTCTGAGTGCAGATCTGGCACAGCTGCCTGCTACAGCGCACTTCCCTTACCCCCTTTGCCCTCTCTCATCCCCTCCCCCAAGTGTGCTCTATGGAATGGAGAAGAGGATGCCCCAAGAGAAGGCAATTTCCTGACCACGGGAGGTAGGAATGGAAGGAAGGAGGCCTGAGGACCTGAGTGTGAATCTGGATTCTGGCACTGCCTGCATGTCACCCACTTATGTAAACGCCAGGCTTAGTGCTGAACCAGGTGGTCCAGCCTGCAGGGCCTGCACCCCTCATGTACATACAAAGACATACACCCCATGCACAGCACACGCTTTCCTGCCTGCGGCTTCCTGCTCGACACCCCCATCCCTGGGAATCCAACCTACCTCTGGCCTGTAGCTTTCTATAGTGAACTCCAGGTCAAATTTCTGTCCTTTCTTTGCATTGACCTGAAAGAGAGAAATGGAAATTTAGCTTAGTGGATGCAGGTCGCCTGCCATCCCAGCTACACATGAGCCCTCAGAGATTATCTCGGCACCCTGTGTCCTAAACTGCCTTACACTGAACTACTTTGAACATAGTTTTATTTATTTACTTTATAGTTATGCAGTATTTATTTAGACGGCCTGCTAGGTCATGCAGTGGCTAGAACACTGGGCCTGGAGTCAGGAAGACCCGAGTGCAAATCCATGCTCAGACACTTACTAGCTGCGTGACCCTGGGTGAGTCACTTAATGCTGTTTGCCTCAGTTTCTCCATCTGTAAAATGAGCTGGAGAAGGAAATGCAAACCCCTCCAGGATCTTTCCCAAGAAAACCTCCAATGGGGGCACGAAGAATCAGACACGACTAAAAATAACTGAACAACATTTATTTAGACATTTGCTTGTCTCCCTGGTTCAAACAGAGACTCCTTGCAAATCAGCATGTAGGAGGCAGAATGAATTTTTGCTGATTGGCTGATAGCAGTCACACCACTGAAGGCTCCCTCAGTGGCCTCCCTGGAGCTTGGGAAGGGGCCTGGGCCTGTTGTCCGGGATTCTGGCAGAGAACAAAGTGCCAGGTCCTGCCACCAGGGCATCTGCAGTGGGCATCACCACGTCAGCAGGCATCTGGGCCAGGTGTGGACAGCTTCATCAGAAGGCCCCCCAGGTGGTAGGAAGCTGTGAGTCTGGAAAACGGAGATGGGGCCAGGCAACAAAGCCCAGGCACTTGTTAAGGTGAATTATTCAGGGAAGCTGGAGATCACTTGAGATGGAATCTGCCTGTCTTCAGTTCTTTCTAAAGGCAGGTAGACCAACCAACCAATCAATCAATCAGTTGTCAAGCACTGATTTAGCTCATACTGTAAGCGGGCACTGAGTGCAGAAGTGCAAACCTTGAAACTTAAACACAATGTAATGGGGGGTGGGGGAGTGTGGGGTTAAAGGCGCTAGCAGCTGGGGAGATCAGGAAAGGCCTCATGGGAGCTGAGCCTGGCAGAACACTAGGAATTCAAGATAAGGAGGCATTGTGTTCCTGGCAGGGGCCACAGCCAAGGCAAAGGCCAAGGGATAGGAGATGGCATGTGTGTCGGGAGTAGCAGAGAGGCCAGTTTGACAATAGCTCGTACTCCCACAGACCTTTGGAGTCTCAAAGTGCTTTTCTCACCACAATTCAATTCTTGACCAGGCATCACAGTGCTTGCTACTGTGCTGGCACCAGCAAGGGACAAAGCGATCGTTCCTGCCCTCAAGGAGTGTCCACTCTACAAACACTTGACATAGGTAGTACAAGGCTAGCTAAGTGGCACAGGGTCTGGAGTTGGGAAGACCTGAGTTCAAATCTAGCCCCAGACACTTTACTAGCCGTGTGACCCTTTGCCCTGTTTGCCTCAGTTTCCCCATCTGCAAAATGAGTTGGAGAAGGAAATGGCAAAGTACTGGCATCACAAAGAGTCAGACATAACTGAAGAGAGCAGGACAGCAGGATGCTTTCTCTCATGTTACACTCTCTGTAATTGACAGTAGGATTCCTTCCAGACAAAACTCCCAAGTTTAAAAGGGTTCATTTTAGCCCCTCCCTGATTCACACCCGGCTTTTAGGGCCACGCCCCTACCCAGAGCTAGGCACACGTGGGGGTGCAGTACCCCAAGCCCCCAGGCTGCCAGCTGTGTTACTGATGAGAGACAGGAGCTGAGTCACACTCCCAGGGGATCTTTCTGTACTTGTCTTATTGGCTGATTCGATTTGCTTTTGTTAGAGATGTTCTCTTCAAGGCTCTTTTTTAGGTCCTTGGTTTGTTATCTGAGATGAGATTCTTTCATCTCCCACAAAGGCCCCCCCTTCCTTCTTCCTCCCTAAAATGACTCAGAGGTTCCTATCATTGTTTGACTAAACTCTTTAGAGATAAGTACTGTGCAGTCACGCTGTTCAGAGGATGGGAGATAGGAAACGGGCATCTTTTCTCCGCTCTGGACTCTGAAATCTCCACAGCAGAAATGCTCCAGGAGGGGCGGGTGAGGTCTATTCATGGCAGGTCTTTCTTTCCTTTGTAGGGTCCCCTATGAGAGAGTGGTGTATGGGCTTTTCAAGAAGCATTTACTAAATGCTATTTAATAAGTGTAGGTCAAACACCATGCAAGGCCCTCAGGATGCAGAGACAACCAGGGCAGAGTCTGCCCTCAGGAAGCTGTACCCACCAATGCTCACATAGGGGTCCATACTGCACTTGGGACCTCATTGGGATAGGGAATTCTCACTGAGGAAACTCCTTCTACCAATTCAGGGTGGCACCTTTCCTACGGTCTTAGAGAATGGCCTAAAGCTGAGAGAGGTCCAGTGACTGGCCCAGGGTCTCCCAACTAGCACAAGTCAGAGGCAAGACTTGAACCCAGACCTTCCTGGCTTTGAGGTGAGTTCTGGCCTCTATGCCAAGTAAAAGAGACAATGATTAAATTGGCAATCAATTGTCAGAGTGTTTTAGTAGGGGGAGAACATTGGGCTTGTAATTATCATCAGGACCAAATCTCAAAATGAATTGGAAAATAGTGGATTTTCATTGGGAGGTAGTTCAGTTCAACTGAACATTTATCAAGCATTTACAATATGCCGGAAAGACTGCGGGGCAGTGGGTAGAGTACTGGGCTTGAGGTTGGGAAGACCTGACTTTGAACCCCACCTCTGACTTGCTGTGTGACCCTGGGCAAATCACTCAACTTCTCTCTTCTGAAAAAGGAGGAAGTTTGGAGTTGATCCCTCTAAGATCCTCAGAATCTGGCCTTTTATTGGGGACTCTAAGCAGAGCCAAAATGGCCTTCAGGCTGTCTCTCTTCTCTTGGGGTCTCTTGGGTGATCACTTGTTGGGTAGAGTAGACTGAGAATTTGTGCTTAGATGGTGATGGTGACCAATGATGGTGATGGTGATGGTAATGGTGATGGTGGGGGTGGTGGTGATAGTGATGATGGTGGTGGTGGTGATGGTGGTGAAGGTGATAGTGGTGATAGTGTTGATGGTAATGATGATGATTGTGATGATGGTGATGGTGATGATGGTGATGATGATGGTGGTGGTGATGAAGATGGTGATGATGGTGATGGTGGTGATGGTGATGATGATGGTGGTGGTGATGATGGTGGTGATGATGGTGATGGTGATGATGACGGTGATGATGATGGTGGTGATGATGGTGATGGTGATGATGGTGATGGTGATGGTGGTGATGGTGAACTTATACTTCCATCTCATCTTCCACTGAGGTTCTCTTCTGAGGCCTCATCATGTCACGAAGACGACTCTGGGTCCTCAAAGGCCATCTCAACAGATTGTGAGACTTTGAGTATGGGTCCGGGGGTGGACTGTATGTCAGTTCCAAGGGCCAGTCTCACTGATTTCACAGATGCTTGCCATCTGGTAGGATGCAGGGAGAGGACTAGGCAGTCAGAGATACTTTTGAAGACCAAAAGGAACCTGGGCTCAAATCCTGGCTGTGTGACCATGGGTAAGTCATTGTACTTCTCTGGGACTCAGTTTCCTTATCTATAAAGTGAGGGGATTGGACTTGCAAGTATCTGAGATAGTATTTGAACTCAGGTCTCCAGCCCCAGCATTCTCTCCACTGTTCCACATAGCTACTTGGATCCCCCACACCCAGCATAATTCCTGAAACACAGTAGGCACTTAATAACTGCTTGTTGCTTGATTGACAAGTCATCAAGGCTGGTAGAAGGGATCTCCACACTGATGAGGTCCCAGATCTCCAAGTACTGATGAATAAGTGGTCAAAGCCCCAGGAGCTCTTTAAAAATGGGTCCTGAAAAAGGGGTTTGGGGATTGGAAGGAATGAAAGCACGGGGTGGTGAGGAAACTCCTTGGACCAGTAGAGATCAGCAGCTTTGCTCTGGGATAACCTAGAGCAAGGGGGG
Source organism: Petaurus breviceps papuanus (assembly GCF_028583685.1). Classification (NCBI taxonomy): domain Eukaryota; kingdom Metazoa; phylum Chordata; class Mammalia; order Diprotodontia; family Petauridae; genus Petaurus; species Petaurus breviceps. Next base: position 18,647,847 of record NW_027185759.1, read on the forward strand.
TCACTGCTTCCTCAGGGAGCCCAAGCCAGCTTAAAATGGAAAAGGTTTAACACTATAAATAAATATAAATTTTATACTATAAAATAGTATAAAAAATAACACTATAAATAAATAAATAAAAACACAGTAGAACAGAGATAAGATCACATTTTCAAAGGAAGTACAGCACTGTGGCCACAGGGATCCTTCTGTAGGGATCAGTGGCCCTGTTTCTGTTGAGGTTAGAGCCCAAGTGACTGGCCCAGGGTGCCACAGCCAGGACGGGTCTGGGGCACTCTCTCTTCTCATAAGGGAGACATTCTTTGGAGAGTCATTTCAACACTGGGTGTCATTCATCTTGTGCCTCTGTTCTCCTGACATTGTAAATGATGCGCTGCCATTAGCCCTAAGGTTAGTGCATGTTGACTTGATGGTCAACTTGGCCTTAAGCTTTCTACCCCAACCTGGAAGCTCCAAAGCCAGGCTCCCAAAAGTCTGGGAGCCCTAATTACCTGGAGGACAAGGACCCAGAAATGGCTTATGGCAGAGGAGGCAGCTCAGTGGAAATCTCATCTGTGAACTCTGAACCCACCAATGGCAAGTCTGAGAGGGCTTGATTATGGGATTCTGGGCAGAGGTGAACAAAGACCAGAGCCACTGGCATACAGCTCAAAGGGACCTCAGCGGCTATCCGGCCTAACCCCCTCTTTTACAGATGGGGAAACTGAGGCCAGGCTGAGAAACCTGCCCAAGATCACCTCCTCCCTCCCACCCCTTGCCCCACTCCCACAGACAGAGTTCTTTTTATTTTCTTTTTGGAGGGGGGAAGGCAGGGCAATTGGGGTTAAGTGTCTTGCCCAAGGTCACATGGCTTGTAAATATTAAGTGTCTGAGGTCAGATTTGAACTGAGGTCCTCCTGACTCCAGGGCCAGTGCTCTATTCACTGTACCACCTAACCACCTCCACAGAGTTCTTAAACCTTTTGTGACCCAGATCCTTGGGTAGTTAGTCTGGTGATGCCTATGGCCTCAAATGATTTGAAATGTGTAAAAATAACATATGTAAGATTACAGAGGAAAGCAATTACATTGAAATAGTTTCATATATATGTCCATACAAATACATACTTGGCATGTGTGGGTGTGTATCTCCAACTATCTCAACCAGCCAAGTCCATGGACCCTAAGTTAAGAATGCCTGTGGTAACTGAGCTTCTGCCCGCCAATTCTGTGTCTGTCTGCATTGTACCCTATGCCCAGGATGCCTCCTTCCTGGAATCCCTAGCTGCCTTCCAGGGTCAGTGCAGACCCCTCCTGATCCCTCTTCTACCCCATTAACTTTAGCATAGTTTTATTTTTACGTATTTTTGTCCATGTTACCCCTCAACAGAATGTAAGCTTTTTGAGGGCAGGGATTGTTTCATTTTTATATTTATATTATCAGCAATCAATTGATAAGCATTTATTCAGTGCCTACTACATACCAGGCCCTATGCTAAGCCCTGGGGATACAAAAAGAGGCCAAAGGCAGTCCCTGCCCTCAAGGCAGTTTAATGGAGAAGTTTACAATCTAATTATCAGCACATAGGGAGGTGCCAGTTCATGGTAAGTGCTTAATAAATATTTGTTGAATTGAATCAGGGCCATCACTGTTGCACTTGTGAGCTACACAAAGCATCAGTGCATTCTTTTCTTTCGTACCAGTTTTATTCTACCTCCCCCTGATCCCTCCTGCTGCCCAGTTTTATCATCTGGGAGACAGATGAGAATTCTTGACATCCTTTCTCTCTTAACTTTTATTATCATCAGGCTTTGTCAACAGCCAGGAGCAGAGAACCTTTGTTAGTCATATTTTCCAGCACTAGGCTCTTTTTTGTAAAGCACCAAGTCAAACAAAGGAAGGGCCTCCCGGAGCTTTCCAGCCCGCAGGAAGGAGTGAGGAGATGATATTTACAGAATTTGTTTTGAATTGGACACAAGTCAGAAAGTTGCCTGATCAGAAGGCACCAAATGGCATCTCTTCTGTGTCTTTGGTGAGTGGTTTTGGAGCGGTTTCACCACCCACTGGGTGAGCTGGGAGGCACTATCCCCTTGTCCAGCCCATACATCTCACCCTATTTTACAGAGGAGAAAACTGAGGTGAGTTGACTTGCCCAGCAATAAAGAGCCACAAAGCTATATGGTTCCTTTCATTGTTCTTCAGTCATGTCACACTCTTCGTGTCCCTGTGTGGGCCATTTCCTTCTCCAGCTCATTTTACAGATGAGGAAACCGAGGCAGACAGGGTTAAGTGACTTCCATAGGGTCCATTGGCCAAAACAGGGAGTGTGGGAGTAAAGTGGAGTCAGCCTTGAATGATGTAACCAGCAAGAGATATGGCCATCGCTCCTGCTTTCAGGGAGCTTCCGATCTTTTGTTGTAATTTAACTGTGTAATCAATTAGTTAACAAGCATTTATGAAATGCCTACTGTGTGCCCACTGTTTACCTAGTCAGTGGGCGTCCGGATGCAGTAAATGAAACGATTCTTCCTCATCTTTGCAGGAACCCAAAGGGTGGCCCAGCAGCTCCCCTGGATTCTAGCATCATCACTATACAAGTAATTCCAGGGTTGAGATTTTAAGCCCCAGTTTCTCTTCTGAGCTGCAATCTGGGGCCACCTGCATGCCCTGTAGGATCTCAGATTCATGTGTTCTAAGTAGCTTGTGATCCCACCAGAACCTTAGACTGCCTTTGGGATCCTTAGGTCTCCAAGGTAAGCCTTGGCTGCCATGTTCTATCCATCTCCACACCCAATGGCTTGGAGTGCTTGCCACTCCTCCTTCTCCAATCAAATGTAAGCTCTTTGAGGGCAGCTCCGGTCTTGCTTTGCTTGTATTTATAATGAGCCCTGAGGCAGAGTTCGGGGCACCAAGTTAGGGCTTAATAAATGCACCTGTGCTCTCTGTCTCCCATTTTTCTTTCAGACTTTCTCCTCTTCTAAACTTGGCTCTTCCTGTTGTAGACTGTACCATCATCTCAATCACTCTCTCCCCACTTTGGGGTCATCCTCGACTCTCCATCCTCAATCACACCCACACATCCAACCGCTGCCACATCTTGGAGTTCAACCTCCCAACAGCTCTCTCAATTGTGGCCGCCACCAACCCTACTTCACACCCACATCCCCTCTGGCCCTGACCATTGTAACAGCCTTCCTTCTGGCCTCCCTGCCTCCTGGCCTCGACTCTCCCTCCCCTTCAGGTCTTCCCCCAGTCAGTTGCCAAAGGGATTTTCCTAAAGCCTTATCATCCCTCCCCCCAACTCAATCCAGTCCAATGACTCTCCAGTGAATCCAGGAAAAAACCTATCAATGGTCTGTTTGGCTCTTAAAGCTCCTTTTTCTACTCCTTTTAATGACAGCTGGCATTTACATGCAGCTCTAAGGTTTGCAAAAGCACTTGACATATGTTAATTTATTTGATCCTCACAGAAATCAGGTAGGTGGCCCAGTGGATAGAGTCAGGAAGACCTGAGTTCAAATCCAGCCTCAGACACTTCCTAGCTGTGTGACTCTGGGCAAGTCCCTAACCCCTGTTTGCCTCAGTTTCCTCATCTGTAAAATGAGGGTAATCATGGCACCTACCTCCCACTGTTATTTTGAAAATCAGATGAGATAATGTTTGTAAGTGCTGAGCACAGTGCCTGGCAAATAGAAAGCACATAATAAATGATTATTGATCAGATTGGAGCAGGGAGAGACAGAAGCTGCCAGTCCAGTCAGAAAGCTGTTGTGTAATAGTCCAGTAAGTGGAAAGTGACAGGGGCTTGAAGAAGGCTGGTGGCTACAAGATTGGATGGGTAAGAGATGTATAGTGGAGGGGGGATTGATGAGGCTTGTGAATCATGATCAGATCTTAGAGTTCCCCTGGTCTGACCCCTTCAGTTTACAGACTGGAAACAGTTTGAATTTGAGAGTGAGAGCTACAGAAGGGTTAAGAACTCCTCTTCTCACTCCCAGCCCTATTCTAGATCGATGGAGGGAGTAGATGTGTCTTTCATCCCCGAGGGAAATATTCTGTGTATGGAGTAGACAATGAAAAACAAGGAAGTAGACATGGACAGAACCATGGCAGGGGACAAAGTTACAACCTGGGGAATTGATAAAGTATGAGGAATGTGGATATTCTGAGCATAATACTGACTGATTTCAAAAGTGGACTTTTAGTAAATTAATTTACCTGGTTAATCAGTGAGAACAATGAAAACCACCCACCACCAGCATCAAAATCAGTAAAAGAATGTCACTAGCTCAAGGACCCTAATGCCAGAGGACCTTCTGTTTTCTGTGGCAGGAGACCACTCAAATCATGCAGCCTTATGTAGTCTCATCTCCAGATGCATGAGGCTGCCTGAAGCTGATCTATTGAAAGGACACACTCATGCTCCAAAGCAAAATATTGCTTATCCTTGGACTCCATCCTGTCTCCCCTTGGTTGCTAAGGAGTGATTTCTTTAATCTGATTTTAGAACAAGCTCTATCTTCTTTAAAAATTCACATTAAAAAAAAAGACTTTCTATCCATGGCTGTGTCTTCAGCCTTTGTGTTTAGAAACCACAGCTACTGATCTCTTCCTATTAAAGGAAAGAGTGTTGGCTCCTAAAGTTGGTTTTGTGCAACTGGACCCATTTGGAGGAATTGGGTTTAAGATGATCTAAAGAAGCCATTCCCAATGGGTGATCTGAAGATACTTGAGACCTTTCCAGGTGATCCATGAGGTCCAAACTATCTTACATTAATACTAGGATGTTTTCATTTCTAATATGGTAAATATGGACAGATACAAAAATCCATATAATTTTGCGGAGAATCCTCAATAACTTAGTTGCAAGAGTCCTGAGACCAAAAAGTTTGCAAAGTGCTGATGTAAATAAGAAGTAAGTTTCTCCATTTCTTTTCTAAGTTTTGTGGCGCCCAGCCTGAACACTGGCCTGCCCAAGTCAGAGAGCTACGCAGGACAAGCTCCTCCCACACTCTGGGCCTGGTGGCTCCTGCAGGTCAGCCACTTTGGCCTGTGCTCATCCTAGCTCCAATTTCCTTTTCTCTAAAGCAATGAGAGCTGATATAATAGAAACCAAGTCTAGCTATGGAGGCTGCCCAGCTCCCACAGCAGAAGTTCCAGTATATGCACCTGACCAGATCCCTGGCTCTCATTTATCTCAAGCGCAAGGGGTGAACTTGACCATCCCAAAGCCTCACTGTGGTTGAGCTGCTTTCTCTGGGTCTTAGCTACTGAGCATAGGCATGGCCTTGAGTGCCAGGCTCTACTTGTCCAGGAAATCATTCCTGACCACCAAAACCAAACCAAACTGCAAGGATGAACCTAGTCCTTGTATCCAATGGGTGTCTTCAAATGTTATGGGGCCACGATTTGATTCTTCTTGGCCTCAGAAGTAGAACCAGGAGTATAAGATGTGATGGAAGACACACTGAATTAACTAACGCACCAGACAGAGTTGGAATCTTGGCCTTGCTTTTTGCCTCTCTTCTCTACCTAGGCCTGTAAATTTTAAAGATCTTCCCTGCCCCTACGCTAAAGTGCACCTGGAGCCTGGGGTGGGAGGCTTGTTTTTCAGTAGATACTTTTTGATTGGACAAGTGGGTCCAGAAGGTTGTTACATTCTCTTAGCCAGGAGAAGGCTATATAAGCCCTGATTTGAGGCTTTCCTTTGGGGCTCACTTTGAGAAGTGTTCTGTGATTTGACCAGATGAGACTTTGGAAAGCCGTTGTTGGAGCCCCCTGGCTTTGAAAAGCCCAGATGTTGATTTGGTAGGGATGTAATGGTTGGACAGTTTGGAAACCTGTCTACTTGATCTGTTTCTCTGTCTTGATAATTCTGTCTGTATACTCTGAAGTTCGGGGTGCTGACCTTTTCCCCCTGAACTAGGTAAACAATACATTGATTAAAGTAAGCTTGTTAACCCATTTTGAGTTGCTTTCCTTTATCAAAGCAGATGCAAGAACCTGTGTTGGAAGCCACCCTGGGGACGCTGGGGTGCTTGCTGCTACAAGGCCTCAGTTTCCCTCACTGTGGAATTGGGCTAAGCATTCTCTCTAGTTACTCCTAGCTCTAAAATCCTATAATAACAAGGTACAAAGGGAGAGATTTCAGCTCAGTGGAAGAGGGTAAAACTTCTTAAGGTGCAAAACTGTCTGGGGCAAGGGCCTGACGGATGGTAGTTTCCTATCACTGGGGGCCTGGCTGGCCACTTATCAGTTAGGCAGTGGATAAATTTTATTCATAGGTATATATGATTTTAGAACAAATCCCACTCATTCAGTAAATAAACCTTAATTGTGAAGTTTTTAAAAATGATCTTTTATTTTTATATCACCTCATTTCTGAGTATATCCCTCCCCTCTTTTCTATTCAGTGATCTATCCTTTTTCACAAAAAAATTTATACTGTGAAAAAAAGCAGGTCTTAAAACTGCCAAGTCTGACAATGTATACCACATGCCACACCCACGGCCCCCATTTCACTCCTTGATAGCATGTTCCTGTGCCAGAATTCTCCAAAACAGTTACAGGAATTCAAGATCAAAGACATCACCTAGTGGGTGACTCTGGAATAGCATCTCCTGCAATACCCCACCGCCCCCTCCATAGCCAGGCTCACAAAGCTGATCCAGCAGTCAGAGGGAGAAACAGAGGTTCTGAACGTCTTACCACATTATTGAGATGCCAAATTTCAGAGGAGAAAATATAACCAACTCTTAAGTACCACAAGAGAGATTCTTGCCATCAGTATTTTAGGGGGAAACACAGAGAGGAACCTTTCACTGGTGAGGTAGCATGACACAGGGCATTGAGCGCCATATTGGAACCAAGAAGATGGGTTCAAACCCCACGTCTTAATGATGACTGATGAGCACAGCACTGTCACCTGGGGATACTGGGAACCACTTCACAGAGGAGGTGGCACCTGACTGGGATCCCGAAGGGAGTCCATTTCAGAAACAGGAGTCTGCATGGGCAAAAATGCAATGAAAATATGGGGAAGAGGGGAGAAACTACAGCAGGTGAGGTGGTGTGGTGTGAGAGGATGCTGGAATCAGACTGTGGTGGCCACTCAGTGCCAAGAAAGGCAGCTTCCATGTCTGCGTGTATATGTATTATGTGTGTGTGTAGTTTATATGTACTTGTGTATGTAATGGCCAACAATCACCTCCTGGCCATCTCTGCCTCTTCTACACAGGAACCTTGGACCCTATCCTTAGAGCCATCCTGGTCTCCGACAGGGGACCTTTGCCTTAGGTTGCTTACCAGCAGTCACCACACCACTTGCAGGCTGCCTCCACTCCAGCCTTCACCCCTCTCTCCCCTTATGTGTTTTCTTGCCCTATTAGAATATAAGGGTCTTGAGGGCGGGAGCTGTCTTGCTTGCTTGGATTTGTATCCCTAGTATCAGTACATAATAGGTGTTTAATATATGTCCCTCCCTTCAATCTAAGGCTTTGAGATTTTATTTCATTTAATTCTTACACCAGCTCTGTGAAGAGAGCACAGTAGGAATTATTATGCCCAATCTAAGGATGAAAATACCAAGGCTCCAAAGGGTGATATGATTCCCCATGGTCACTTGGCTATTGAACATTAAATGCCAGACTCAACCCTGCTTTATTCTGACTCCCAAGTCTAGCCCTTAACCCATCATTCCAGCCTGCCAAGACATCTTTGGATTCTGGCTCATCGCCGCCCGATGTGGTCCTGCTGTCTTCCGGCTTCCTGTCATCTACAATTGTGATAAGCTTAGCAGCTATGCCTTTGTTCAGGCAGCTGGTAAACGAATATTGGGGAAAACTCAATTAACGAGTGTTGATTAGGTGCTTCCTCTGTTCTCTGTTTTTTTGAGGTTTCTAGGGTAGAAGAGAAGCATCTGACAAGGGCCCTGCTTAGTAAAGAAGGACCTTTGGAGGAGAGATTACACGAGTATTTGCCACTCTGTGACTTTCCACTACCCACTCTGGGGCCAGGATTCTGGCTCAAAAAATAAAGAGCAGTAAAATCGGGAAATGCCAAACAGCAGGGGAGTCGAGATGACATTTTACTTCAAAATGTCATGAAAAAGAACTGACGCCATCTCAATGAGTTTTTACCAGTTGCCTAGAGTTACTTATGGTTTCTATTAAGATCATCCATGGTGGAGTGTGTCCTTGAGAAAGCCCTAAGGATGAGCCTTCTTTGTGGGTGGTCTGCCCGCACAGGGAAGGCAGGAAAAGAGATCAGCCCTCGGGGCATGCCCATCCCATGCGGGGAAGTTCTCGTCTGTGGCACGACCTCAAGGTCATACCTGTCATGGCTCTTGTCCAGAGCCATAGGAGGTGATGTAGCAATCATCGGAATCCCAAGGCTGCAGTGGAGGAATGTCAGGGTTGGACGATTGACCCCACATTCTCAACGGTGGGCTAGATTGGGGTTATGGAGATGCTGCTGGAGAGACAGACCATACACAGGAGATGAGACTAGGAGAGAGGGTCAGCTCGTGATTCACATCACAAGCTTTGCAAAGTAGTTAATTGCCCTAAACCAGCACAGATGACATAATAAATCATCAAAGCAGGCAGGCCCACACGATCACCCCTAAACTCAGGGCTTGAAGGAAACTTTTAATAACGCCCCCCCAAGTGGCCTCTGGAGCTACAAGTGCTTGCCATCATTCTGTGTCGTGTTGCTGTGTAAGGATAGTGGGGCACACTTCCTCACGTGGTAAAATGTTTTCTGTTCTAGAAAGATTGAGCTGCAAAGGCCAGTTCCTAAAGCTGTTTCTTGTTAGATCATCTGCATCTGGTTAGCTTCGTTGGTTAAAGAATGGCCTAAGGAGGCCAAGGTCACTTGAAGGTTGTCCATCTCCTGGAGCTCTCCTTGGTGAAACGAAGAGAACGCTGGCTTTAAATTTCAGCTCTGCTCCTTATTACTAGTCTGACTTTGGCCAGGGCATTATCACCAGTGGGCCTCAGTTTCCTCATCTGTAAAATGAGGGGGATGACCTCTTTGCACTTCTAAATCCTGTCCCCTATGATTTGGATAGACAACTGGACCTGGTGTGAGGAAGACCCGAACTGAAGCCTTTGCACTTTCTGGCTAGGAGATGAAGATCATTTAATGGGGGAATCATTGAAGTTCTCAGAGCCCCAGTTTTTTCATTTGGTAAAATTGGGCTAAAATCCCTACTTCCTATGGCTGTAGTGAGATGCAAAGGAGACAAGGTACATAAAATGCTTGAAAGCTTTCTAAAAATGTCAGTCGTTGGCATCATCAATGACAAAATCCCCAGCTTTGGATGGCCGGTCACAGGGAAGATGGGTGGGGTGGAGAGGGTGCAGGAGCACAGATTCATCCCTGCTAGGGCAGCTCAGGCTGCTTTGGCCTTCTTTCTCCTTCACAGTTGTTTGGATTTATTTGCATTTATGCAGAAGACTGGAACACAGTGATATTCACTATTGAAGACCGTCAGGCAGCCCTAGAGTCGGGGTTCCTTGCTTTGGGGGTGCTGTGTACATGTGTGCTGACTTTCCTGGTCAGTCAGTACGCATTTTTTCTTTGTTGTTCAGTCATTTTCAGTCGTGTGCGACTCTCCCTGACCCCATTTGGGGTTTTCCTGGCAGAGCGATAAAGTGGTTGGTCATTTCCTTCTCTGGGAGGCATCATTTTTCCATAAGATCAATTTATAGTTATTTGGGTATTTGTATTAGTACTTCCATTAAATTGTGACCTCCATGAGAGAAGGACCCTTCTATTTTTGTCAACTTCCTACCCTTAACAGCAAGCATAGAGCTGTATGTATAGTAAGTACTTTATAGGTACATATTTGAGTTGAACTTTAGCTAGCTACCTTTGTTCAGTCATTTTTAGTCACGTCTAATACTTTGTGATCCCATTTGGGATTTTCTTGGCAAAGTTTGCCATTTTCTTCTCCAGCTCATTTTACAGATGAGGAAATCGAGGCAAACAGGGTGACTTGCCCAGGGTCACACAGCTAGTAAGTGTCTGATGCCAGATTTCAACTCAGGAAGATGAATCTTCTACTCCAGGCCTGGTACTCTAACCGCCGTGCCACCTAGCTGCCCAGTAAGCATGTTGTGAGCCCCTACTGTGCGCCAGGAGCTGTGCTAAGTGCTGAGGAAACACAGAAGGGCTCTGTGTGTCAGTGCCCCTTTCTCTGCATATAGATGTGCGTGCACACGTGCAATACATACATGTACGTGCACGGCACAAACGCACACATACATATGTACACATATTTTTTTCAGTCTATCCAGACATCACTGAGAAGTCACACCCATGTTAGTCAGACTTTGCCTCCTCCTTAAGAAGTATGGATTAAGAAAGGATTAGCATAGCATAGCAGAAAGCTCACTGGATTCGTATCTGGGTTCAGATTGTCCCTTTGTTACCTGGTGACCTTGGGCACCTCTCTGGCCTTCCAATACCTCTGAGGTCCCTGCTCTTAAGCTATGATCCTACAGACCTATTGCTGTTTTTTCCCACTAGAGGCCACTAGTGTTTCCAGAAAAATTGGAGCCGGATTACTTAAGATGCCGTGGAGAGAAGTTCACCTGCTCCTCGTCCCCTGGCTTTACAGGTGAGGGAACTGAGGCCCAGAGAGATGTGGTAAGAGCAGCTTATATGTCCATTTTACAGATGGGAAAAGAGAAAAGTTAACCAGGTTCTACACTTCCCTGTTCTACTGGGGCACCACCATCCCACCAGACCCCCCCAGTCTCACCTCAGTGTCACCCCAAAGAACAAATCTATTGTCAGATCCTGCTGCTTCTACCTGCACAACATTTGGCATCCGTGCCCCCCCCCCACTCACACAGCTGTGGCCCTACTTCACCTCCCATCTCACCTGGACCACTGACATAGCCTTGCCTTCCCCCAAGTTTCTGCTCCTCCCCGCCCATCCTCTGCACAGGTTCTCAGGGGGTTTTCCTAAAGCACCATCTGACAAGGCCATTCCCCAGTCCTCAACACAAATAAACTCCAAAAGCTTCTTGGCGCTTCTAGGATCAAACCTAGACATCTCTAGTTGGTATCTAAAGTACTACCCTCCCTAATTCTTTTCTGCTTTTCCAGTCTTCTCACATCTTCCTCCGCCCCCTGCACTCAAGTATCCAGCTGCCCTCATCACCCAAGCCATGCTACCTTCCGTCTCAGGGTCCTGACACTGGCTGGATCCCAGGCCTGAAACGAACTCCCTTCTCCCAGTGCCAGTCAAGCTTCCTTCACCCCTCAGCCCAATTCCCGCCTTCTTGAAGAGCCCTTTCCCTGTCCCCTCAGCTCCCACTGATCCCATACACCTCTCCTATGTACCTTCTTATTTACACAGTCTATCCATCCTCCCCTCCTTGGGAGCTCCCTGAGATGGGGGCTAGCTTTTGACTTTCTTTGCACACCTAGCACTTAATGAGCGCGTAATGAATGCCTGCTGACTGACTCTTGTGCCTTTTAGGAAGGGCCAGCCAGTGGTACTCACATTTACTCCAAAGGAACGCCCCCCTGCTTTGCCATGAATCTAGGCAGCCACCACCCAAAAGGAAAGCACGTAGAACCTGGGCACTCCAGTTCAAAAACATTGTTGGTTAGTACCAAGAAAACCACAGGACCAAGCTTCCTTTAATGCCCAGCACATACGGTAGTAGTTGCTTAATATATGTTTAGTGAATGGATGGTAGGAGCATGGAATGGTAAGAGACAGGAATGGGCCATTGGCCATGAAGTAGAAGGAGTGTCAGGCAACCTGGGTTCCTTCTCACCGATTCCCCGAGAGCCTTCTGTCACCAGAGACTCCTGCCAGCCCGTCTACTGGACTTGGTTCCCTTGATCATTTTGAGGGTAATGCAGGTGCTTCTCCAAAGAGAATAAGAATGGTCTGACCACACCCAGTGGCTGGTATTCTCTCTGCTGTCAAGTTCCCCTGGCCTCCTCATGCCTGCTTCTTTCCTTAAATGAAAAAACGATGAAATGCTTTGAACGTGATGTGATAGTTCACTTATCAGAGATAGGTTACAGCAACTTAGTTCTCTGTGGGGAGAGAAAATCCTATTTTCCTCCCTGGGTGTTTCAGGGGCACTTTGATCTCCTTTGTGGGAGTCAGAAAGTGGTGTTATTTTGTTATCTTTCAAAGAGAGATAGCTGGCATGGCACATCGTGTAGAAGGCCATGCTCATTGTCAGGGAATGCTCAGTTCTTGTCCTGCCTTGCACCCAAACAGGCAGAATGACCCTGGGCAAGTCAGTCAATCTCTCATTGCCCCCAGGCAGCTCTCTGATTGGAAGTGATAGAGTTGTTTCTGTAGCTTGTTAGAGGACTGATGACATAAGAAGGGTGATGTCTTGACTTGCAAGTGAATTAGATTTAATTGAGGCAGGACTGTGCAAAGTCCCCAGTCTCAGTCTATCCTTCTGAATCAGAGGAATCCAGTGGCAGGACATAAGTCAGGAGGACTGGCGATGACCCCCGATGCAGTGGGAGACCTTGGCTGTTTAAGTTCAGGTCTTTCCCAGGTCTCAGTTAGTCTGAGGTCATGTCTATGGGGAGAGTTTCCACCATGGACCTTCCTCACATTCATGAAATCAGTAGTGTGGACCCTGGGAACTGTTCAGAGGAATAGCATAATGACCTTCATCCAAGTCTCTGTCCCTCTGCTTAGTTCCTGTGCAGGCAGTACCAAGCTTTCTTCAGTTACTCCCTTGTCTTTGCAGGGCATGGAAATGACTGACCCTGGGCTCTCAAAGAGTAGGCCAAGGGAGCATAAGCTCTGTTGGGTCCTCCCAAGCTGGACAGCTTCAGAGGATGAGTCCAGTGATGGGAGGGCCAACCTAGCTAAGTCTGGAAAAGCTGACCAAGGGGTCCTGGACACATCAACTGAAGAAACTGAGTCATGGAGGGGTTGTATCAGCAGAGGGGGCATCTAATCTGATGAAATCATGGCTCCTATGATATACTGAGGTGATATAATACAATATACCATATGACATAACAGGATAGAATACAATGCAATAAATATCACATGGGATAGAATAGCTCAGAATTCTCTTAGCACTTTGAAAGGTACAAAGCTTCTGTACTCAAATCAACCCTGTGAAGTAGGTAGTGGATCTAGGTGGAAAAAGAATTCAGAGTAATAGCCTTGAACCAAGGAAAACCTGAGTTCAAATTCTGACTTGGACACTTCCTAGCTGTGTGACCTTGGGCAGGTTATTTACCCTCAGCCTTGGTTTCTTTTTTTGTAAAACGGGCTTTATAACAACACCAACCTCACAGGATTTTTGTGAGGAGCAAATGTGGAAACATAAGGGCTTTACAAGCCTTAAATTGCTTCCTCTCTACTGTGACTGTAGAGTCCTGAGCCTGCTCCCCAAGGGCTTCCCAGTTTTGACAGGAAGTCACAAAATTTAAGTGACTCACCCAAGGTCACCAAGCTATTAGGTGTCTGAGGCTGGATTTGAACTTAGGTTTTCCTGAATCCAAGTCCAATGTGCTCCCTCACTACTGAGTCAAACAGGATCAAGTGACTTGTCTAGAATCACACAGCTAAAGTCTGAGGCTGGATTTGAACTCAGGAAGATGCTGATTTCAAGCCTAGTCCTCTCTGTCCACTGCACCACCTAGCTGCCAGAGGACACGAAAGATATTCAGATGTAAGCTACTCAGAGGTCCTATAAGAAGAAAGAAAGGCTTGTTTGCTATATGTTTAAGGTAAATTCGGTATACATCAGCAATGTTTCTAAAAGTCATGATATGATCTTTGTAATCTTTGCCCTTAATGATTAATTTTTCTTTTCTGGACTCAATGTGGGATTCCATTGGCATAGGGAGCTCCCAGTGAGGAAATTCTGGCCAGCAAATCAAGTTTTTTTCAATTTACAGTTTTTCAATTTACAATTGAAGAGAGTTTCTTGGGGTTGTACAGAGGTAAGTGACTTGGCCAGGGTCACCCAGCCAGCACGTGTCAGGGACAGGACTGGAACCCAGGTCTTTCTGACTCCAAGGCCAGTTCTCTATCAATTCCATTCCACTGCCTCACATTTACAAGTCACTTTAAGGCTGTGCCAATGCCTGGTGCTTAGAGTATTTAAGGTTTTAAAGTACTTTTAACTAAGTGCAATACTCCTATGTAGTATAAAGGACAAGAATCATCATTCCCATTTTATGGATGAGGAAATAGAGGCTCACAGTCATACTGTTAGGGTGGTCTCATTGAATAGAGGGGGTGGGGTGAAAACTCAACCCCTTCAGTGCATCCTGTTTGGAAGCTGCCTTTTTCCCCCAACACAGTCGCAAATCAATCAGTCAATCTACAAGCATTTATTAAGGACCTACTCTGGGTCAGGGTCGGGACTAGAAGGAAACAATGAAACAGTATCTGTTCTGAAGCTTACATTGAACAGAGACATCCCTGGTGCTCTGAGATAAAAAGAAGCTACAAATTTGTCAGGATTACACATTGTAACTTTAAATCTAGGGTCAGCCTTAGTCAAGAAAACTTTGCCTTCCATCCAAACAATCCTAGCAGATTAAAGCAGGGGATACTTTTAGGAAGGGCGAGGACAGTTCCAAGTGAAATGTAAATAACACCATGTCTAAACATGTTTTCTCTGTGTCAAGACCTGGAATTAATAAGGGTGGGGAGAAGGCGAGACTAGCCCAGATGAGGTCCCGGATGTGAACTGGGCAGGACCACAGGGGACCTTTGACTGACATCCTACTGACCTTCCAGCTCTAGACCAGCTTCCCCAAGTTTAGGTAGGAGCTCCCTCATTTCACTACTCATAGGGTGCAAGGCTAGGGTGGCAGCAGGGAGGGCATCTAGTTCAGCTTGATTTGACTGCTCATGAGATCCCAGGAAGTGGGCAAGAAAAAACCTTAGGATAGTGAGAATTTATAGTCTTTCCATACATCATCTCATTTGATCGGCACAGCACATCATCACAACCTGGGGGTGTAGGTGCTGTTATTATCCCCATTTTACAGATCACCCAGCCACCAGTGTCTGTCCAAAGTCCTGGATCTGAATCCAGCCTCAGGATGCTTTTCTGAGATCCCCTATTTACAATCAGCCCCATCAGCCTGAGAAAACTGAAACTTAAGACTTGTGGACTGAGACAGTAGGTGCTGAATAAAAGCTTGCTAGTTTCCTTCTTTGTTCTCTCTCCCTCTCTTTCTCTCTCTCTCTCTCTCCTGATTGATTGCAGATTGAGGTCGCTTGGCAGATCAGAATTCTGAGCGACCCCGTGACCCGGACCCTCTCATCTAATCTACCTCACTCCCCTCCCAGCTACCAATACCAACGTGGCCGGCTTTTTAAACTCGAGCCGCTAAGGCACTTGCCCGACGGGCGCCGGTGCCAGGCTCCGGGGGCTGCCTCAGGCACGTGGGTTTCGGGAGCCCAGCCCGAGCTTTAAGCAGGGGCCATGGCGGGCTTTTGACTCGTGACCAAGCGGACTTTCGAGCCCTGATGCCCGCAATGTTTAGAACTCAGTAACAGCCAGCTTTACAACGCTGGAACAGAGAACTTGAGAACACTTTAGTCAGGAGGTTTAGAACTCGGACAGCGGGCGGTAGAGTGTGACAGGTAACTTCGGGATTACCCAGAGACACAGGGACAGGTAGCTTTAGGATCGTGCCATGAGGACGTCTAGAACGCTGAAGCTGGGGGCAGGTGAGACGGCTAACTCTGGGGTGCTGATGAGGACGTTGGGTCAGGTCATTTGAGGATTAGGGTACAAGGAGGTTTGGGACATTGAGACTGGTAGCTATAGAATTGTGCGGTCAGAAGGCTTAGAACGTGGAGACAGTGTGCAGTGTCAGGACAGGTAAGCTGAGGCAGTTTAGACTGGGAAACAAGCTTGGAAGGAGGCTTAAAGCTCGGATTCAGAGGGGTGCAGACGCGGGATGCCGGGCGTTCTGCGGCACGTTCCTGAAAGGCTGGAGGAGACCCCTGGGGGGTCCCGGGCTCCAAGGGTCGCCCTCCTAGCCCGCCGCCCACTGGCCCCGGGTCCCGGGCGCACTCACCCAGGCGGTGCCGCTGAGCACTTGTTTCAGGGTTCGAAAGGTGCTGGGCGAGGCGGCGCGGTAGTTGAAGTAATGTAGGGCAGCCCGAGCGGCCTGCTGGAACATGGGGCTGGAGGGTGCCACGTCCAGCCGCCGCCACAGCTGCTGGCGCTCGGGATCGAGCGTTTGCCAGAGGCCGGAGATGGCTTGCGCTACGGCGGGCAGCAGCACCACGAGCAACACCGCCGTCGGACAGGCCCAGACGGGCAGCCGCTGCTGGCGAGCGAGCATGGCAGCAGGGGGCGGGTGGGGGCCTACGGGGACGGAGGCAGCCTCAGTGACCACAGACCAAGGACCCACCGCTCTGAGCCGGGCGCCGTCCAGCGCGGTCACAAATAGGGGCTCGTGGCCCCTCCCCTCCTCCCCCGGGGCTGGGACGGCCTCCAGCTCCCTCCCGAAGACTCCGGGACTCCCTTTCCGGCCAATCCCCGGCCTTCGCCGCTTCTCCTGGGCTCGGTCCTCCCTCCCCTCCCTTCCTTGGCGCGTCCACCCCTCCTTTTTCTGCCTCCTCTCGGCACTCCCGCGCCTAGGTCCCGCGGAGCTAACCACCAGCTCACCCGCCTTCCCTCCTCTTTCCTCCCCCCCGCCTCGCCTCTGGCTCCAGCTTCCTTGGCTCGGCTCAGTGCCGGGAAGGAACGGCGCCTCCCGGGCGCTGGGGGCCGGAGGCTCTGCCACGGCTTCTGGTGGGAACGACCAAGGGCCGGCCGGTCGGGCGCCCCTGGGTGCTCGTGGCTGCCACGGAGTCCCTACTGAGCGGCTCTTACCCTGGAGCCGGGACTGGCCACCGTGGCACTGACTTTGCCTCCCCCCCCCCCCCCAACCTGCACCGGGGGATCACCTTTCTGTCCCATTTGCAACTCCCTTCACTACCAAGACGAAGCCACAGACCCTAGTTGGAAAAAGCCTTGGAGCCTTGCGGAGGTTCTAAGGTGAGGGAGAAGGCTCCTTTTTTAAAGTCTAAAGAATCGTAGCACTTTGGAGCCGACAGGGAAAATAGATGCAATCCCGTCTGACCCCGTCATTTTGCAGATTAGGAAACTGAGGCCCAGAGAATGTGGAGGAAGTCAGGAAAACCGCCACGGGAGAAGAGGAAGATTTTCCAGGAGGGTGTCCTGAGGTAGCGATCCCCTGACTCAAGCGGCCGCTTAACTTTCTTCTCACTTCTTTAATCTGCTTTCTGGCTTCTCGCCCCATCCCTTGGTGGGAGCTGCCTTCTGCAAAGTCACCGAGCGAGAGAGCGCTCTCTTTCCTTCTAACTCACGACCTTTCTCTTTTCTCATTTTTCTGGCTCTTTCTGCACCTTTGACACAGTTACCATTCCCTCCTTCTGGATACGATCGTCTCTCTTGGTTGATCGAAGACGCTACGATTCTTTAGACCTTAGACAGGGTGTCTTCGGACAGGCCTTAGATCCTTCGAGAGCCTCGGAGGCTCATCCCTCCCGGGATTTCTCGACCATCACCAGTGTGCAGACGACTCCCCAAATCACATCTCCCGCTCTAAACCTACCTACCTTATTTCTGTCTAAGATATCACCACCCAGGTTCACCACCTTGGAGTTAAGTGAGTGGCTTGCCTTTAACTTCCAGGGTTCCTACAAAGTAGACAAGAAAAGCTAACGATGCAGCGTTTTTGACACGAGAAACAATTAGCTCTCAAATCACTTTTTAAAGATAAATTCAGTTGAGGGTGAGGGAAGACCCTGGAGTACTATTCCATATAGAGCTGAGATAGAGACTGGGGTAATACCATAGAGGATAAAGGTCTCAGGACATTGAAAGACATAGGGAAGGGGCAGGGTCCGTGGCCTGGGGGGACCTCTTCAGAGATTTGGTCACCAATGGAAGGCAATCTACAACTTCAATTATTCTGGTTTAGGTTTGAATGCTGTTAAAGAAATGCAGGTGCTCTCAGTCTCTCCACCCCCTCCCCCACCCCCACTTGTGCCTAGGGTGCAAAGCCCTGACCACCTAGATCTAGCAAAAACTTGGAAATACTGATTAGATTGAGCATGGCAAAATACCTTGGGAGATCAGTGCAAGCAAACAGGGAGAGAACAATTCAGTACAATTCAACAACAATTGGTGCCAGCTGCTGGTTACAGAAAGTAAGACACGGTCTCTACCCTCAGGGAGTTTGGGGGGGAAGGGTGGCCTCTACAGCACACTTAGGACAGAAGGCCGTGAGAGTGACGGAGAATTTAAGATGACATGCTCTTGGACAACCGGAGAAGTGAAATGATTTCCCCCTGGTGGGGGCTCAGAGCAGTTTTCAGGGAGCAGGTAGAAGCTGAGATGGGCCTTGCAGGGAGGGAAGGACTTAAACAGGTGAAGATGAAGTGTGTTTCATCCATCAGTAATAGAGTGTGTGAAGACCTGGGAGAGGTGGAAGAGGAGAGGATGAGACTGGACCAGTTGGTTGTTTAATAGGCCAGTTTGACTGAAAGAGCCAATAGCAGACATGGAGGGAGCCGGAGTGAAATAAGATAGGAGGGCTATGTTGTAGTCAGACTGTGGAGGACCTTGAATGCCACTCCCAGTTTGGGTTTTATCCTAGAAGCAGTAGGGAGTCACAGAAATTTCCTGAACAGGAAAGTGACATGAACAGCTCTGGGCATTGGGAAGATGATTTTGTTGGGAGTATGAAGGCCAGTTAGATACAGTGATAGATAAAGCATTTAGTAAGGGTTTACTATGTGCCTAACATTGTGTTGGGGATACAAATAGAAGCTAGCAAGACTGTACCTTCTCTCAAGCAGCTTATGTTCTAATGGGGTGTAATGGGAACGTAAATTTTTAAGGTCTTCCCTGCCCCTAGGCTAAAGTGCACCTGGAGCCTGGGGTGGGAGGCTTGTTTTTCAGTAGATACTTCTTGATTGGCCAGTGAGTCAATAAGGTTGTTACATTCTCTGAGCCAGGAGAAGGGTATATAAACCCTGATTTGAGGCTTTGTTTTGGGGCTCACTTTGAGAAGTGTTCTGTGATTTGATATGGATTCTGGGAAGCTGTTGTCCTGAGGGCCCCCCCCCCCCTTGAAAAAACCTAGATGTTGACTGGGTATGGATGTAATGGTTGGACAGTTTGAAATCTGTCTACTAGATCTGTTTCTGTCTTGATAATTCTGTCTGTGTACTTTGAAGTTCGGGGTGCTGACCTTTTCCCCTGAACAAGTTAAACGATATATGTCTGACTGATTAAAGTAAGCTTGTTAACCCATTTTGAGTTGCTTTCCTTTATCAAAGCAGATCCAAGAACCTGTATGGGCAGCAAACCCTGAGGACGCTTGGGGTGCTTGCTGCTACATGGGGGAAGGCAAGCCAGGCTGGACAGACAATGGAAAGGATTAGACACACAGAGAGACCACTTAAGAGGCTAATGTGGTCTGTGCTTTGGGTGCTAAGGGCCTCTCCCAGTGTTACTGGAAAGGAGAGATGGAAGAGTTTTGGGGAAGGCAGAAGCAGCAGGTCTTGGCAATTGATTGAATATTAGAGGTCGAAAGAGGGCAGTGAGGTGGTGCTGAGGTGTATAGAATGCCAGGTCTGAAGTCTGAAGCTCATCTTCATGAATTCAAATCCAGCCTCAGACACTTCTTAGTTGTGTGACCCTGAACAAACCCTGTTTGCCAGTGTCAACCATCTGTGAAATGACTTGGAGACAGGAATGGCAAACCACTCCAGTATCTTTGCCAAGAAAACCTCAAACGGGGTCATGATGAGTCAAGAACAACTGAAAAGGACTGAACAGCAAAGAGGATGAGAGAAACAGAAGAAGAGACAACAATAAGATTGGCAACCTGGGTGATCGGCAGGATGAGTGCCATGGACAGAAATAGGAAAGTCAGGGGGCAGGTAGAGAAAAGATGAGGAATTTGGTGGGGAAAATATTGTGTTTACATGTTGGAGCAACATACAGTTTGGTTCAGGAGAAAGCATACTGGATTTGGAGTCAGAAGACCTGAGTTCAGATCTTGGCTCTTCAATTTACTAATTTGATGACCTTGGGAAAGTCACCAAAGCTGGACTCTAGGCCCCAGTGTCCCCAATTTTAAAATGAATCGATTGGGGTCAATTGATGATCTAAAGTCCCTTCTAGCTCTGAATCCATAATCCCATGGGATATCTAGGAGGCAGTTGGAAGTGTCAATCTTAAACCTAGAGGAGAAACTGAGGCTAAACCATAGATTTAGAAATTATCTGTGATAAAGTTGATGCTTGAAGCCGTGGGAGTGGTTGAGAAGAACAAGGGAGAGAACATAGAAAGAGGAGGGAAAAGGGCCAGGGCCAAAGGCTTAGTGGATGCTGCAGAGCAGGAGAAGCAACCAGGAATGGAGATTGATAAGGACTGGTCAGACAGGTAGGATGGGCCCTGCGAGCACAGGGAGGAGAGAGCATTTAAGGGAGGGGGCCGATCAACAGGGCCACTGAGTGGGGGAGGGGGCCACTGGCTGGGAAGGGGGTGATTTCAGCTGAATGGAAGGGTGTGGTCTAATTGAAAAGTGAGGTGATAGTGAGGAAGTGGAGGCAATTACTCTCTCTAGGAGTTTGTTAAAGCCTGACTTGGATGAATATATGCTAGCATTTTAAAAATTTAACTAGTATCTATTCTAGAAATGATGATTTGTTGGGCTACAGTAGCAGCAGCAGCAAAAAATACTGACTAAAGTCAGAGCATTCCCCTCTGGCTATTGCTACCTATGTGACCTTGGATGAAGAATTTCATTTCCCTAGGCCTCAGTTTCCTCAAATGTAAAATGAAGGGGTTGAGCTAGATGACCTCTGAGGCCCCTTCCAAAGCTATATTTATGATCCTAAGAGCATCATGGCCCTAGTGGACCTAGGAGAAGCCTTGGAGTCTAGAAGATATGGGTTGGAGTCTCACCTCCAATATTTCCTAGGCTAGGAGCCTTGGGCAATTCTCCACAGCTCTAAAAGATAAGATCTGCCTAGGGAAAGCATTCCTACCTGATAAAATCACACCAGGTCCTTTCAAGTTGGGAAAGTACTTTCCTCCCAACAACCAGGTCAGGGTAGGTAACAAGTGTTTTTAATCGAGTCTTTTAGGTGAGGAAACTGACAGAAGGAAGTGACAGAATCTTAGTCAAAGTGGCATTCTTCAAATGGAAAATAGAAGCTGGAGAACTGGCCTCAAAGCCCAAGGGCCTGGTTCAAATCTTGCCTCTGACATCTACTGAAAAGGGTGACCCAACTCCTCGGCCCCTGGGGGGGATTCTCTAAGATTATACATGGGTGTGGGAGGTGACCTTCATTGGCAGAGGGACTTTCCTCACCTGGGGGTTTTACCAATGACATTATAGAGGCATGAAAGTGTCAGATTGACACTTCTAACTGCCTCATAGATGCCTCACTAGCCATATTATAATTCTTAATATAAACTGGAAAATGGGGGAAATAAATTAAGTTCACAGACATGACAAAATTATACATCAGGATTTATTTTTGCGTCATATACAACCTGCTTTCTTTGCCCTGATTCAGACAGCTACGTAGAATCTTGGAATACAGGGACCATCTCTGCATATCCTGAACTGAGGATGTGAGTTCATACTGGACCCAAGAGGTCTTATATTGGGGAATCCATCTGTCTGTGTGTCTTTCTGTCTGTCTACCTATGTACCTACCTGTTCATCTGTCTATCCATCTATCCATTCATCTATCTATCCATCTATCTATCTGTCTATCTATCTATCTATCTGTCTGTCTGTCTGTCTGTCTGTCTGTCTGTCTGTCTATCTATCTATCTGTCTATCCGTCCATCTGTCCATCCGTCTATCTATCTATCTATCTATCTATCTATCTATCTATCTATCTATCT
>NW_027185759.1:18669765-18711961 GCF_028583685.1 Petaurus breviceps papuanus
TCTATCTATCTATCTATCTATCTATCTATCTATCTATCTATCTATCTATCTATCTATCTATCTATCTATCCATCTATCTATCTGTCTATCTGTCCATCTGTCCATCCATCTTTCTATCTATCTATCTGTCTGTCTGTCTATCTTTCTGTCTATCTATCATCAATCCAACTTTCTATCATCTGCTTTATCTATCATTTATCTGTCTGTCCAACTTTATCATCTATTTATCTATCATTCTTTTTGTGTCTCTAGGTCTCTTCTGAAAAGACTAATTTGGGAGAAAAGCAAGTTTTGGGGAAAATACCAATATAAGAATGAGTGAACATTTATATTATGCTTTTAGACTTTGCAAAGTACGTTCTTTGCATTGTCTCCCTTGACTAGCTGAATTCAGTCTTGATCTGTTAAGTTCTGAGGTGCCAGCAAGCCATCCAGTGTCCAGAGGGGTCAGTGAGAGGATTCCTAGGATGGTGGGAGGCAATGTGGGAAGAGAATCCAGCCCTGGATTTAGAGACAGAGGACCTGGGTTCAAATACCAACTCTGCCACTCCTTATCTGCAGTGTCCTCATCTGTAAAATACGGGGTTAGATGGCCTTTAAGGTTCAATGGTGTTATGTTCAAGGCACTCACTGATGACACCCTGGGGAGACACAAACCCAAACAGAGATAGTCCTTGTGACCAGGGAGCTAAGGATCTCTTGGCTGGACATAACACCTTACACAAAGAGGTTGAGTTTGAGGAAAACTGAGCAGAGAGGGAGCATTAGCAATCTGAGGTGAATCAGGGCAGGCTTCATGGCGAAGGCAACACTCAAACCTGAAGGCAGGTAAGAATTCTAAAGGCAGGAGATGTATGGTCATCACCATCATCACCATAAATAACTGCTGAATCTCTGGAGCCTTAAGATTTACAAAGCTATCTGCATTCATTATCCTGCTTAAGTCACACTCTATCCTATCACATGGGGGCTGCTATTGTTCCCATCTACAGATGAGCAAATTGAGACTCAGACATTAAATGACTTAGCCAGGGTCATACAGCTTCTAAGTAGATGCAGTGGGATTTGAATTCAGATCTTAAAATCATAGGATCACAGATTGAGAGTTAGAAAAAAACCTTAGAGGGCATCAAATCCAGCTCTTCATTTTACAGATGAAGGGCCCTACAGCCAATAAGTGTCTGAAGGGGGATTTGAACCTAGATCTATCTGAAGGCTAATCCACTGTCCTGAGGGGAGTAGGAATTCTGGATTGAATCTAGAAAGAGACATCCAACATGCAGACAAAAAGTCAGGAAAGTGTTTCCTTTCTGCTTATCCTCTTGTCACTGGTGCTAACAAATACGGAAATTTATAGGGAAAAAGCTATAGGCAGGTAGCATGGCTCCTAAAGAGCTAAGACTTGATTAGCAAGTGCAAGTAGCAATGGCCAGGTGAGGCGGTCTGGTCTTGGCCAGGTGAGGGGGCTTGGCCAGGTGAGGCGGTCTTGGCCAGATGAGGGGACTTGGCCAGGTGAGGCGGTCTTGGCCAGGTGAGGGGACTTGGCCAGGTGAGGGGACTTGGCCAGGTGAGGTGATCTTGGCCAGGTGAGGTGACCTTGGCCAGGTGAGGTGGTCTTGGCCAGGTGAGGGGACTTGGCCAGGTGAGGTGGTCTTGGCCAGGTGAGGGGACTTGGCCAGATGAGGTGATCTTGGCTGGGTGAGGTGGTCTTAATCTGAGCTGTTCTGGAAAAATAAACACCAGTTAGAAAACGTGGTTCACCTGGTTTAAATGTGATTGGTTTGTCTTCTTTTCTCAGAGATGGCTTTGCTTAGGGTGGCCACTCTGTTGAGGATGGGAGGGTGTGCCTCTTTCAGACTTTGGCAAGTTTTTAAGAACTGAGCTGGGGCAAATAATCTAGGGACAATGAGATGTGAGGATGGGTCCCTTTCATACCAAGACATCACCCTCTACAGGCTATGAGCCTCTTTCAGATTTGAGGGGATTGTTTTGCACCTTACAGAGGTGCAAATAAACTCTGAATTTGTTCATTTGAACCTTGAAAGGGATATGAGGCTTTGAGTAGTTCATTTGTTCTTGGAAGAGCCAGAAAAGCAGCTCAATTAGCCTTGTCCCCAGACCCGAGAATGCCTTTGGAACATTTCCCTGCCCACTTATTTGCATGGACCAACTGGAGAGATTGGGTAGCTTTTTTTTTTCTTAAACTGGGAAATCTTTAACTCCAGAGGCATTTTTTTATAATTAGGCAAAGTGCCATTGCCTGGTCAGACTAGCCTGTTGAGTTGAAGATTTAGGAAATATTAAGAGGTAGTCATCACTAGTAAGGAGGAGATCTCTTAGAGAGGGAAAAGCAGGAAAAGGCTGACCCTCAGGGCATTAAAGTTGTTGGGAAGATTTTGTTCTCCATCTTCCACCAGAGAAGTGGCAGTGCTCAGAGATAAAACCCTGAGGGAGAAGAATTGGTCAGACTTCAGTCAGTCTGAGGGCAAGGGTCTTTGCTCTTTATGAAAAAAGCAAAGTCAGGATGGCATCTGAGGATTGCAGCTAAACTGGAATTTGGAAAGGATGAGATTAGAACTGCCCACTGAGGAGGAGCAAGCCCAGGCAGCCCAGTGGAAGCCACTGTGAACCCAACCAGAGGCCATCAGAAAAGGAGCTCTGCAGCAGTAGATGTGAGGTGTCTGTTTTCCTTAAGTATGTGTCTGTCTCTTTTCTAGCAAGCTCTATCTATGTATGTGCTTACTCTTCCCATTGATTCGGTGTGGATTTGTGGGAGAGGGTGCCCTAGGTGTATGAAAGACATCTTTTTTTAACTGATGCTATTACTATTCAGTCTCAGTAAATGCCTTTGCTTGATCTGATTGTGTCAACTGCCTTACTATTAAAGATGAACACACTGGCAGGGGCTCATGAGTTACAATTTTTGGCGTGCAGACCCACAGAGAGCCCTGAACCCTAGGTACCCATTTTGGGCATAAGTTGGTTGTAGGAGATAGGCTAGAGTGTGTACTACTAGGGTTTGGCTCAAAAGATTATGGGGATAACCATCAATAGTTTCTGAGATTTCCATGATCAATATTTTCCTACTTACAACAGGGAAGTAAGATGGAGTGAGGGAAGGCTTCATGAAAGCCCATTAAATTATAAACTCCTTGAGGGCAGGGACAATCTTTTGCCTCTTTTTGTATCCTCAGTTCTTAGTACAATCCCTGGCACATAGTAGGTGCTTAATAAATATTTATTGATGATGATGATGGTGGTGATGAAGATGAAAGAATAGAACTTGTGAGCTAGGTTTTGAAGGAAGACAATATAACTATATATATATAACTATATATACATAAATATATAATATACTTAATATATACCATACATAAAATATAACAAAAGTTTGCAACAGACATGATGCTTATTATATCTCCTACCTCCATGCCTTTGCACAATCTGTGCCCCCTGCCTGGAATTCTCCCCTTCCTCACTTTTGTTACCTGGAGTCTCAGTTCAATCCAGGCTCAGCCTAAGGGCTCCTTCCCCGATGAAACTTTCTCTGATTTCCGCCCCCCCCCACTCTTTCCTCCTCCTCCTCACTTTGCCCAGAGAAGTTACTTTGTACTCACTTTGCTTTCCAGATCTGTTGTGTCACCTCCGTAGAAGGTAAGACTGCACTTTCACCAGTAGCAGCTGGGATGCACATAGCCCCTCATTTCTGGTCAATTCAGTTCAATAAACTTTGATTAATCTCCCTTGTTGTTCAGCCATTTCAGTTTTCGTGACCCCATTTGGGGTTTTCCTGGCAAAGGTACTGGAGTGATTTCTCATTTTCTTCTCCAGCTAATTTTACAGATAAGGAAACCGAGGTAAAGAGGGATAAATGACTTGCCCAGGGTCACACAGCTAGTAAGTGTCTGAGGCTGAATGTGAACTCATGAAGATGAATGTCTTCCTGTCTCTAGGCCTGGCACTACTAGCCATCAGATTAAATTCCTACTGTGCTTGAAAGTCAGCTATGCTGACCTCAGAGTCCTGCTCCTGACCCCTGCTGGCTGTGTGACCCTGAACAAGTCACTTATCTTTTAGCCCTATGCAACTTTCTAAGGCCATAAGGGGAGGAGAAGGTGATGTTCAGCCTTGGTAGAAGAAGCTCCTCCAGAAAGCTTGCCACACCCAGGCAATCACAGGTCTGATTCTCACCCACCTCCCTCACCCCCAAAATGCACAGTGCTCTGCTGAGTCCCTAAGATACATAGACAAGACAAGCAGCCTTTGTCCTCTGAGAGCTAACATCCTGCTGGAAGGACATAAGTAAATACAATGTCACACACAGTGATATCAAGAGGCAGAAAGCACAGATCTTGGGGGCATTTGGGGAAGATCAGGAAAGGCATCCGGTAACACCCAAGCTGGGCTCTGAAGGAAGCTGGGAGCAGGTGTTTCCAAGATGCTTGATGGAAGTGAGAGATACCCCAAGACAGGGCTCAGAATGCAACAGGGGGATACTGACAGCATTCAGATCTCTCTGCACTAGGCTGAGATCATAGCCATTAGCCACAATGCAGTCCTTAAGAGAGAGAGAAGGGACTTCACTAATGCCCCTCCCTCTCTTCTCCATGAGCCCCATGAGTCAGAGATCTGAGTTAGGGGAATTAGAAAAAAGGAAGAGGAGACATCCTAATTGTGCAGCCCAATTTCTTACAGAGTGATTGTTGGGAATAGGCATGTATCTACCATCTGGGATCCTAACCTATATAAAAGCATAAAATAACCCTGGCTATAACCAAAAATGATATAGTTATTAACTATATGAAATGTCCTGGCAATGCCCAAGGGAATGTACTTTTAATGACAATATCCAACACAAACTTTTAATGTGAAATTCCCAGTACACACACACACACACACACACACACACACACACACACACACACACACTTTCTCTCTCCCCCCCCCCTCTCTCTCTGGACTTAATAATAAAATTAGGATGGGTACAGAGATCATGGTGTACCAGAGAAAAATAACTAAATAAAATGGGTTTTATCTTCAAAAGACAAAGCATAGCTTTGTTCATTTCTGATCGGATTGAGCTATTTTTCTACTTTGTATGTAGCAATGCATTGGTTTTTCTTACTTCTTGCTTTTTTTCTCCAAGCATCTCTTTCTTCCTTTTCTGAGAAAGTTGTTGCTGTGCTATTTCGGTCATCTTTCATTTGGTTTCTGGGTCCCTGGTGTCACTAGTGCTTACAATCTCAATGTTTTCTTTCACCATCTTCCATGAAAAATTTTTGAAGGAAATTTTATTATTTTTTGAAGATTATATTGTTTTTAAAAGACAGTTTTTCTCCTTGCAAATGTTTTATGAGGTTGTGTTTGCTCATAATTACTAGCAGATGGTTTTATAATGTAATGAAATGAATACGGTCGACCAGTACCACACGTATTGAATTTTGCAACTTTTCTAAATAAAGTTTGATTTTGGATTTTCACAGGAGTTAGGAAAACAATGTCCTTATGGCCCCATTTGTGCATTTGGGATAAAGCCTGCCCAAGCTTTCTTCTTCCATCAATCACTATGGTCAGGGAATTTTCCAAAGATAGATAAATATTCAGGTGCTTATCCATAAATGGAAACACACAACAAAGAACAATGGAAAACCTACCTCTTTTCTAGGAAAAAGCTTTTTAAACAAGAGTTGGAAAAGTGGGGTTTAATTTTCCAATATCCATGGGAGGAGCATGTTTATTCTAATAGAGAAGAAAGGGTTTCTTTATAAAAAAAAAATTGAGAGATCTTTTAAAGAAAGTCTTTTGTAAAAGCAAAGTCTAGTTTGGGCATTGTATTACTTATTAAAGGGCAGCTGGGTGACAGAGTGGATAGAACATTTGGCTTGGAGTCAAAGACCTGAGTTCAAATTTGACCTCAGACACTGCCTAGCTGTGTGACCCTGGGCAAGTCACTTCACCCTATGTGCCTCAGTTTCCTTATCTAGAGGAGCTAGAACTAAAGAAGGAAATGGCAAACCACCCCAGTATCTTTGCCAAGAAAACCATGGAGGCAGACAGGATGAAAATGACTCAGCAACAACAATCTGGGGCACCCAATATATACTAGGATATGGAGGGAACTTATAGACTGTCTAGTGCAACCTCCTCATTTTACTGAGGAAGAAGCTAAGGCCCTTCTCCCGCCCCCAGGTAAGTGACTCACCCAAACGACAGGATTAGGGCTTGATCCCAAGCCGCTGGATAACACCCTTTCAGCTGTACCACATTGCCTCTACGATTAATCAATTAACACATGTTTGTTAAGATCTTTCTGCCATGATAGGTACTACTAAGTACTGGTAATATAGAGACAAATGCAAAAACAATTTCTGCATTCAAGGAACCTACATTTTAATGGGGGAAACAATCTACAAATGATTAGGTACATACATAGAACAGATGGAAAGGAGAGGCATTAGCTGCTGGGGGGACCGGGAAAGACCTAGTACCGTTATTCAGTTGTGTCCCACTCTTTAGGACCCCATTTGGGGTTTTCTTTGCAGGGATACTGGAGTGGTTTGCCATTTCCTTCTCCAGCTCATTTTCCAGATGAGGAAATGGAGGCAAATGGGGTTAAGTGACTTGCCTGGGGTTCCACAACTAGTTAAGTGGATTTGAACTCATGAAGAGGAGTCCTCCTAACTCTGAGCCTATGCACACTGGTGCCACCTAGTTGTGACATTTGAGCTGTCTTTTTTTTTTTCTTTTTGGAGGGGGGAAGGCAGAGCAATTAGGATTAAGTGACTTGCCCAAGGTCACATGGTTAGTGTTAAGTGTCTGAGGCTGGATTTGAACTCAGGTCCTCCTGACTCCAGGGCCAGTGCTCTATTTACTGTGCCACCTAGTCGCCCCATTTGAGCTGTCTTGAAGGGATCCAGGGAATACAAGAAGCTGGGGTGAGGAAGGAGAGCATTTCAGGCATGAGAGACAGCCGTAGCCTAGGTGCAGAAGTAATGGATAGAGGGAATGTTTTGTGTGAGGAACATTGAGAAGGTTGGATTGGAAAATTTGTGGAGAATATGTGGTGGGGAGAAAGGTGTAAGAAGATTGGGAAGGTTCAAAAAGGGGAAAGGACCCCCATGTTCAAAAATATTTATAGGAGCTCTTTTTGCGGTAGCCAAGAATTAAAAAATTGAAGGGATGCCCATCAAGACGGGGGAATGGCTGAATAAGTTGTGTTGTGTGATTGTGATAGAATACTATTGTGCTACAAGAAATAATGAGCAGGATGCTTTCAGAAAAACCTAGAAGAACTTACATGAACTGATGCAAAGTGAAGTGAGCAGAATCAGGAGAACATGGTGCACTGTAACAGCAATATTATAGGATGATAAACAGGGAATGACTTAGCTATTATCAGCAATACAATGATCCAAAACAATTCCAGAGGACTCATGATGAAAAATGCTATCCACCTCCAGAGAAAGAGCTGCTGGCATCTGAATGCATATCAAAGCAGACTTTTTTTCACTTTATTACTGTTTTGTTTTGTTTTGTTCTGTTTCTGCCTTCACAACATGACTAATATGGAAATATGTGTTACATGACTGCACATATAAAACCTATGTCAAGTTGTTTACTGTTTTAGGGAAGGGGAAGGAGAAGGAGGAGGAGGAGAAGCAGAAGAGAACTGGGAAGTTAGGAAGGGTTTGGGCTGTGAAGAGCTCTAAATGACAGAGTAACTTATATTTGATCCTAGAAAAATGGGAAATCATTGCAGTTTGAAAGGGAGGGAAGGGTGACATGGTCAAACCTACACTCACTTTTTTTTAATTTTAAAAACATTTTTCAATAACCAAGTATTATTTCCTCCCCCCCTCATCCCTCCCCAAGAACAACAGCTACAAAATAAAAGCTGAAAATGCAAAGTCAAGTGCAGCTAACTCTGTCTTTGGCCAGGTCCCCAGACGTATTTTGAGTTCATCCCCTACCTATCAGGAGGTGGGAGCATGCCTGATTCATCTCTGGTCCCCTGGAGCCGTGCACATTTTCACTTGAGAAACTCACTTTGGCAGCTGTGTGGGGGAAGGAACTGGGGAGAGAAGAGGCAGGGAGAGCAATTAGCCAGTTTTTGCAGCAGTCCAGTGAGGTGATGTGGCCCTTGTGGGTGTGGGAGTGAAGAGATGAAGGTGTATGTGAGAGTTGTGGAGAAAGGAGTTACAAGATTTGGCCAATAATTTGATATGTGGGGTGAGTAAGAGTGAGGATGACCCCGAGGTGGTCAGCTGGTGATGGGAAGGATGATGGCACCCTCTCCAGTAACGGGGAGCTTCAGAAGAGGGATAGGCTTGGGAGAAAGATAGTTCAACATCTCATTTTATGGATGAGGAGGCTCAGGCCCAGGGGGTAGCTGAAGAGCTGTCCAAGCTCTTGGAAGCTGTGAGTGATGGCCATGATCTGATCCTGGGCAGATAGAGGTCCCATTTATTAGGCACTTGCCAATGTGCCAGGCCCAGTGCTGAGTGGTAGAGATACAGATGCAAGCAAACAAAATGGTGCTGGCTCCATTCTAATGGGGGAAGGCACTGCTTCAAGGAGAGATGGGAGTGGAAGCCAAGGAAAAGGAGGAATGGGTGAAGTGCAGCATAACTGGGTGGACCAAGGATAGGAGCCACCAGTCAGGAGAGTGGAACCTCAGGGGGGAGGTGTCTTCAGCAGGTGAAGAGAAGGAAGAGATGGAGTGCCAGTGCCCCTGACTTCAAACCCAATGGTCGCTTCTACTGGACCAACAACCTGAGGGATATATAATACTTCAGTCTTCTCCTCAGGATAGTAAATACCAAATCATAATGGCATAAAGTTTATTAACCATTCCCAACCCAAGCTAACATTCTGGGGTGCACTAAAGAAAGTCTACTACCCCCAAAATGCAGTAGATATTGAGTCCTTGTGCTAGGAGTGTTAGACCTAGAGTTAGAAGGATCTGAAGTTAAATCCTACCTTAGACACTAGCAGTGTGACCCTGGGTGAGTCACTTAACCACTGTCTACCTCAGTTTCCTTGTAATTGTCTCCTGCACTTGTAAGCATTATTGCCAATAAGAAATGTGAGTTCTTGTGTACTTAGGTCTCATGGCAGTGTTAGAATGCTTGTCTGTTCTTGTGGAGGGAATGTCCTCATATGAAATTCCCTATATCAGGGGGAGGGAACCTTCGACCTCAAGGCCACATGAAACCCTCCAGGTCCTCAAGTGTGGCCTTTTGACTGAATCCAGTGTGGTATGGTGGTATGGTGGACCTGCAGTGGGGAAGAACTGAGCTCGTGGTGAGATCCTTGGCAAGTGAACCTCTTTCAACTCCATTTTCTTCAACTGCAAAATGGGGGTAATGAGTAGTAATTATCTTTGAGAGTTGGTGTGAGAAGCAAAGGAGGTGCTGGATGTAAAGTTCTTTGCCAACCTTAAGGTGTTATGTAAATGTTAACTTGATATTATTATAAAACATAGATTTGATCACACACAAATATTGGACCAGTTCCAGGCAGGTCCTGTCCCCTCTCCCTCAGAACACCTAGAGCTCCTGCCTGAGGGGTCCTTAGGAGGCTTAAAGGAGAAAATGCATGGCCAGCATTCCAGAAATGCTGGCACCACAGGGCTGAGCAGGCATGGGGGCTGCGGAATGCCCTAGGGATGAATGTCTAAACTATGGGGACCAGCTGGGAGGAAATGACTCCAAGGCTGGTCACTGTAACTGGTCCGTGTTTGGCTGAAGGATAAGGATGGCAGGAGGGCAAGGTGGTAGAGGAAAGCACATGGGGTGGAAGGTCTTGAACCCAGCCCCCAGAGCTGTGTATAAAGATAGCCCCAAATCCCACGGCCCACTCACTACTGAAAACTGTTTACTTGAGCTTAGAAAAACATTGTGCTTTGGACAGGACAAATATTGCTGTGTGCAAATGAAGATCTGCAAGAAAACTACTTGTTTGCTTATTGTCACAGAGGAAGAACAGAGTGAGACTTGGTTTAGGCTGACAAGGTGCTATCATTCAATAAAATGTCATTTTATCTATTGACTTGCCACCATGGTGGCTGGAAAGGGCGCCAGACTATGAGGAGTTTGAGGCTGGGCTGTGTGACCTTGGGCAAATTCTTTCACTTTCTGGACTTCAATCCCCCTCTGTCAAATGAGGGAGTTATTCATCTATTCAGACCTGGCATTCATGTTGAGATTCAGGATTTGTAAAGCAGCTTATCCCATCTGAGCCTCACGAGGGCCTTGTGATGAAATGCCAGGGGGATTACCCCCATTTTGCAGATGAGACAGTTGAGACTTGCAGACTGTAAGTGCCTTTCTCATGGCCACACAGCTAGCAGGGGGTGGAGGGAGAATTTGGACCCAAATCTTCCTGACTCCAGGTCCAGTTATGCCACACTACCCCTCTAATGAACCAGCTAAAGCTCCCTCCATCCCTCTGTCATTTGTCATTTCCCTTTTTTTTTTGGTAATTTTTTGCCAAACTGAGGGGTAGGAGGTGGAACCCAAGGGTTGCTTTAATTTACATTTCTCTAATTATTAATGGTTTAGAGCAGTTTTTCATATGGCTGTTGATGGTTTGGATTTCTTCCTTTGAAAACTGCCTGCTCATACCCACTGCAATCTATTACGGAATGACTCATTCTTATACATGTGAATCTGACCTTTAGCAGAGAAACTGGCTTCAAAACCTTCCCAATGAACTACTTTCCTCCTAGCTTTAGCTTGATTGGCTTTGTTTGCGCAGACTTATTTTGGTGTGGTATCTGTGCCATGCTAACAAGGAAACACTTATACACATGACTTGTTGGCTCTGGCAGGGGAAACAAATCCCCCCTGAGACTTTTCATTCCCCAACTCCATCCCTGCTCCTTTGAGTGACATCTGGAAATGCAGACATTTTGTACCTTGCTGCAGTCTCACTGGGTGGGGGAGCAAGGAATAGAAGGGCCAACTCTGAGCTTTTTCCAACTTCCTTTATATCATTCCAGACCTCTCATGATTCTACATTGTCTCAGCTATGGCCAGTCACCAAGTATTTATGATGCACTTAGTAGGTCTCTGGTACTGACAAAGATGAAGCAATTCCTGATCTCAATATGCTTCCAGGCTGTTATAATCAGTAAGCAGACCATAGGCTGGCTGTACAAATGTAGCACTGTGCACATACCGTGTTTCCCCAATAATAAGACACTGCCTTATTTTTTTTGGACAGAAAAACACCAGAGAGCTTATTTTCAGGGGAGGGCTTATTTTAATGAACATTGACAGCAATTTTAATAAACAGGTAAATGTGAACAAAAAAATGTACCTTTATTCAATAAACAAATCACTGAGGAAGAACAGGATGACGCGCTCACTGCTGCAGCTCTGATTGGATGCAGCTCGGAGCGCGGCGTGCGTTTCACCGGGAGGGCGGGGGGAGGGGCAGTGCATACAGAGGGTACCGTAATCTTCACTACAGTAGCAGTTTCAATAGGGCTTATTTTCGGGGGAGGGCTTATTTTAGAGGAATCTTACACAGTAAGGGGAGGGCTTATTTTCAGGATAGGTCTTATTATCGGGGAAACACGGTAGTAGGTGGTCACCTGTTGGTTGGTGATGACCCCTCCAACTCTCAGATGATCCAAATGGGACTACATTCTCATAGACGTGGGCATTCTCTTCAGTAACGCAGACTGGCCATGACCCACAGTCACTTCTTCATGAGGAATCCACCCAATATGTTGGGGGCATTATTGTCATAAAGAGAATATTGGTGGAATATATAGTCTTCATAGGTCATTCCTTGACCTTCACATGGCCAATATATCTGTTTTACTCATTCCTTTGGTGCCATCTTTTACTAGAGTTCTCCATAATCTGTAGGATCACAAGGCTAGGGCTAGAAGGGACATCAGAGGCCATCTTGTCCAACCCCCTTTCTTTACAACTGAAGGAACTGAGGGCCAAAGAGGTTAAATGACTCAGACAAAGTCATTCAGTTAGTAAGCATTGAAAGCAGGATCTGAACCCGTTCTTTTGTTTGCTATGTGTGGCAGCCTACAAATACCCGCTATATATCTCATCCTTGATCTCTTGATGCCCATAGTTTCAATTCTTCAGAGATTATAGGTGTGGCAATTGGGAAAATCATCCCCCTACATTTCTTTGGTTGGAGAGCATCCAGTCTTTGTATAAGAGCTTGCCTGGAAGTGATTGGACTTACAGAAATCTGTCAACATTCCCCACCCCTTTTCTGAAACAGCATCAAAATTCATGCTAGACATACAGGACAGCTTTGTTCCCACCTTTCCAAAACCAACACGCTATGCCCTTTTTTTTTATGTTTTCCCCCCACAATTAGTAAATGAAAGAAGTCCATGACCCCGGTTCTTTTCCTACCTTTCTAATCACTCCTCCCTCTCCTTTGCTGGATTATCATCCATGTCCTGGGTTCAGTTCTAGGCCCAAGACTTTGTCCCTCTGCACTCTCTCTGTTGGTGACCTAATCATCTCCAAAGGGTTTGCCCATCGTTTCTCTGCAGCTGGCCCCCACATCTCTCCATCCAGTCTTTATCTCTCTCTAAACTGTCCTCTGACACCACTCACTGCTTGCCGTTATCATGTCGAGCTCAACATGTCCAAAGTGTAACTCGTTGTTTGTCCCTTTTCCTAACGTCGCTGTTTTTGCTGAGGGCAGAACCATCCTTCCATCTCTTAGTTTTGTGACTCGGTCAGACTCCAGCTCAACTCTTCTCTCTCCCTCCCCTCCCCAGTGCAATCAGTTAGGAAGTCTTGTCCATTCCATCTTCATTCTCAGAATCCTCCCCTTCTCTCCACTCATACAGCCACTAGTTCTGACCTTAAGGCTAGAACTGCCTCCAAATTCATCTTCCATTCTCCAGCAGCACCTCTCTGCAGCCCAATTCTTCACACGGCTGCCAGATTGATATTCCTAGAGCATAGGGTGACCCCACCACTCCTCAGCCCAAGGAATGGCTCCCTATTGTTTGTAGGATAGATGCAAGTGCCCCTGCTTGGCATCTCAAGTCGTTCCCATCTGGCTCCAACCTATCTTTCTAGACTGACCAGATCACTCCCACTTAGGCGCTCTGTGTTGCAGCCAAGCTGGCCACTCGCTCTTCCATTCACACATGCTCAGAGCACTCTCCTTCCTCTCCTCTGCCTTTTTTCTCCCAAGGCTCAGATCCTAAAGGGGGGGGGTGCTACTGATCTTACCATAACCTCATTTACTATATGTAAAGTGGTGATAGTAATGACATCTACTTTCCAGGGTTGTTGTGGAGATCGAACAGGATAAGATTCGTAAAGTGCTTAGCCTAGTGCCTGGCACACAGTAGGCATTTAATAAATGCTTGTTCCCTTCTCTTCCCACAATCGATACTTTCCTGTCACCGAGGGGCTATGAGCTGGGCTCTCGCCATCTCCAAATGACCTTCTCTCTTCTCTAGCATCAGGTTCTCTCCCCGATGTCAGCACCTCCCACTGATTTGGGGGGGATTTTTCGCACCATCTCAGCTCTTTTCCATTTTTTCCTTGACTGTCTCCCACCAGGGGCTGCTGGGCTGGGTCATGCTGTTTGTGAAATCATTGGGAAAGGGAAGGGCATGAACCAGAACTAGCCAAACAAGAACATGCCTCACCTGCTGGTTTGCAAAGTACTTTTTTTTTTCTTTTTGGAGGGCAATTGGGGTTAAGTAACTTGCCCAAGGTCACATGGCTAGGTTTTGGTTTTTTTTGTGTGTGTTAAGTGTCTGAGGTCTGATTTAAACTCAGGTTCTCCTGACTCCAGGGCCGTGCTCTACTCCCTGCTCCACCTAGCCACCCCCAAAGTACTTTTTAAATATTTTCATATTTTCTTGGCAACAGACCTAGGAGATAGGTGCCATTATTATCCCCACTGAGGTGTATGGGGTGTTCAGGAAGACAGGCACCTCTGGTGGGGGCACTGTTTATCTACCTTGGGCATTCACCTGATTCACCCAACTCCTATGCAAGGCTCCAAGAAGCTGGAGTGTGAGCAGCAGCCTTCCCCCACCCCACTCCACCCCCCATTCTCCCCCTCCCCTGCCCCCACCAGCAAGCTGTCTGTTGGCTAACCAAGGCAGAGGGTATCTGGCAGGCCTCAGACTTGCTGGTGACTTAGGGGGTGTCTACCCCAAGTATGTGGAGGGCACTTGCAGGCTGGTCAGGCATCAGAGACGCCAAGGTCATGCACTGCATCCTGGGCCATCCCAGTCATCCTGACTCTGTCCTGCCACTGGCCTCCAATAATTCTGGAAGAGAGAGGGAGGTGCCAACTTTCTGCCACTCTTTGTCACTTACATTCAGTCCATGAGCAAGTCAGGACATCGGCGCCCTCCAAGAGCTGAGGACAAAGAGCACTCTGGCCCATCTACAGACGAGGTTAAGTCACTTAAGTCAGAATTAGCAGGTGTCTGAGGTTATGTTTGAACCCCAAGCAACCCTGTTCTTGAGGAGTCAGTGAGAATTCTTGTACTCCCTATGTTCAAGAAGAATGCCAATGTTGATTTAGTATCTTTAAAGTCACAGTCCTTCATTCTCCCTTCTCCTGGCAGGGAGCCTGAGGGATCATCTCATCGGACCCCTTCATTTTTCAGATGGAGAAACTGAGACCCAGAAAATTAAGTGACATGCCCAACATCTCTCCAATAGTATCAGAGAAATCTGGAATCCAGATGCCTTCCTCTCTTCCTGCTGAGTCTTTTGTGGGTGCAGCACACTCTCTTTTCGTCACTCAGTGGCTATGGGAGCTCTTTTCAAGACTACTGCTTTTGGACCTTTGAGGGAGGTCACTGAATAATGCAGGCTACACACACAGAAAGAATTTCTGCAGTTTTTTCATCCTACGGAGAATCCTTTGAGCAGAGTTCAGTTGGTGCCATTCTTGGTCCCTGGCACAAGCTCCTGAATTCTCAAGTGTCACTGTCTCCTGGGGTCCCACTGTGAGAGCAATAGCTGCTCTTGCTTTCTTGCTTGGTGTCCTTTTCTCCTTTCTAAGGGAACAGGAGACAGAGAGGGAGAGGGAGAGGGAGAGGGAGAGGGAGAAGAGAGAGAAAAGAGGAAAGATGGAGTATTTGAAGCATTCGAAGAGTTCTTTCAAGGAAGAGGGAGTCCAGGATCTCAGGTAACTAAGACCACACAGATAGTGTCAGAGTCAAGATTCACATCGAGGCTCTCTGGCTCCAAATGCAGGAACTGTTCTATTTGACAGCACTCCTCTCTCCCTTCCCAAAAGGGCAAAAGTCTGAGGAAGAGTTTGGAAATTATAAAGAGGCAAATTTTGGTTTAACTGAGGAAAAACTTGATGATGATGAGAAAAAGTAGAATGGCGGCCCAGCAGGGTAGTGGCTGCTCGCCCCCTTGCTGCCTTGGAGCTCACTTCATGAAGACCGGGGATGTTACATTTAACCCCCGCTCCCCCTAGGTTCTCCAGTCCCCTTAAAGGACTGCCGACTTTCAGCTCTTGGCTTTATTCCCCACCAATTGTGTTCCCCAGTTTTCCAGGGTTCCTGGCGCCTCAGTTCCATTTAACCACTTAACAGTCAGATTAGCTTTTACGAAAGACTATTTCTAGGATATAGACAGAATGAATCTACAAACATGTGGCCCAGCATGGGGGGGCATGGTGTGCCCCTCTACCACCTCAGTCTCTGGAGAGATCAGGTCTAGATAGCAGAGTCCCAAGTCCTGAGTCCAAGGTCCCATGTGGGCTCTAGTCCCAGGCTTGGCATCCTTCCTCCATGGTCACTATGGCTTGAGCTACTGTGTCTCAGGACTCTCATCACCTATGCCCAGAACTGGAAAAAACAGAGGAAAAGGAGAAAAAAGAAAAGCACCAGATGAAAGCTGTTCACCTGACTCTTGGAGTGTCAGGACCTAGACAGGGGAGGGGACAAGGTGGTCCTTCCCCTGCCAGCCTCAGTCCCTGTATTTGGGTAGAACAGTTACCCTCCCTCACACTGTAGGGGATTTTACAGGTGCTGAGAGTTTTGGCTACATGGCACACAGAAAAGATTGCTTTTGGCCCGGCGATAGGGGGCTCAGAAAGTCTGTTCCCAGAAGCAGGTCCCTGACTTCTCCCACGTGGGTACCTCCATCTTGGATGATCCGGACAAGTGTCAAAGGCCCCTTACACTTACATTCTCCTCCTGCCCCTGTCTCTCGGCTCTGGATTTCCAAACCCTGTTGTCTCACGCTGCCTCTTCCCTCAGCACATAGCACCTCCTTGCCTTCGAGCACTCAACAATCCCTGCTGCCTTCTCACCCTGGAACATCTTCTGTAAGAGCTGTCCTTTTCTCCCCGTACTGAGTTCCTCCTGGAGCCTCCCTTTTTCGGAAGGGCTCAGGCTGGCCTTCCTTCCCAGACTGCTTCTGCTCCTGATCCTTCCTTCCCAGACTGCTCCTGCTCCTGACCTCCAGACTTCATGCCATCAAGCCTGGTACATTTCCTTTTCCCCTTGGTTTTCTTTCATGGTGTGAAACTAAGATGGAAACCCCTTGAGGGCAGGGACGCTCCTTTTTGCTGGTTTTTGTATCCTTAGCACTTAGCACATTGCCTGACACACAGGAAACAATAAATGCTTGGTTTTTCCTTCTTTCCCTTCACAGAGGTCTTCAAATGAAGCCAGATGGTTGATTATCTGGTATATTGTTTAGCTGACTCTTTTGGGAGTGTGGGCGGGGACCAGATGGTCACCACCATCCTTTACAACTTTGATATTCTTTGATTCTGAGAGGCTGATGATGTGGTTGGGAGTACCATCCCTTTTCTTCTCACATAATTGTTGAGTCAGAAGAAAGTTTGGTAATAATCTCGTCCAACCCCATCATTTTACAGGTGAGGAAAGTGAAACTCAGAAAAATTCCGTTATTTATCCAAGGTCACCTAGGCAATTGGTGACATATCTAAGTCTCAAACTTACTTCTACTAACTTCTAATCTTGTGTTTTCTCCATCTCTCAAATGCAAAAGAAGCACTAATCTTTCAGGGAGCGTTTTGATGCCTGGGACCACACTGGTCATAGACCATGGAGGAGATGGGGCAGGATTATTGTTTTAAGAAAAATTATCTTTAAGCAAACAGCTCTTAAAAGTTTTTCTTACTTGCTAAGAATCCTCAACAATATCTATCTCCCACCCTGCCTCACATCCCAAACTTGCTTCATCTTGGCTTATGCTTTTATAATTTTGTTTTTGTTCTTGGAACAGATGGCTCCTACTGAACATTCTTTCCGCAATAATGCTAATACCACCAAAGGCTTGAGAAAAATCTTACTCAGTTTTTCCTCCCACCTTTTCTGCAATGATTTCCCTAAATGAGCTACCAAGAACAAAATACTAACCATCACAACTCTTCTTTTTTGGATTTGCACCTTAGAGTCAAGTCTCATTGTCTACCGGCCTACTTCTTGGCAAATCCTAGAATTTTCAGGGGGTTAGAGAGGGTGGTTCTGTTTTGTTTTAAAGTCATGTGATGGCATCATCACCCCTTCTGTTTACTGTAATACTGCACAGCTGAGGGCCAACTTTATGAACCCACATCTTTCCCAAGAAGAGAAGTGAAACAGACACACTCCAAATTTGTCTACGAGGAAGAGCCGGTTATACTCAGGCTTGGAGGGTGTTTTGCAGTTGTTATAAATGTGGTCTTGTCTTTATCTAACATGTTGCCAAAAATTGGGAGATAAACAGTGGCTGTTGGTCTAACAGAGAAGATAGGCCAGCATTCCTGTAGGGGCAGGAAAGGGGCTTGCGTAGGCACCTGCACTGAGAGCTCGTCCCAGTGTCCAGGCACAATGCCCAGGTTTGGTTTGGTTTAACAGGAGCTGCCATCAAGCCGTCCTGTACTTACATAGTTGTGGCATGAACACATTAGTGCCCACAGTTTCTACTTGTCCCCATTACATTTCATCTTGTTTATTTCAGCCTGTTCACCATTGAGATAATTTTCAATCCTGAGTATATCTTTTACCCTATTAATTATTCCTCTCAGTTTTATGTCATTTGTAAATTTGATAAAAATGCGTTTTTCAAAATCTTCAACTAAGTCACTAAAACAAGGCCACCGTATAGTGCCCTGAAGTGTACTCTGGAGACCTCCCACCGAGGGGACGATGGTTTATTCATCACCACTCACTGAGTGCCATTATTCAGCTGAAAATTACCTTAACTGTTATTTAGGCAAATCCATGCTCTTCCTGAATTGGCAGGGGACCTGACCTAAGGCCTATGACTGCACTACCAGGGAAAGGGTAGAGCCTTTCCTACTCCATCACTCCCTTTACCATACAAATTGCCCTCTGCCTGACGCTTTCAAACTCACTGGTGTGTTCAGTGAGACACAGGGTGCAGACCTAACATGGTACTCCAGATGTGAGAAGGGCACAGGGCCTCCTAGGGTTCCAGACATTGTGTCTCTCTGAATGCCGGCTAAGATCATCCATTTGGGAGCTGCCATTTCCCACTGTGGGGTCTTAGGCCAGTAAAACCATTAGCTTTAGGGGCGGCCAGGTGGCTCAGCAAGTAAGAGCACCGGCTCCAGTGTCGGGATGACCTGGGGATCAAATCTGGGCTCAGATACTTAGCACCACACCCAGAAATAACTGGCCGTGTAACCTTGAGCAAGTTACCTAACCCCGATTGCTTAAAAAAAAAAAACCATTCGCTTTTTATTTTTTAGATAAACCATTTTTCTAAGAACGTCTTTCCCATCTTATACACGTAAAGCTGATTTTTGGAGCTCAAGTGAAAGATTTTCCATTTGTCACCATTCAGTTTGATATCATTTACTGTGACTCTGGGTTCTATCCCCTAAAGATCTTTGTGAATCCTGAATCTATCACAAGGTGTGATAAAAATCCTTTTGAGATTTACAGCCTCTGAAAACTACATTGTTGTTTAGTTGTTTCAGTCTGGCTCTTTGTGACCCATTTGGGGTTTCCTTGGTAAAGATACTGGAGTGTTTTGACATTTCCTTCTCCAGCTCATTCTGCAAATGAGGAAACTAAGGGAAACAGGGTTCAGTGACTTGCCCAGGGTCACACAGCTAGGAAGTGTCTGAGGCCAAATTTGAATTCAACAAGGTGAGTATTCTTGACTCCAGGCCCACCACTCTGTCCACTGTGCCACCTAGCTGTGGGAAAATTGGATAAGCAGGCCATTTAGGAATTTAGACAAGTTATTTATAAAACTGGTTAATGACACAGGAAACCTACTTTCAAGTCAAGTCAAGTCAACAAGCATTTATTAAATTTTTACTACATGCTACACTCTGGGAATGCAAACATAAGCAGAAATACAGTCCTTGTCCTCAAGGAGCTTGTATTCTGATGGAGGAAGACAATAAAGAGAATAGCCTGGAGAGGAATGAAGATGTAGGAGATCTGGTTATCCTCTTTAAAATGGAGGCTATGGGAAGAAGCAGCCCAACAGAGGGAAGGATTGCTGGGGTGGAGGGCACTTCCAGTGGGTGAAGTCCAGGGGGGGAGTATGATTCCAGGTGGAAAGGTTTCTGGGTCATGGTAGAGAAAGTCCAGGAGGAGAGTCAGGAGAGAACCCTAGGGAGGAATGATATTGAATATTAATGTTGAACCATTAAGGACTACACTATTCAACAATTCTGTCTCTACCTAATTGTACTATTGTCTAGCTCAGACAAACAATGCCTGAGGGACAGATCCGTCCCAGTTTTTTGTATGTCCTGGTTAGCTAAGAATGAATTTTATATTTTAAAAGAAAGTTTCATTATAGTTGGACTATAGAAAATTGGGTGGTGGGTCAGATTTGACCCATGGGTCATAGTCCGCTAAGCACTGGTCAAGCTCTTATCTTTTCCACAAAAATAGTGTGAGATGCTTTATGGAATCCTTCGCTAAAATCTAGGTAAAATGTGTCTCTGTTGTTCCCCTGATCTTTTGGTCTTCTGACTGTCAAGAAAAGGAAGTAAGTTTAGGGCTGACTTGTTCTTGAAGTGACGACTCTCTGGGATCTCTTGATTTTTTTTCCTTTCTTTCTAACTTCACTGAGTAATAGCATTCCTCTACAGATACAATTGGGACTTCTGGCAGGGATTGAACTCAGTGGTTTGCAGATTCCATTTTCTTCCCTTTGTGCAAACCACAACATGTACCCTACGTCACTGGCATTCTCTTGATCTACCATTTTAATAACCTTATAAAAATGATTTGGGGATTATCAAGCCCATATCTACCCTGTCAGTTCTGATCACTGAGCATTATCTGTTCAGTTTGTGTTTTTTGTGTGGTGAAATTTTAATTGTAGTGTAACTTTTATAAACTCTGAAGATAGTTATTATTACTCCTACTCACAATGATAAATCCAGTCTCCCAGAACATGACTGGTTGTGTCTCATCCACCTCAGGATTCCAGGGGTGTTCTGGTAGGTTATTCTTCTCTAATATTATTGACTTGAGCCCCCATTTTGGTGTGTTCTCCCCCAAATCAATCACCAGCATTTAACACCTACGTCATTTAAACAAATAACCAAATAGTTTTTACAAAGGCAGAGTTACTGAAAGCCAGCAAGAATAGAAATAAAAACATTTTACCACAATAGTGTGTGTGTGGGGGGGCACTCTCTTCTATAGTACCCTGGTCCCTGGGGAGAGTAGGTTGAGACTTAAAGCATTTATATTTTCTTTTTTTTCTTTTTTTTTGCCTTTTGGAGGGCAATTTGGGGTTAAGTAACTTGCCCAAGGTTACACAGCTAGTATTTTTGTGTGGGTGTTCAGTGTCTCAGGCTGGAACCAAACTCGGGTCCTCCCGACTCCAGGGCCGGCACTTTACTCACTGCGCCACCTAGCCTCCCCAAGCATTTATATTTTCATAAAGAATTTATCCTACCAAAATCGCCTATGAAATCAGCAAAATCACTGGATGTTGAATGTCCCCTTTACCCCTG
Organism: Petaurus breviceps papuanus; assembly: GCF_028583685.1. Lineage (NCBI taxonomy): Eukaryota > Metazoa > Chordata > Mammalia > Diprotodontia > Petauridae > Petaurus > Petaurus breviceps. Next base: position 18,690,724 of record NW_027185759.1, read on the forward strand.
GACTTGGTTTGATTCTCAGGGCTACACTGGCATCTCAGCTGGTTGCAAACTCTGGCCTGGATTCTCATCACAAGTCTTGTGGTGGCTCATTCTTTTGACCTTGAAAGGTCATAATCACCTCCAATATCCTTCACCTAAAAGCAGGAAAGAACAAAGGGCCATATTTACTGCTTACCCATTAGTTTCAGGTGGGGAAGGAATCCTTATGCCCTTTCCCCATCCCAAGGCTTACAGCATGACTCTCTCACTTAAGCACAGCCAAACGGGCAAATGAAAATTTAGAAAAAAAAATAGAGGTTTGAATGCAGAACTCATTCTAGTTTAGCAGCCATCTTCATTTTGCCAAAAAATGTAGCGTTGGGAATTTAGATGATTCATGTGGCAAATCCAGGATTAACATTCTCAGTTTATGAGTTCCCAGTCTGATGAAAGTTGCTAAACCACCCGGCCTCTTGGCAGTGCTAAGAAAAATCCCCAGGAGTTATGGGCAGACTTGGAGAATGTAGAAGATGATGGACATTCAGACCTATCTGATGACTTTGGCATTTTGATGTGTGAATTAAAAAAAACAACAACAACACATATCAGTGGCAAAAACTGGCAATTTTGTGTGCTGAGAAATAGATTAGCTTTGAAAGGAAGGGTAAATCCCCAGTTTTTCTAGTGAAAAGCATACCAAGTCTCAATTGGAAAATAAAGTATATTTTTGTTTGATTTTGTGTTGTTTTGCCAAAAGATTTTTCAAGCCTTTCTGGGAAATGTGCTAATGGAAAGAAGCGGTGATCTACAGAGCACGGTTTGGATGACTGAGGGGAGAAAGGATCCATTCGAGTTGAACAGTCTTTTTTATAGACCGAGTTAGTCCCATGGATTTCTCCTGCTTCAGATTTGAGCTTCAGAAATGATCAATTCATTTGAAAACACTCTATTTCACAGGCATTTGTGAAGATCCTACTATGTGCCAGTCACTGTGATAGACTCTGGTGGTGCGAAGAGAGAAGTGAAACATTCCTTATTCTCAAAGTGTTTACATGGTGCAAGGGAACACAGATACAGAATGTATGCAAAGGAAAACCGCCAGCCGAGTGCAGACATATGGAGATGTTTGTGCTGGCAGACAGAGGAGCCCAAACCAACTCTTGCTTGTTTATTTCAGTGAATGGGGATGATGGGAGTGAATGGTAATTGCATTGTTGCTTCATTGAGAAAGGTCGCCAATATTGATGAGTTATGGATATTTAAGTACTTTTCGATGAAAAGGATTTAGGTATGTACAAAAGAATACAATGCATTGATTTCCCTTTTTGGTCATCTTTGTATTCTCAGCCCTCAGCCCAGTGATAGGCACATAGTAAATCCTTGAGAAATGCTTATTGACTGATGACTACTTCTTGTTGGAAAAATTCAGAACGTGAATTAATATGATATGGCCATTTGTTGGGGGAAGGGAAATGAAAGAGATTGTTATTTGTCTATATATTCTTGCTTGAATTTTAGTTTAAGCAGCAGCAGCAACAGCAATAGAAATAGCAACAGGGGGCAGCTAGGTGGCGCAGTGAATAGAGCACCGGAGGACTGGAGTTCAAATCCGACCTCAAACATTTAACACAAAAACTAGCCGTTTGACCTTGGGCAAGTCACTTAACCCCAATTGCCCTACCTTCCCCCCTCCAAAAAAAAAATAGAAATAGCAACAGCAACAAAGAAAAATGTGGAGTTTTAAGACTCAGACATTGGGAGGGATAGTTCCCAAGCAAAGTCCAGTGATTTAGCATCCTCAGATAAGGAAATGATTAGGGTTCTTGGTTGACAATAAGGAGCGATATCCGATGCCGATTGGTCCCAGGGCGTGTCTGTCAGATTTTCTTGGCCAATGAGTGGGAATCAGCACAGAGTCCTGGTGTCTACTCTGTCTACTCCACATGGGATCACATCATCAAATCCTTCCCAGAATAGTAACCAGTAATGGACAGTATCTTGTGCCCATCAGTTACAGCTGTTTATGCTAAGTTCCAGAAGAAATGCACCCCTCCCATGATTGTAACAGGAATGAAAATGCCACTTGTAAATCAGGTTAATTGTTCATCTGTTTCTTTTACTCCAGATGACATCAGTCACACTTTCCATGAGACTGTGGCCATCTGTGTAAGGGCAATAAATGAATAATACCAAATACAGGCAGGGTATAAAAAACCATTAATTATGAGCTCCCTGAAGGCAGAGACTGTGACATAGTTATTCTCAGTCCCCATAGCATTTGATATAGTTCTGATAATAGGAGATATTCAGTAAATTTTTGTTGGATTGAATTATGGAAATCTATTTTGTGCCCTTGTATGTGCTTCGAGTGAGTTGGGAAGAGTGAAGAAGACATCACACCTCAATTCCTGCCTTCAGGGACCTTATAGTCTAGCCGGGGAAACTAGAGTCACACACATGAAATGACCAAAAGAATAAAACCTGATGTTTACGTAGTGCTTTGAGGTTCATAAATCCCTTTATAAGCCTCTCTCATTGATCCTTGCCATAACCCTATCAGGTTAGAAGCAGGGCTAGATCTAGAATTAGGGGATATTTTTTATCTCCATTTTAGAGATGAGAAAACTGAGGTCTCAGAGAGGTTAAGAATCTTGCCAAAATTCATGGAACTTGGAGGTGTCAGAGGTGAGATTTAAATCCAGGTTTCTCCTTGCCCCAAATTCAGTACTCTCCTCTATGATATATTGACTCAGGCTATAAAGGAATCTGAGACATAGTTCCATTTCAGTTTTACTGCAGCATGTCCCTGTGACATGGGGATAACCCCAGATTTTTGACGTCTGTGCAAGCCTAGCACAAACTTTGGCAGATTCTACCAAGCATTGGCCGCCATCCTCTACACAGAGACTTTCCTAAAGCCCAGGTCTCACCATATCATACTCCTGCTCCACAAACTTCCCTGGCCCTTGTGGAAAAAAAATCAAATCTGAAATCCTCCGCTTGACTTTTAAAGCCCTTAGCACCCTGCCCCCATCAACTTTTCCTGTTTTATTAGAAATTATTCCCCTTCTCCCACTCTGCTGTCCATCCAAACTGGCTAGACTTCGCACCATCTCCCACCTCCACAACTTTGCATTGTCTTTATTCCTGCCTGGAATGCCCTCCCTCCCCACTGCCACCTCTTAGAATCCTTCATTTCCCTCAAAACTCATCTCCAGATCCCCTTTCTGCACGAAGCCCTGATTAATCCAATAAGAGAATATTTATAAAACACTTAGCATGGTGCTTGTCACATAGTAGGGACTCAATAACTGATTGTTCTCTTCCCTTGATTCCCCCAATTACCCACCCCACAATCACCTTGGATTTACTTTGTATATACCTAGATATGTTCCTCTAGATTCCTCTAGAGAATGTAAGCTCCTTGAGGACAGGCATTGTTTTTTGCCTTTTTATCCCCAGTTCTATTATTGTTATTATTATATAAACACAAACTATATACATAAAGCCATAGACATTTTTTTTTTCAAAAGGAAAGTCCAAACCTTAAGTCAGGGGGTCAGGAAAGGCCTTGTGGGGGTGTTGGCATCTGAGGAAATCCATTCCAGACATGGGGAACCATCTGCATAATGCCATGTGGGCAGCAGATATGATGACCCATACAGGGAACATGGAAAAACCAGCTGCAATGCAGTGTGTCTGTAGAAGAATATCATGAAATAAAACTGGAAAGACATATTGTAAATAGCATGTTACATTCCAGGCTGAAGATTTTGAACTTGACCGCGGAGGTAAGAGGGAGTCACTGAACATTTCTGAGTAAGGATGTGACATAGTCAGATCTATGCTTGAGGCTATCAAAGCTTTTGTGTGAAGGATAGATTAGAGAACGGGGAGGGGGCAGCTATGGCAGTCTACCCACTAGGTTCTAAGAGGGAGGATATCAACCCAGTTAGCTACCATGTTATCCGGAAGAAGGAGGCAGGTTGTAGGGCTGCTGTGGCTTCCCGGGTCATCATAAATCAATGTCTTCTGTAGATAAGAAAAGCCAGTTTGGTCATTAATGATGCTCAAAAGGACACCGACAACAGAATCTAGCATTTTTACCTATAATACCCTGTTATCTTTGAATATCACTTGCAATATCCCAACCTTCAAAGCCACTGATGCTGCAAGATTATTATGGAAATAATGCGGCAGCACATCCTGCATGTGTCTTATTGAAGCCCCTCTGATAGCCACTCTCCTACTCCCCAAAGGTGGGTAATAATGGAATCCAGGTAAAAAGAAAAGTGATTTATTATCAGAGGGACTAAAATCTCGGATTGGAGAAAAGGAACTTTTAAGATATATCCGTAAGGTTTACTTGTTTACCTTCCTTTTTCTTTGACACAAGTGGCAACTTGGCATTATTTGAAATTCAAACAATAAACCCCGGACAAAATTTTTATTCCGATGTAGTCCTGAGATGCTGTAATGGGAATGCAAATTTAGAAGATCTTCCCTGCCCCTAGGCTAAAATGCACCTGAAGTCTGGAGAGGGAGGCTTGTTTTTCAGTTGATACTTCTTGATTGGCCAGTGAGTCAATAAGGTTGTTACATTCTCTGAGCCAGGAGAGGGCTATATAAGCCCAGGTGTAGCTTTGTTTTGGGACTCACTTTGAGAAGTGTTCTGTGATTTGATCTGAATTCTGGGAAGCCGTTGTTGAGAGTCCCCCGGCTTTGAAAAATCCAGATGTGGAAACCCAGATGTTGACTGGGTATGGATGTAATGGTTGGACAGTTTGGAAAGCTGTGTACTTGATCTGTTTCTGTCTTGATAATACTGTCTGTATATTCTGAAGTTTGGGGTGCTGACCTTTTTCCCCTGAAAGAGGTAAACGATACATATATGACTGATTAAAGTAAGCTTGTTAACCCATTTTGAGTTGCTTTCCTTTAACAAAGCAGATCCAAGAACCTGTGGTGGCGGCAAACCCTGAGGATGCTTGGGGTGCTTGCTGCTACAGATGCATTTTCAATGAGATCCTCTTCCAATTGATTTCCATGGGTAGTTCAGATAGTTGAGATTTCAGGCATTTTCCCCCCTTCAGGTCTAGCTATTTTCTGGACCATTCAGGAAACAAAGTATTAAAGCATTTTTAAGAGCCTCTCAGAGGTGATCTTTGTTTTCTGGCTTTGTAGCACACACATATTCCAAGAGTGGTGGATCTGCTTTCCTTCTCTTAGCTTCATTTTTGTGCCTGGAATTTCTTGTCTACCAAACCTTAATTTTGTCAACTGAATGCTTTTTCTTTCATGTGGAACATCTGTGCTATCATTAAAACAAAATTAAGTCAGAAATGAGGATTATAATTCCACACTGAAATTAATCACACAAGGGAGTTTGGCAGAGAAGATCAGAAACAGGAAGGAATTCAGGGGAGTACAATGTCAGACAGCAAATCTGCTGACGTACTTTAAAGAAGCTTCACGCTTCTTTCATTGTTTATCTTGGATTGGACTTTATAGAGCCATCCTTTTGTCCAGAGATTAATCTTCTTTGAGGAGACTGGTTCTTGAAGTAGAAAGGAGAAGTCTGATGTAAGTAGGATTGCTAAAGTTGAAGGTGAATCTCAGAAGTCTGCTCAAGTAGAAACAAGGAGATATTACAGAAGGAAAAGCTAGAATCCTGACTTTGTTCATCTGTCTTCTTGGAGACTTTGTAAACATGGTCTAATAGCAACTCTCCTTTCTGATCCACAGTGATAGATCTCTAGATCTCTAAGGGGCTTTATAGAGACATGCATTCATTTGACAAGCACTTATTAGGCACCCACTATATACAATGCACTGTACCAGGCATTGGATATACAAAGACAAAAAAAAAAACCCTCAGTCTTTGCTTTTAGGAGCTATATGCTGCTGGAATATGGAATACACAACATGTGGACATAAATAACACATATGTACTAAGTAATTTTGGGGGAAGGGTAGAGAAGGCAAACATTTAGGGGGAGTCAGAAAGGTCTTACGTAGGAGGTGGTATCTGAGCGGAACCCAAAAGGGAGTTAGATATTCTAAGAGGTAGAGATGAGCAGGGAGGGCATTCTAGGCAGGGAGGACAGCCTATATAAAGGCATGGAGGCAGGAGATGGATTGTCACTACTGGGGATATTAAGCAATCCAGTTTAGCCTATGACTAATAATAGCTAACTAAATTTTGTCTATTATGGTTAGTCTGTAAAAGTCATATGTTTTAAGGTTTGAAAAATGCTTTATACATATATTCTCATCTGACCCTCACAACAATGCTGGCAAATAGATGCTATTATCACCCTCATTTTACAGATGAGAAAACTGAGCAAGGCAGAAGTTAAGTGACCTGCCCAGGGTCACACAGATAGGAAGTATTGGAGGCAGAATTCAAGCCCAGGTCTTCCTGACTCCAGGTCCAGTGCTCCATACCACAGATATTCCAACCAGCTCTTCTCATCAGGGGAGTAGACCACCCCCTAAAGTTCTCCTCTGTAGACTTATTGTTGAGTAGAGGTGGTCCTCTGTTCTCAAGGTTATACCTGTAGAGTATACCATCTCATTTCTATTCTTTACTTATTGAAAGTTTGTGTTTATTGATGATTTTTAAGCTCTAATAAATAAATTTAAAAATACCTGCCAGACCCCTTATTCTTCATGGGCATTTATTTAGATGGCAGAGTGTAATAGGGTGCTGGATTGGATGTCGGGAAAACTCGAGTTCAAATCTGACCTCAGACTTAGTAGCAGTGTGACCCTGGGCAAGCCCACTGGCTGCCTCAATTTCATCATCTGTAAATGGGAAGAATAGTAGTACTTACCTTCCAGGGTTGTTGTGAGTATAAAATAACATTTGTAAAGCTCTTTTCAAACCTCAAAATGCTGTGATTATAATTGTAACAATAATAATAGTAATAGCAATACCCACTTAGTTGCCAGGTTCTGTAATTCCTATACTCCTAACATCGATTGCACAAGCCCCTTCTCTCTTCTGACACTGGATCCACTGTGGGTTAGGTGGGTCCTCATTGTTCATGCTTGGACCATTCTCTTCTCCTGCTGGGGTCTCCCTGCCTACAACTCTCTCCAGTCTAGTCCCTGATTCCTTCAATTGTCAAAATCATCACAGGTCCGCCCATTAGCCCATTAGCATCTCCCTATTAACAAACTCTAGTGGCTTCTGTCACCTTCAGAATAAATAATAAAAGCCTCAGTTTTAAAGTCCTTCATGTCCTGACCCCTTTTTAATTTCCATTCTTCTTACACCTTCCTGCTCCCTCCCATATACTCTGGAACCCAGCAACAGTGATCTCCCCTCCCCCCCCCCCCCCCCCCGGTTTACTCACATAAGACCCTCAGCATTTTCCCTGGCTGGTCCCATGCTTGGCACTTTCTCCCTCCTTATCTTTACTCACTGGAGATTCATTCATTCATTTATTCATCCATCCATCCATCCATCCATCCATCCATCCATCCATCCATCCATCCATCCATCCATCCATTCATTCCTGGCTTCCTTCAAGCCTCAGCTAAAGTCTCATCTTCTAAAAAAACTCTTCCTCAGTCCTCCTTAATCTCAGTGCCTTCCCTCTGAGCCTATCTCGAATTTATCCTGTATATGTCTTGTTTGTACATTGTTGTTTGTATCTTGTTTCCATGTACTACTGTGAGCTCTCTGAGATCAGGAACTGAGTGTTGTTGTTTTTAATTTTTATTTTCTCCTTTCTTCATATCCTCAGTGCTTAGCATAATGCCTGGCATAAAGTAAACATTTGTTGTTTAGTCATTTTCAGTCATATCCAACTCTTCATGACCCCATTTGGGGTTTTCTTGACAAAGATACTGGGGTGGCTGGCAATTTCCTTCTCATTTTACAGCGCATGTTTTACAGATGAGGAAACTGAGGCAAATAGTGGTAAGTGACTTGGCCAGGGTAACACAGCTAGCAAGTGTCTGAGACCAGATTTGAACTTAAAAAGACAAGTCTTCCTTTCTCCTGCTCTGGCACTCTATTCATTGCGCCACCAAACGGACATTTAAGAAATGCTTATTGACAGATTGCTTGCTTGACAGTGTTGATCATAGGTCTTAAGCCTTTTACTGTAGTTTTTCTTTATATTATTATAGTCATTCTGAACATTGTTTTCCTGGTTCTCCTTTAACTCAGCATCAGTTCATGCAAGTTTTCCCAAGAGTCTCTGCATCCTTCTTTGGTGAGTGCTACTGAAGTAGTAAGGCTTTCAATATGGGTCTAGTGAAAGATTACATGTATGTAGTCTGAAGGCTGGCTTAACTAGCTGGTTTTTCAGAGGTTTCACTTGGTTGACCCAAGAAAGATATCTTTTTCAACTAGTGCAATTCCCCACAATCACCCACCAGGTTATAGAGGGGTTGGTTTTATACACACACACACAAACACACCCCATATATTTATCTGTGAGATTTCTCTCTATATCTTCCACATCAGGGAGTTCAATGTTTGAAATGCTGAAGTCAATCTAAATGAATGAAGAAGAATTTTTCTTTTTTTTTATTCATTTCTTTCTTTTTGGTTTTCAACATTTACTTTTATAAGATTTTGAGTTCCAAATTTTTCCCCCTTCCTCCCCTCCCCTTTCCTTAAGAAGGCAAGCAATCTGGTATAACTTATACATGTATAATCATATTAGACATATTTCCATATTAGTCATATTGTGAAAAAAGAATCAGAACAAAAGAGAAAAACCACAAGAAAGAAAAAAAGAGAAAATAGTTTGCTTTGATTCACAATCAGAGTCCACAGTTCTTCCTCTGAATGTGGATAGCATTTTCCATTGTGAGTCTTCTGGAGTTGTCTTAGATCCTTGCATTGCTGAGAAGAGTTAAGTATGTCAAAGTTGGTCATCGCACAATGTTTCTGTTACTGTGTACAGTATTCTCCTGGTTCTGCTCACTCCACTCTGCATCAGTTCATGTAAGTCTTTCCAGGTGTGAAAAAGAATGTCTTAAACTCTTACTATGTTTCAAGTACTGGACGAAGTTTTGGGGATATAGGTAGTAAAGTTTGACAGCCCCTGATCTCAAGGATCTTACATTCTAATAGAAGGAGACAACACATTCAGGATGTTTCAGCTTCAAGTCAAACGGAAAGATCCCATAATCCTTAGAGCACAGCATCAAAGCAGATGGCCATGCATCATTTTTATGTGTCATTTCCATTAATTAACCCATATCTCTTTCTGATATTGAACCATTTGACAGTGCTAAGGACTTTAGGGAGAAAAGCTTTCTTTTCTGGGTCTCTAGTATCTGCAGCATGAAGTGGGAGATTGGGAGAAGCCTAGAAACAAAAGGTCCTGGGGGAATGAAAGAGGAATATTTCATGCAAATTCAGAATTGTGTTGCAATCAGACTATTGAGCATTGTGGTTTCTTAATTCTGGGCAAAAGCTTTAGAGGCCTTTCTCTGAAGAATTAAGCAACAAATAAGACTTATTCATACTGAAAGCAATACTATGTTAAATAATCTAATAAGAAGCATAATGCATCATGGAAAATATCAGCAAATGAAGATCCTATTTATGAAAACAAAGAAAATTATCCTGAAATGAAAGCGATAAATATAAATAAACAAGAAGCTGTGATGTAGCAAATAAAATAATGAGAACATTAAGAAAACTAACACCATGCTCCGTGGTGTTCTTGCTTATATCTTAATGAAAAAATAGCCAGTTAGCAGAAAGCCAGGGCTTGAAGAAAAATTTCTTGTGCTGAAAAGTAAAACAGTATTACAAAATGTACTTTAATATTAAATTAGGCCTGTTCAATTGTCCTCCCCCTTCCCCAGTTCTGGAAGCTTGGGCCAGCAGGCTCTAAGCTTTGGTGGACCTACTGAGCTGAAAAGTCTGTCCTGGAAGCAGACTAAGCAAAGATGAGAGAAATTCATTACCATAATGGTCAAAATGCATCAGTCATGAACAGGGCTAGGTAAAGTAAAAGTTGGCAGAATTCCTTGAGAATTAGGGGCTGCGCTCATGAATATTGATCCATCTCTATCTGCATATATATCCCTCTCCACCTCCTCTGGGCAGAATAGGTCTATGAGGTCTGCATAAACAGGCACATTAAGCTATCTGTAGTGCTTATCCATGATATAGGTCCTGATGGCTTCCCCTCCAATGGCATATCACAATCTAAACAGTGACCATCCTTTCTCCATTTGGTGAATGTATCATCCGTAACACACTGGAGGGAGCACTTCAAGAATGAGATCGCAGCCCAGTGCAGTAGAAAGCTCCCTAGATTTGGAGATGTGGGACTGTGTTTGAATTGTCTCTGCCTCTCACCACTAGTGAGGTTCCTGCTTGCAGGTAAAGTCGTGCTGATTGTGGCAAGGCTTGGAATGCCCTGTAACCTCCTAAAGGACCTCATGGAGACCATTCTAGCAATCTGGATGGAAAAAAGATCAAGTGGATGAAGAATGTCTCTTATCTGGATTCTGACAGGACAGTGGACAGGCAGGTCACTGGGTTAATCCCTCAGGACAGGTATTGGATGGGAACTGTAGATGGCCAATGAGATAACTTGATGCAAACTTAAGCACCTTTTTAGGTAAAAGAAGACAGAACATGTCTAATTTGTTATTTTTTCCCCAAAGACCAGAAACCTACTTTCTAACCCAGTACTTGCACAATGCCCTGCACATAGTAGGTGATTAAAAATGCTAGTTGACTGGCCTCATCCTCCTCCCTGGTTAATAAGAAGTTTGTAACAAATGGAATCCTTGCATTTGTTCTACCAAAAGCTGGTGTTTTTGTAAGAGGTTTCCTCTTTTTTTGTGTAACCCAGTACAAACCTTACCTTGCAGCCCTAGAAACTAGTAGCCAGACTGTTTCTGTGGTTAGAGCCAACCTTCTGGGAGCTGGTAACCACACAGCTCATTTCCTTGGGTTAGACAAAGATGGAGACTCAGTGGGCATAAGTGAGGTGAACCGACGATGGGTGCAGCCCTCTCAGTTGGAGTGAGAGGTCCATGTTGCTTGGATGTTACTCAGTAAACCTTCTAATTAGATCCATTTTGTTAGTGGCTTTGTCTCTGTTACTTGAAATCTTGAAACTGACTGACACACAGGCACATAATTGAATAGAAGGAAGAAAGCAAGCAGCTGGATTGCAGTTTGGAAATCATGAAATGCTTTCCCCAGTGATTCCAAATTGCTCAGGGACATAAAAGCCTGAGCTTTCAATACCAATGTTCTCTCGGTGATTCTGTGTGCCTGCCAATCATAGAACAGTATGATGCCTGAAAAGTGTGTGTTGTGGATGACCCAAAGGGTAAAGGGAAAGCAGACAAGCAGGTCATGGCATATTACCAACGATAACACACATCAAAAGTGGAGTAGGATATAACATCAAAGACAGGAGTGAGCAGAAAACAAAGAGAGAGCGAAGGCAGGGTCACGAGGGGAAAGAGGGCCAACTTGGTGTTGTTAGGTCTGAGTTCCAATCCCGGTTTGGTCATGGACTATCTTTGTGTCCTCGAGTAAGTCATGACTTCTCTGAGCCCCAGTTTCCTCATCCATCAAAATGAAAGGGTTAGAATATACACCTACTAAGGTTCTTCTGCATGTCATATCGTGGATATTTCCATACGATGACCTTGCTTCCCTTTATGTGTGGATTCACCCGTTAGACTGTCAGCTCCTAGAGGTCAAGGACTGTCTAATTTGCTTAAATTTGTGTCCTCAGAATTTAGCACAGTGTCTGGCACATAGTAGGAGCTTAAGACAACTTAAGATAAACTTCATTTTGTTGAAGGAATGAGCTGTAGTCTTTACCGATAGAAGGAGAATCAATACTGAGAACGTGTAAGGAACTTACATTCCACTGGAGTCTTGGAAAGCTAAAGTACCTTTGTCATGGGAATATAGATTCAGAGGAAGGGACCCAGGAGGCCACTTCGTCAAATCCCTGGAGACTCCAAAGCCAACGTTCTTTCTATTGTATCACACTGTCCCATAAAATTAGGAAGGGCCCAGGTACAAGCCTAGAGAAAAACTCAGTGCCCAATACCTCCCCTGGAACGAAAGGGCAGGAATTTCAGAGCTGTTGTAGATAAGGGCTTCCCAGATTGCTTTGTAGTAAATACCCATTCTCCCAAATAGATATCGTAAAGAATGAATGAAAGGAAAGAGCAGCTAAATGTTGCCCTTGCCCTCCCTCCTCTTGGGGGGATTGGACTAGATGGTCTCCTTGGTTCATTCTCTCTCTAAATCAATGATTTTTTTTATTTTAAAATTTTATTCATCTATTAATTAATTACTTAATTTTTAGCAAGGAATAGCCATACATGGGAAGAAACAATTACTCTATCAGGGAGGAATTATGATGCAGGGGAAAGGGCGCTGGATTTGGTATACTGCATTAAAATTCCGAATCTACAACCTGCTCGCTCTGTGGTTTTGGGCCAATTGCTTAACCTGATCGAGCCTCAGTTTCCTCATCTGCAAAATTAAGGAGCTCTCCTAGGTGACCTCTGAGGTTTCTTCTATATCCATCAGCCTATGAACCAACATGTGTTTATTAAGTTCTACCGTGTGCTAGGATTTCCTCTTTTCCCCAGTGCAAACTCACTTCCCTGAGTGAATGAAGTATACTTCCACTTCAGATACTGGACAGAAAGGTGACGTGGGTAAGCTTTGGATGTGACTGCTTCAGGGACTTGTTATGAGCTCCCTGCCCTATTCTCTTACTCAACATCAATTCCCCATCCTTCTGTCTCAGTCACCAAAACCCAGCTGAGTTACTGTCACCTCTTAATCTTCAGGGCTCTGGCTGTGGGCCTTCCCAGCATACTCTGGCCACACACTTCCATTTTCCCTTGACGCTAGCTAAGCTTTGTTCTGAATCTTCCACTCATTTGTATATGCATGGTGAACAAGGTCTGGAAGGTGGAGATGTTTTTCATGAGCCCTACAGGGAAGTCTCTCGCCTTGCCCCAAGACTGAACAGAACTATTGAATGTATTAATACTAAAGTGGTTGGTTTTTGTTTTTTAGGTTTAGCATTTTTGACCATATGTCTTTGATCATGCTTTTAAACTATTTGGGCAGTATAAATCACTGTTTATGCCTCTAACTAGAATTACCAGGTATTTTACACAGAAGTAAATTGATACAGCAGTGGTGCTGGGAAAAGAATTAGATCTGGAGTCAGAGACACGGAGTTCAAATCCTGCTCCTGCTTGTGTGATCTTGGGTAAATAAATCACCTCATCTCTTTAGCATTCAATTCCTTCATAGAGAAAATAAGGGGATTCTATTAGAATCATGGATTCTTAACCTAATGTCCATAGATTCCTTCTAGATGGTTCATGGAGAGATTTCAAAGGGCCTGTGAACTTGGATAGGGAAAAACAACATCTTTATTTTCACTACCCTCTAAAATTTAGCATTTCCTTCAATTTTTAAAATCCATGATGCTGAGAGAGGGTGGTTATTAAGGTCCTTTCTGACCTTAAATCTGTCATTCTATGAGCGTAAGCCAGAAAAACAAAAATGAACCTACGGCCTTTTGGGTAGAGGTTCTCATAGGGTGTGCATGCTTTGTGCTGAGAATTTCCGCTGGCTGTGCCATGAATTGTATGGAATTTACAGCAGCAGTCAGACTGTGAGTCTCCCAACTTTCTCATGGCATTTCATGATGCCTGGTGACAAAGAATAATATTGTGCTATGGATAGAAAAAGAGGGTTTTAGAAAAGTGGCTGCTTTGTAATATAGCAAATGCTGCTTGGGACAACTCTGGTCATTGCTTTGAAGCTTGGCTGGGTCTGTGATCTAGATGGGGGCACACCCTCCAAGGTGCAGATTGCAGCCCATCCACACTGTCTTGTCTTGTGGGCCTCTTGTTCATGTCCTCTAGAACTCACTGCACAAGAGGGGCCTACACCCCCAATATGCTAATGGTCTTCTAAGAAATCTCTAAGGAATGGAGTACCCATCCTCTCCATCAGTCATTCCCGACTCTCTCAAGGTAACTAGCTCACCTTTCCGGCCATGGCTGATCCTTTGATGGAGAATCTTTCTGATCATTATTATTACTCAATTAACCAGAAGTATGGAAGGAAAGTGGGGTGGGCTGGCCACTCTGTTAGGTCTCTCCTCACTTCTGGCTAAGTGTTAGCCAAAACCATGTTCAGGGTATCTTAGCTTGAATTACTGTGTCCCAACAAAGTAACAGGTCAGTGAACACAAAAGTCAAAGGCATCATCTCCAAGGAAAGGGTCTGAGCAGGTGCTCCTGTACTTTTAATATTCTTGGCTTATTGTATATGAGCGGAAGGGACTAGAGCTGGGATTTCAAAGGTATAGGGAACTCCTGGATGAGGAAACTCCTTCTGTCAATTCAGCTGGTTTTTTCTCTGTAAGTTATAGTCTTATAGAGTTGCCTAGAACATTGAGAAGTTAAGGGACTTGTCCAAGGTCACACAACCAGTATGTGTCAGATTGTTGTTTGGTAGCTTTTTAGTCATACCTGACTCTTCATGACCTCATTTCAGATTTTCTTGGAGTGCTTTGCCATTTCCTTCTCCATCTCATTTTACAGATGAGGAAACTGAGGGAAACAGGATTAAGTGACTTTCCCGGGGTCACACAGCTAGTATGTGTCTGATGCCAGATTTGAACTTAAGAAGATGAGTCTTCCTGATTACACGTTCAGTGCTCTGTCCACTGTGCTACCCAGCTGCCTTGTATGGGTGAGAGGCAGTACGTTACCCTGGGTCTTCTTTATTGTCTCTCTTCTGTGTCTGCGTAGTGTAACATAAAGGGAATGGGCAGGACAAAGGAATAACAACAGCAAAACATAGACCATAGGTGAATGCAGTGTGATTTTCCAAAATTCTCTTTGGGATTCCAGGATCTAGAATTTGAAAGCACCTTCTTTATTCCAACCCCTTGAATTGGCAGATGAGGGAGCCGAGCCCCTGAGAAATTAAATGGCTTGCCCAAAGTCACCCAGATAAAAGTAGAGCTAGGATCTGAACTCAGATCTTCTGACTACAAGGCTAGTCCTCCCTCCAGGAATTTTTCTGGATATTTCTTCTACTACCCTTAGAAAAGAAAGTTGTATTGCTTGGCTTCTCAATGTGTGGGAGAGAGACTGGAGAGAGGGATGGAATGTTGAATTCCAAATTTTAAAAAAAAGGAATGTTCCAAATAAATAAATAAATTTTAAAAAGAATATTGGTATCATGTATAATTAATATGAATAATTGCATATTTTTCCTGAACCTTAGAAAACATAAATTATAGGAAATAAAAAATCCAGTCAAATGAAAATTAAATGTATTTAGTGGAGTAGAAATCAGTCTCAGCCTAGGAGTTTTAGCAAATTTCACTCAAGATTTATGTATCATCACCGCAGGAGAGAGCCAAGATGTGCACAGATGGGCTTCAGGCTTCTGTCCTTTAATGCAGCCATTGAAGGGAAGTGTTTGATGGCCCATGATTCTAAAAGCAGATGAATTCTGTACTTGGGAATTTTTGTGAAGCTGTTAAAGTAGACTTTTCCTTTGAGCTGAGTTACATGGTAGACTTTCTCTATTTTCTGTGTCAGGAATTTTTCTTCACAGTCATAGAAATTGATGGAAATATACTCTATCCTATGGTGGAGAGTAATCAAAGAAAATATTTTCATTTGTGACTTGGGAATATAGGCTTCTGTAATGGGAATGTAAATTTTAAAGATCTTCCCTGCCCCTAGGCTAAAGTGCACCTGGAGCCTGGGGCGGGAGGCTTGTTTTTCAGTAGATACTTTTTGATTGGCCAGTGGGTCAATAAGGTTGTTACATTCTCTGAGCCAGGAGAAGGCTATATAAGCCCTGATGTGTAGCTTTGTTTTGGGGCTCACTTTGAGAAGTGTTCTGTGATTTGGTCTGAATTCTGGGAAGCCGTTGTCCAGAGCCCCCCGGCTTTGAAAAACCCAAATATTGAAACCCAGATGTTGATTTGGTATGTATGTAATGGTTGGACAGTTTGGAAAGCTGTCTACTTGATCTGTTTCTGTCTTAATAATTCTGCCTGTATACTTTGAAGTTTGGGGTGCTTTTTCCCCTGAACTAGGTAAACGATATATATTTGACTGATTAAAGTAAGCTTGTTAACCCATTTTGAGTTGCTTTCCTTTAACAAAGCAGATCCAAGAACCTGTGTGAGCAGCCACCCTAGGGACGCCGGGGTGCTTGCTGCTACAGCTTCTAGAATCATAGATTTAGCTGTAAAGGACCTTGAGATCCCTTCATCCTGCTCCCTTATTTTTACTGATGTGGAAGCTGTAGAGGTTAAATGACTCGTCCCAAACCACACTAATAATAAATGGCAGAGCGGCTGTTTGAACTTGGCTGGCGCCATATTGTTTCTATTGTACCATTCTGCCTTCGCAGTTTCTCTGGAAAATCTAAATTAAGGGAGATCAACGAGAGTAGAGTCTCTTAAAACTTGTGTCATGGATCCTTTTGGCACGATTGTTTTTATATATATAAGATAAAATACATAGGCTTCCTAGGAACTCAATTCAATTAAAAATTAACAAAATATTTAAAAAATACTAAGTTTATGGACCCTAGGTTAAGAACTCCTAAACTAGGCTATTTTTTTAAATTGATTTTTTAATTAACAAGCATTTATTTTCTTTCCCTCCCATGTTCCTCCTCCATTGATGAAAAGAAAAAAAAACATTTGAACAAATACTCATAGTGAAGCAAAGTAAATTCCTCCATGGGCAAGCCTAAAAATAGGCCTCATTTTGCAGTCTGAGACATCACCTCTCTGGTGGGAGGTGGGTAAGGAGGACGTTTGTTGGCGTGAATTGCTCTCTTTTGAAGGAAAATGACAGGCACAGGAATGTTTCTCAAGAGTAAGCTGTTCTTTCCTCTGCACAAAACCAAGGGGATTTTTACCAAACATTTCCAAGAAATGCGGCAAAAAATTGGAAATTCATTATATTACAAAATCCTGTGCTAGCAGGGCGCTGCTCAGACAGCCTTGTCCACAGAGGCTTCCTTTGTGGGTTCCTTCTTCCTGGCAGCAAAAACAGAGCTCTCATAAGAAATTACAAAGATGCGGAATCCAGAGAATCATGGGAAGGCACCTGCTGTTCTCCAGAATTGAGTTCCCTGGGTCTTAGCGTTGCTCTCGTTGGTCAGATCACTGTCATTGCACACATTCACCGAGTTTTGCTTTCTTGCTCTCCATTGATTAACAAGTCCTCTTATATTTCTCTGCAGTCTGTGTGGTCTGAACATGCCTCGTATCTGTTCTTCTTGGTGCATTTTGTTTTCCCCTAGAGAGAATGTGTGCCCTGGAAAGGATGGAACTTGTTTTTGTATCCCCAGTGCTTCAAATATAGTAGATATTTTTGTTTTCTGTCTGGACCTATGATTGTTGGGGTTGGTAACTCCCAGTGAGGAAATTCTCTTCACTAATGAAACTACCCTGCAACTGATGATCTTAGAGCTGCCTGGGGGCAATCAGAGAGGTTGGCAGATTGGATTTGGAATTAATAAGAATTGTCTTCATGAGTTCAAATCTGGCCTCAGACACTTACTAGCTGTGTGACTCTGGGCAAGTCATTTCACTCAGTTTCCTGAGCTGAAGAAGGAAATGGCAAACTGTTTTTTTTTTAATCAAGAAAACCCAAAAAGGGGGTCATGAAGAGTTAAATACAACTGAAACATCTGAACAACAGCCAAATTGTGGCTATTTGAGTTGGAGAGGTTGAATGACTTGCCTAGGGTCAAATAGCCAGTTTATATCAGAGATAGAATGAATTTAGGATTAGTTCAAACTCAAGTCTTCCCCATCCTGAGGCTTGCTCTCTACCCACTAGGCTAGAGGTTCCCAAAATGTTGTTCAGAAATCCTGGAGGTCCTAGAGAGGGGAAAGGAGACCTTTTCAGGAAATCCACAAGTTCAAAACTATTTTCATAATACTAAGAAGATTTCCTGTCTAATATGGAAAATCCTGGTAAGTACGGCAATATGATCCCTATGGCCTTTCCACCAAAAATGGGAGGGTCACCAGGCTTAGGGTGATCAATCCTAACCCCAGAGAAAAAGTCTAGGATTGATCCTCATGGACCTTAATCGTTGCCTCTCTGATTCAGTCTGTTGGCCCATCACCTGCTGTTTATTGGGGTTACAGCTTGAAATAAACCAGCCCTGCTTGGATGCCCTGGTGGGATCAGACGGACACACTTCTGAAGGATAGAGGCCAAATATTTTAAGCTATTGCTCTGGCTAGTCCATGAGTTTCTGGAGAGCAGGGATTGCCTTTCAGTGTATCCTTGTCCCTTAGCACAGTGGTTAGTACATAGTAGGCACTTAAAGTGTGTTGACTGACATATATAAATACACACACACACACACACACACACATATTGGGCCTGATCGTGAGGATCCACCTGTGGGCATAGAGAATCGTAGAGTAAAATGCTTAGAAGTAAAGAAGTGTCCAAGTTTCCCTTGTCTGTGAATTCCATTGGACTTAAGTGGTAACCAGAAAGATTTCCAGCTTGTCAGGTACAGCACAGGCAGTCAGTTTTCCATTTTTAGGTAATATTTCCCCCCAACTACATGTAAACATAATTTTGAAACTTCATTTTAAAAAAATTCTGATTTCCAAATTTTTCTCCCTCCCTCCCCATCCTCCCTCCTCCCTAAGATGGTAAGTTGATATAGGTTGTATATGTGCAACCATGCAAAACCTATTTCCATATTGGTCATGCTGTGAAAGAAGAGACAGACCAAAAGAAAAAAATACAAAAAAGTGACAAATAGTCTGCTTCACTCTGCATTCACACTCCATCAATTCTTGGTCTGGAGATGGAGAGCACTTTTCATTATAAGTCCTTAGGAACTGTCTTGAATCATTGTCCTGCTGAGAAGAGCCAAGTCATTTACAGCTGATCATTGCACAATGTAGCTGTACACAGTAGCATACAATGTTCTCCTGGTCCAGGCAGTGGATTTGCAATGGAAACTCTAAGATACTTTGTGTTCTGCATGTTTTTCCTTAGTCTATACATGGGTATGTTCCCCTATTTCAGAAACTATTTTTATTGCTTCAGAATTTGCCGGTCGACACAAATGACTATAACAATATAAGTGGACAGAATAATTATCACAGAAAAACAAAAGGTGAATGTTGTGAAGTTAAAAAAGACAAACTTGGCCTCAGAGAGATGAGAAGACACCCTTTGCCTACAACTTTGCAAGGGTAGGGAGTTCACAGGTAGTAGACATCGCATATAATTTCAAGAGTTTTTTTTGATGTATTCGTTGGTTTTGTTAATTTTTTCTCTTCCTCTTTCTTTTTTCCCCTTTAAAAATCTTTGTCATAAGGAAGGGATAGGAGAGATGAAAGGAAAATTTTAGGAAAACAAAAAAATCAATCCAAATCTGTTTTTTTTTTTTTTAAAGAATCTGCCAGTCATTGGTGAGCAGTCCATCTTTGGTGGCTCCAAGAAGCCATTACATGTGCAGTGGCCACACCCTGGTAAAGCCCTGTTGGCAGATGGTCTAAACCATTGTCAGTGAGTTAGGGAGATGCCTATCCCAAGCATGTGAAAACTTCCTCCTGGGGAATGGGTAGATGGGAACAATTGTCCCAGTGGCCATAAAGATGGCCAAAGCAGGCACTGTAGAGCACTTAGAGCTTGGTCACATATCAAAGCCACCAGGGTCATCTACTGCATCCTTGGCCATCACCAGTTGTCTTGCCACTGAACTCCGATGACTCTGGAGGCCATAGTGAGGCTGACTTTCTGTACCTCTGCCTCACTGAAATCCAATTTAATCCAAGGCGCTGCACTCTATGAACAAAGCAGAATTGCAGTAACTCGAAAGAAATGTGAGATGTGTACATTTAGAGATTCCTGCACTCCAAACGTTCATATGGATTATTTTTGCCTGACCTGTGGTAGAGTCTTCTGAGCTCAAATTGGTCTTATCAGCCACAGTTGGACACACTATAGCTTGACTCCAACATGGTGATATCATTTTGGTCCTCTCTGAGTGTGAAGGACAACAGCCAACCAACCAAATCCAGCTCACTCTCAAGTCAAGGCATCACTCAAAAGTGATGTTGCGGGTGTTCTTGGGTAAACAAAGGACAATTAACAACAGCAATGTGTGGAGTAAATTGCTTTTTCCCAGGTTATTTGAATGAGGTAAGGATAGAGATCGGGAGTAGATATGTGATCTCATTGATACAGCAAACTCCTCGGTAAGGCAATTTCCCTCTATAATGCATTATGGCACCTTGTCTGTAGTTTGTAGTGTCAGAGAGTTGCTGAAGGCACAGAGAAGTTAAGTAATTTGCCCAGAGTCACATAGCCATCATGAGTCCAAGGTGGGATTTGGAAGGTTTTCTTGACTCCAAAGTCAGCTCTTTCTCCACTCTACTATGTTGCCTTTAACGGAGGCAAGTGATTTTACAGGACTGGAGGCACTGAAGCTTCTCTCCTTCATCCACCACAGTCCTGAGTTCAGCTATTGTTTGGACTCTTTTATGGTTTATCATGAAATGACCCTTCTATCGCAAGTGGTAGGTACTGTCTTGTTATTCTTGGATGCACCAAGTGTTTCTCTATTATGCTCAGAAGCAGATCTGAAAGGGACCATGGAGTGCCTTATCAAATGGGGGATTTTTCCTGAGCCATTTTCTAGACTCTATAACATGTTATAGGTAGATAGGACATTTGTACTGGGAATACAAATATAAAGAATCAAGGTTCTTAAAGATCTTATATACTAATGGGGAAGACAGCCCATAAAGGGGAGCTGGAAAGGGATAGGGGCACATCACACTCAGAGAGCACTAACTCCCTGTGAAGATATCCAGGAAGTGAGCACGTCGGCTGAGGAGTCTGCATACCCTGTGGATGTCATCATTGTTTTGATCTTATTTGTTTGGTTTATATGGGTCTCTACATGCACCGCCAAGTCATGTGAAAATAGTCGACATGAAATTCAGACCTCCAGTCACCAAACAACTTTTCAAGCGATGCTCTGCATGGGGCTTGGTCCTTTGTGTGCATTGTTAATGTGTGTTTGCTGTGAATGGCATTGTAAAGTGATTATCTGGGACATAGAGTTAATCATCCTTGTTCTGTTAAATGCTAATGTAATTTGATGCTCTACAGTATAAATCCAGATGTCAAGGGTACCACAAACATCTTTGCAGGAGGCTGCAAAATTCTAAACTCCA
>NW_027185759.1:18712061-18744764 GCF_028583685.1 Petaurus breviceps papuanus
TTTTTTTTTTTTTTTTTTTTTTTTTTTTTTGGAGGGCAATTGGGTTTTAAGTAACTTGCCCAAGGTCACACTGCTAGGTTTTTTGTTTGTGTGTGTTAAGTGTCTGAGGTCGGATCAGAACTCAGGTCCTCCTGACTCCAGGGGCAGCACTCTACTCACTGAGGCACCTAGCTGCCACAGGAGCTTGAGTTCTTAAAGGGATGCATACAATCTTTAATCCAGAGACTGAAAAAAAAGAATTGGGGCCTCAAGACCTAAGCAGTCAGAATAATAGGGAAGGACCTCCCAAGTCCCACCAAAGACTTAATGAATTGAGTTGCAAAGATTTGGTGGCAAAGGGGCAACACTGGAAAGGAAGAAGCAAAAGGTTGTCCATTCAACTTTACCTATGGGCATTCTGGATTAGAAGACTCAAGCTGAAGGCTTGAGATGTGTTCCACTCCAAATTCCAACAAGACGGTCTGTTCTTTCTCCACTTTCCCATTTCTTGCCTGTCTAGGGATATGCCTAAACTTAAATTAGGGAAGTGAACCAAACCTCTCACTAAATATTAGGCATTTTCCTAATTGGGAGTTCAGAGCTATTATAATTTTGGGACTAGTTCTTTACCTGATATGAACCCTATAAAGCATCAATGGAATGTTCTCCATGATCTGATGGGCCATTATATTGTCCCTACGCTAAAAAACAAAACAAGCTAATTGTTGTAACTGGGTGTGTAGAGGTAGGAAGGAAAGGGTGGTTGGTCAACCAAGTGTATCCTACACATCACCCACAACCACTGGTGTCATATGTGTTAGAAGTGCAAAACAGGTTAAACATACACTTAGGTCTTCTGTTCAGTACTAGAGTGTCCTTCATCTAGGGGTTGGATCAGAAAAACATGCTTTTTGGTTTTGTTTTGTTTTTAATATAGAACTAGATTAAACCCTTTAGCACATGGTGACCATGTTGGACAGTGTGTGAAACATTCAGCCCTCATGTTTCCCTATGCATTTGAGGAAAGGAGGGACGTGAACTTTCTTCTCTTTTCTCTGGGCCCATAATTGGTCACTACAATTGCACAACACTTGGTTTTATTCCAGGGTGCTTTGCATTAAAGCAGTCGGTTAGGGTACTTTTCTGATTATGATGGTGCCACGCAACATCTCTTCATACAAAACTTCCCAGATTTCTCTGAATTTCTCACCTTCATCGTTTGTAGCATTATAATATCATGTTCCAGTTATAGGTCATGATTTGTTCAGCTATTCTCCCATTGATGGACATTCACTTTGTTTTCAAGTTTGTTGGCTTGTTTTGTAATCACGAAAGTACTTCTGGGAGTACCTTGCTATCTATGGTCCCTTTCTTTCTCTGATGCCCTTTGGATATAAGCCAAATAAGGCAGGCGAAACTTTCTCACGTAATTCAAATTATTTCCCAGAATGGTTGGATCACTTCCCAGATTCACCAACAATATATTTGTGTGGCCACCTTGTGACAAATCCTCCAACATTGTCTCCATCTTTACTTCATCTTTTGCCATGTTGTTGGATGTGAGGTGAAAGTCTAGAGTTGTTTTCATTTGCTGTATTCTTATTAGTGATGGGGCAATCTTTCCTAGGTTTTTTTTTTATCATTTAAAATTCTTCTTTTGGGAATTATTCATAACAAGCCTAGTCCCAGAGATATGAGAAAACACCTAAGCCCCTCCCACCCTATTCTCTATATATTTGATAAATGAGGACTTTATCAGAGAAACTTGCTGTAATTGCCACCCCCCCCAATTTTCTCTTTCTTTTTTCTTTTTGCCTTTTTTTGGAGGGCAATCGGGGTTAAGTAACTTGCCCAAGGTTACATGGCTAGTTTTTGTGTGTGTGGGTGTTGTGTCTGAGGCCAGGATCGAACTCGGGTCCTCCTGACTCCAGCACCAGCGCTTTACTCACTGCGTCACCTAGCTGCCCCATAATTTTCTCTTTCAAGCTAATCTTGACTGATTGGTTTTGTTTATGCAAACTCTTTTTAATTTAATATAATCAAAATTATATATTTTACATTCCATAATGCTTTCTATTTCTTTTTTGGTCATTAATTCTTCCCCTATCCACAGATCTGACAGGTAAACTATTCCATGCTTCCCTAATTTGCTTATGGTATCACCTTTTATGTCTAAATCATGTAATCTACTGTGCTTTCTGCTTCTGTTTTATGGGTGAGTTCATGTCACTCATATTCACAGTTAGAATCTCTGTGTATTTCCCTCCATCCTACTCTTCCCCCTGTTTTTCTCTCTCCTTTCATCCTTTCTCTCCTCAAAAGTGTTTTCCTTCTGATTACCACCTCCCCCATTTACCCTCCCTTCTATCAGCCTCCCTCTTTTCCCCCTCCTATTTCCTTATAGAGTGAGACAGATTTCTATACCCAACTGTGTATGTTATTCCCTCTTTGAACCAATTCTGATGAGAATAAGGGTCAAGTGTCACCCATCTGCCTGTCTTCCCCTCCATTGTAAAAGCTGTTTTGTGCCTCTTTTATGTGAAATAATTTACCTCATTTTGCCTCTTCCTTCTCCCTTCTCTCAGGGCATTGTGCTTTCTCACTCCTTAATTTAATTTAATTTTTTATATTATAGTCAATTCACTGTCCCCTCTGTCTATGTCTGTACTCCTTCAAACTGCCCTAATAATGATAAAGTTCTTATGAGTTACAAGTATCATCTTCCCATGTAAGAATGTAACCAGTTCAACTGTATTGAATCCCTTATGGTTTCTTTTTCCTATTTACCTTTTTATGCTTCTCTTGAGTCTTATATTTGAATGTCAAATTTTCTATTCAGCTCTAGTCTTTTCATCAGGAAATCTCTATTTCATGAACTATTCATTTTTCCCCCACTAAAGGATTACGCCGAGTTTTGCTGGGTAGATGATTCTTGGTTGTAATCCTAGCTTCTTTGCCCTCCACAATATCATATTCCAAGCCCAAACTTCTTTAATGTGGAAACTGCTAAATCTTATGTCATCCCGACTGTGATTCCATGATATTTGAACTGTTTCTTTTTGGTTTTTGTAATGTTGTCTTCTTGCCCTGGGTTAATGTTCAGTTGTTTCAGTTGTGTTTGATTCTGTGTGAACCCATTTGGAGTTTTCTTGGCAAAGATCCTAGAGTGGTTTGCCATTTCCATCTCTAGCTCATTTTGCAGACAAGGAACTGAGGCCAATATGATTAAGTGACTTGCCTAGGGTCACACAGCTAATAAGTGTCTGAGACCAAATTTGCACTCAGGAAAATTAGTTTTCCTGATTTCAGGCCCAGCTCTCTATTCATTACACCACCCAGCTGCCCATCTTGACTTTGGGGCTCTGAATTTTGGCTATAATATTACTGGGAATTTTCATTTTGAGATCTCTTTCAAGAGGTAATCGGTGGATTCTTTTGATGTCTATTTTACCCTCTGGAACTAAGATATCAGGGTAGTTTTCCTTGATGATTTCTTGAAATATGAAGTCTAGGCTCTTTGTTTTGAACATGACTTTCAAGTAGTCCAACAATTTTAAAATTATGTCCCTTTAACCTGTTTTCCAGGTCATTTGTTTTTCCAATGAGATATTCCACACTGTCTTCTTTTTTTTCATTCTCTTGACTTTATATTATAGTTTCTTGATGTCTCTTGGATTTATTAGCTTCTACTTGCCCAATTCTAATTTATAAGGAATTTTTTTCGTCAGGAAGTTTTTGTATCTCTTTCTCCATTTAACCGATTCTACTTTTTAAGGAGCTGTTCAGTAGATTGTCATATCTCTTCTACCATGTGGCCTATTCTGTTTTTTTTTTTAAGGTATTATTTTTTTTCAGTGTTTTTTGTGCCTTTACCAAACTGTTGACTATTTTTTTCATGATTTTCACGCATCACTCTCATTTCTTTTCCCTTTTTCTCTTCTGCCTCTCTTATTTGATTGTTAGAATTATTTTTGACCTCTCCTGAAAATTCTTTTTGGGCCTGAGACCAATTCACATTTTTTTCTTTGAGGTTTTGCATATAGCTGTTTTGACATTGTTTCCATTTTTATGAGCTCGTGTTTTGATTCTTTCTTGTCATCATAGTAGCTTTTTTATGGTCAGGTTCTTTTTTTTGTTGTTTGCTCACTTTTTGAGTCTATTCCTTGATTTTGACCTTCGTGTTAATTATGGGCTCAGCTCCCTAGGGCACTGTCCCAAGCTTCAGATTTTTTGTGCTGTTACATTCAGAGCTAGTTCTGGGGGTCTGTAGGTTTTCAGTTCTTCTAAGGTGGAATGATCTAAGGAGAGGTGGGGTCTCTACTCTCCCGGCCTTTACTATGGTCTGTGAGTGGCCACAAGTACTCTTTTCTGCCATGGAACTGTGTCCATGGTGCATGCTTTTGCTAGAGCTTCTCCTTGCCTTGGGACTGGGACCCAGAACCACAAATGGGCAATACAACAGAGTCCTGCTTACAGTGCCAGCAAAAGGTCCCTTGTAGTTTCCTTTTCATCAGTTGTCTAATCCTCTTTTTGTGTGTAGGCTAAGAGCTCCAGAAGCCTCTGCCACCAATTCAGTTACCCTCAAGGCCTGTTGCTGGGTTGCCAGGGTGATCTGTGCTTGGGCATGGCCCCCTCTGGACTGTGCTCCACTCCCATCCCAGTGAGGCAGATCTTTCCTGCCAACTTTCTAAGCTGTCTTGGACTGGAACACTGCTTCACCTTATCCTTTTTGTGGTTCTGCCGCTTGGGAGTTCATCCTGAGACATTATTGTAATGCTGTTTGGATGGGGATTTGGGAGAGCTCGGGCCAGTCCTTGTCTTGGCTCCACCCTCAGGATTCAGATTTATTTCTCTTTGTTTTGTTGGTGGTTGTTCTTGCTATTTACATTGTTGTTGTTTACATACATGTGTGTGTATATTTATATTTCTATATTATATATATATATATATATATATATACACACATACACACACAAGAGGGAGGAAGGCAGGGAGGGAGTGGAGAGAGAGAGAGAAAGAGAGAGAGAGAGAAAGAGAGAGAGAGAGGGAGAGAGAGAGAGACAGAGAAAGAGAGAGAGACAGAGGGAGAGACAGAGAGAGACAGACAGAGAGAGACAGAGGGAGAGACAGAGAGAGACAGAGAGACAGAGAGAGAGAGAGAATCTTGTTCAATGTATTTAAACATGATTCTGAGAAAGAGTCCATAGGCTTCACCAGACTGGTTGTCAAAGTGATCTGGGACATGCAAAAAAAGGATGGTAGCCCCTGCAGTAGACTGTAGGCAGCATGGGTGATCCCTATAAGCTAAAGCAGGATCAGAAGATTTTCTACATTTAGTCTTTAAACATTTGATGGAGTTAAACTGAATTAGAACTTTCTTAATACTTATTTTGAATACTTGATTTTCTTGCCATGAATTGGTGGTTTTATTGGGACAGCTCTGAAGCCATAAAATAGCTTTGTTAGTATCACCATTTTTGTTACATTGGTATGGCCCACTTATTTGCAATGACTAGCCTTTTGATTATTTATCTTCTATTTCTGTAAAGAATGTTTCGTTATTACAACTATATAGGTTTTGAATGTGTCTTGGTAGATCACCTCTCAGATATTTCATGTCTTTTGCACTTATTTGAAGTTGGATCTCTCTTCCTACTAGAGGGGATTTTCACACTATGTCAAAAGTCCAGCCCTAACCAAAACCTGCCAGTGTCTCCCTGTGGGATTTGAAGTTGCCCTAGGGGAATGCAAGCTCTGGTGGTCCTTCTCTGTGATGAGCCCTTTGTATCATGTGAGAACCTTTGACACAAGGGTTGTATCCACTGCCTTCTGTTCACTCCTTTAATTCTCTTTGTTAGGCAGCTCCTTAGGCAAAGACTTTCCTCAGATACCTGTCCCATAGTTGGGCAGGATAGATGGGAATGTGTATGTGGGGTGACACTCCAGGGCTTCGTTGTCTTGTCTGCAGACTCTTGAATTGCCTCTTTTTGCAAGTCCTTCTGGGATCAATTGCATAGAGTCAATCTAATTACCCAAGAATATGGCCAGCTTTAATGCAGTGTCAAATGAGGGACTTTATTTTGTATGTCTTACTTAGCCTGTATTTCCCACCAACCCTTGTCCTTGGTAGCTTGTGCAGCAGTCAGGGATATTACATGTTTTTCATTTTCTGAGTAAATTTCTGTCTTCAATATCACATTGGATCAGGGAGAAAATTTCAGACTGATAACCCTCTCCCTAGTATGAGAGTCATACATCTCACATCCCTTATTAGTACTTTCCATGAGTCCGGAGTCTCATCAGAACCTCTGGGTTTAGCTTCTGGTTGTCCTTTGGGTCCCATGAGTTTCTTTGGGGTCAACTGGGCAGGGTTATTAAAATCATGTGGACCTTCTTCCTCATGGCATTCAGGGTAAGGGACTGGGGAAGGTGCCAAACACTTAGCCAACATTTCTGATCATGATAGGAAGGAGGAAATGCTAAATTGGTGGGGGGAAAAGTCCCCTCAATTATTCAGTGCTATTCCCATGATGGGACTTTGATGGATTTCCAATATTTAAAAAATAAATATTATGGGAATGCTAAGTCTTATTACCTTTACTGACTCAGAGGGGACGAGGTAAAAAAAAATAATAAATACCATTTCCTGCTTTGCCTTGTGTGATTTTTGGCAAAGTCCCAGTTCAAGTAGTGACCAGCCTCGATTCTCCTGAGACTTCAAACATGAAACCATGAACCTGGAGGTGGGGTGGCCTCATGCCACAGCCTTGAGCAATGCTGGCACTTCCCACAGGACTGGTTTATTTTCTTTCTTACTGACCTGCCGAACTTTTGTTTATATCACAGGATGGGAATTTGCGTATGACAGAAATATGACTTCAGAACTTTAATGAGAAATTATTTTTGCCTTTTGGTAGAACAACTTAAGAGCATCTTGGGTATTCATCAGCTTCCATATTTCTTCCCCCCCAAAACAAACAAACAAACAAACAAACAACCAAAGCCAATTCAGCCATCCAGGTGTGCTTCGTGCTGAGGAGCACACTTCACTCCCAGGAGTGTTGCCGCCTGTGTACCATGGTTTCTGCAGGTTCATAAACTGTGTGTAGGAATAATGCTAATCATAGTAACTTTCTTCCCCCCAGTTGGGCCTGTGATTTCATCAATGTCAGGACTCTTGGTGTGGGAATTTTCTGTACTCATGCAGACTGGCTCTTATCTCTAACTTCATACTGAATCAGAGATTTGAGCTGGAAGGGACCCTTAAGGTCATCTAGTCAAACTTCCTGATTTTATGAATAAGGGAACTGAGGCTCAGAGAGAAGCTGGTACTCTGAGAGAGTGGACTGGGATGAAGAGAGGTTGCGACTCACTCGAAATCACTCGGCCAGAATGGGTCAGAAATAGGATTTGAACCCCGGTTGCTCTCATTCCAAGGCTGGCTCTCTGTCCATTGATGTGTGTGGCTTCTGTACATAATAATGATCATCACTTACATGAAATCAACCATAGCAGGAGTTTATATCCTATTACTATCAGAAAGATAAGAAGATGATATTAATAATAAGGATATTGTTTGAAAAGCACTTTCCTCGTAACTTTGTGAGATAAGCAGTACAAACATCGTCTCCATTTTATCATTGTTCTTATTCAGTCTTGTCCAACTCTTTGTGACCCTGTTTAGGGTTTTCTTGGCAGAGATACTGGAGCGCTTCTCCATTTCCTTCTCTAGCTCATTTTACAGAAAAGGAAACTGAGGCAAACAGGGTGAAGTGACTTGCCCAGGGTCACACAGCTAGTAAGCTTCTGAGGTCAGATCTGAACTCAGGAAGTGAGCCTTCCTGACTCCAGGGTCAGCAGTCTATCCATTAAGCCACCTGTCTCCATTTTACAGATGAGGAAATTGAGGCTTAAAAAGGTAATGTGACTCATTTGAGGTCAATAACTACTAATATAAGCTCCTTGAGGACAGGCACTGATTTCCATTTTTGTCTCTGTTTGCCCTGTGCCTGTATACAGTAAGTAACTACTAAATGCTTATTAAAAAAAATGAATCATCAGAGGCAGAAGAAACTCCAGTGTCCCGATGACAACTCTCATGTTCTTTCCCATGTACCACATGGCATTTCATTTTGAAACAAGTCCATTGAAAAAAATCACTTCATGGCTATGTTTAATTTCCTTGTATTATTTTTTTAATTTGGAAAAAAGATTTTGTAATTGAAAACTAGTTTCAAAAATTCAAAAAAAAAAGGAAAAAAAGAAAAAACCCCTGTTTATTAAAGGAAGGAAGAGTATCAATGAATCACAGGGGAAAAAAAGGAGACCAGTGTAATTGATCTATGAGTCAAAGTACCAAAGCCACACAATCTCAGCCTTTGCCACTGACTCTTAATTTCTTTTATATGTAGTCATATTCTGTACTTTTGTTGGCAACATTAAGAGCGTGACTGAGAGAACTGAAAGGTTAAGCTACTTGCCCAGGGTCACACAGCCCATGGGGGCAGACATAAGACTCAAACCAGGGTCTTCCTGAAGGCTAGTCTTCCATCTATTGGACCACCTCTCACATACTCCCCTGTACAAAGTCAGTGCAATGCAGTTGGGAGATTGGGAGAGAGAATTAATGACTGGGGATCAGGAAAGGCTCCATGGGAGACGTTAGCTGTACTGGGGGATCAGGAAAGGCTCCATGGGAGACGTTAGCTGTACTGGGAACCACTCATTAGGCCAACCTTCTTCCCTTCCCAGGCTTAGACTCTAACTTTCTGGATTTCAGCAGCAGGTCTCAGCAGGAATCACACAGAGTCCCCTGAGGCCTCCTTACTCTGGACATCCATCTTTCCCTAAAGTTTTCTCATCTTAGAATATCCTCCCGCCATGCTGGCTCCCTCTCCCATTGGCAAGTTCCTGCCAATGCCTCCATTTTGGGGAGATACTGACCATCCTTCATTCCCCATCTAATTATTCTTCTGTCTGGAGTTTAAGACCATACCCAGTGTGATGCTTCCCTTCCCTGCTTTTAGCTGCCCTGTGTGGGTTATATTTCCCCATTAGAATACAAGTGACTTGAAAGCAGGAGCTTTTTTTTTTTGCTTGTATTTTTTTCCCCAGGTATTTAGCTCAGGCTCTGGCACATACATAGTCAACTCTCAATAAAGAATTTGTTGTCTGCCTGTCTTTCTGAGCATTAGAGTGCGGCACCCAGGGAATTTTATTTAATTTTTTTAAAGCCAAACATTAATTGAATACTCAGTCATAAAAGGCATCATTAAGTTTTTTTTAAGTTTACAATTAAATTTTACTTTAAAAATACAAACTTAAAAAGTGAGACACAAAATACATTTGGTTTTTGAGATAGTGAATGCCTGGACATATCAGGTGCCATATATGCCCACCTCAGAAGGCTTGGAAATCAATCAGTAACTCCATTTTGTTGCTTTCCTATGCCAATGACCAGAATATCAACTACCATGATATCTTGTATTCTCCTATTTCCTTTTCTTCCATAGGAAAAGGCTTTTTTGAAAGAGTCTAGTACAGATATTCTTAATCTGGAGCCCGTGAATGTGTTGATTTTTTTGAAAAATATTTTGATATTTGTATTTCAATATAGTTGGTTTCCTTTCCAACCCAATGCATTTTATTTTATGCATTTAAAAACATTACTCTGAGAAAGCTTCTCCAGACTGACTGCCAAAGGGAGCCATGATTCCCCCCACCCCCAAAAAAGGTTTAGTAGAAAGTTCAAGAAGTGTTAAGAAAGTAAGAAAATCTATTGCAATTTAAGCCATCAAATATTAAAAAAGTAAATGTAGAAATAGGTGAATTTCTTTGTTTCTCTAGGAAGCCTTCCTAGTCTACTCTAGCTTATAAGGATTTCATGTATAAATTATAGATCTGCACTGAACCAATGAAATTATAAGTCTGGGCCAAAGGAATAAACTTTACAGACTTTTTTCAGATCCTATAAATCACGTAGTACAAGTATTTTTATTCTCATCTTCATGACGAGGAGACAAACAAACTCTGTATGAGAAATTGACCCCCCCCCCTTCCCCCGTGGGCACACAGCTCCTAAATGTCCAAGGAAGGATTTGAATCCAACTCTCTTGGCTCAGGTTCAGAAGACTTTCTATTCTGCCATCCTGTTTTTCATGTCTAGTAATGGTATCATGCATTTCCTTTTTTTTTTTTGCAGTGTGGTAGAGTGAGTGCAAAGGGGATTGGTTTTGGAGTACAGGTGTGCTGGTAAATATTTAAACACTCAGCTCTCCTGGAAAAACATGTAAGCAGGACAATCTGCATTATTATCATTTTTATTATTACTTCCTTAAATCTAGATAATCAACAAATCAATCAATTAAGGTCTGATTTGCAGACTTTGCCAGTGTTTGGGATAGAATGCTCACACTGGAAGTTTAACTGTTGGCTCTCATGCTGCTTGGGTGGGCTCCTGAGCTCCCTCGGCTCTGGAGTCAGAGAACCTGGGTTCACATCCCTCCTGGCTTACTCTTTGTGTGACTTTGGCCAAGTCACCGAGGCTTCTTGAGTCTTAGTCTCCTCATCTCTGAAATGAGGAGCCTGGATGGTTGTGCTAGATGGTCTCAGAGGTTCACCTCTGGTCTAGATCAATGATTCCATGAAATTGTCTGTTTCTGAGAATCTCAGCAATGTAACAACGCTGCCTTCTCTAGCACCTTCCCCAGTCGTAACATTGCTTGTCCTTTGTTCTTGAAGAGGACCCTGACATCAGGGAGGGGATGCCAGGCCTTTCGAGTGACTTGGATTTAAGTGAGGTAGAGCTGTGCAAAGTCGCCGACCTCACTTTATCCCCTATCTGGGTCCAGCGGCCAGATACAGATCAGGCTGACTGAAGACGGCCCCCAATTGTCATGACCCTTTGGGTAAGGAAGAGAGAGAAGTTCAGATCAAATTCACTGTGGGTTTTTTTTTCTTCCAAAAGACCTTTCTTCCTACTCCCCAGTGAGGAACTTTGGCTGAACCCCGAACTCCCCACCAGCCCCAAAGGGTCACAAGTTTGCTGCCAATGGTAAACCGCTGCAATAGGGAGGTTTTGGCCTCACACTCATTCTCTTTCTTCTGCTGCCCTTGGAGCAGAAAGGAGAGAACAGGGCAGGATAAATCAAAGAGAGGTCACTGAGCAGACCCAGGAAGAGTAGTTTTGTTCATGTTTGCCAAGCATGTGTGAGAGCAGTCAGGGGAGGGCAGAAAAGAGGAAGAGAAACACAAAACCCATGACTCACCCCCGCCCCCCCTGGCTGAGCCCCTGCGGCTGCTGCCCAGGGAGCCGCTGGGAAGGCATTTGCTTTCTTAGCAGGGGGGCAGGGAGGGGGGCTGTAAACTTGTTTTAATAAATATTTTGATAACTGGATTTCGCTCTAGTTGGTTTCTTTTGAATTTTAATGGATTTTATTTTATGCATTTACATGCACAAATTTTATGCATGAAACATTTATCTGGGGAGGGGCTGCATGAGATGATAACAGGGTCCAGGACACAAAACAGTTAAGAACCGCTGTTTTAGAGGATCTGAGTGGAAGGGGAGAAGCCGAAAAAAACAAGATGAGTAAGCTTTTCTTTTTACACCAAGTTATGAAATGCTTGTTTTATTCCATAAATTAAAAAGAAAATAAATAAAGCATAAAAAAAGAAAACCAAGGCTAGCTCAGGAAAGCTGGCCCTGGGGTAGGCTCTCAAGCAGGGGTCCCCCTGCTGCCCCTCCAACTGCCCACTCCCAATAGCACCTTCACATTTCAGAATGCTTCTACTTGGGTTTGCTACCTGGCCTGAAATCCCACCAATAAGTAATTAGTGAGTGTTGCTGCTTAGGGAGACAGCTAGGGGCCAGGGAGCACAGAGATCCGGACTTGGAGGCCTGAGTTAGAATCTTGTCTCAAACACTTGACACCCTGGCAAGTCACTTAACCTCTTAGTCTCAGTTTCTTCATCCATAAAATGGGGATAAGGGCAGTACTTCCCTCCCAGGGGCAACCAATGAGATCATACGTAATGTACTTTGCAAACCTCAAAGAACCGGCTACGTAAATGCTGGATATATAGATACAGACACTCGACTGGGGCCTAAAGATGAGCAGAACCCTAGCTGGGGTGGGGCAGAGGGTGGGGGACCAGTATGGTCCAGGCATCCTGTGAATTACTTGGCTTGGCTTGGCTTCCTTCTAATACCACTGTGGAGCAGAGGGTGTCCACGAGTCTGGGGAGAGGGGCCTGGGAAGGGATGGCTGTGAGCACAGTGGGCGCTGGGAGATGATGGGAGAGAGAAAGCCATTTCTCGTCTCTGCTCCCCTCTTCCCCTGCCCTCTCCTTCTCATCCCTCTTCCCTTCTTCTATTTCTTTTATTTCTTCTGCTCTTTTTTCCTCCTCTCGATTCTAAAAGGAGACTTATTTATTCTCTCTACATTCTCGTCTTCCTCCATCCTCCTTGAAATTCTTTCTCCTTTCTGAACCAGACACCCCACTATTTCCCATCTGTCTTCAAGACATCATCATGCCTAGATACCTGCTCTGGGTGTGGGGCTCCCTCCCCATCCCCTGCCAACCCTCTCCTCTGTTTTAGCTTTTTTTAATCTATTGCCTCCCCCCTTCCCCCCCATTAGACTGTGAGCTCCTTGAGGGCAGGTTGGATTATGCCTTCCTTCATCTCCTTAGTGCTTATCATAGTCCCTGGTACCTAGCTGGCCCTTAATACATGCTTATTGATTGACTATGTGCCCCAGCTCCCAGGGACCCTGAACTTCATAAAGTTCTGCTAGACCCTGCCTAGCACTGGAGCTCATTCAGCAGCGGGAGACGCGTGAGGGTACCTGGGCTTTAGATGCATCAGTATGGCAGCTGAGAGGTTGATGGCCTTGAGGGGGAGAGCCGAGTCTGGAAGGCCAGACAAGAGGCTGGTACAGTATTCCAGGCAAGAGGTGATGAGGGCCTTGGCCAAGGCTGTGGTTTGATCAGTGCAGTGGAGAGATCGGCACGGACACAACACAGGCTGCAAGGGGAGAGGTGCAGGCCTTTTAAAATTTTAAATTATGAGAGTAGAAAGAAAAAGAGAGTCATAATGGGTGGTCTTTACCCTGTCCTGCCTTTTTCCACTTATCTGTCTCATTTTATTCT
Organism: Petaurus breviceps papuanus; assembly: GCF_028583685.1. Lineage (NCBI taxonomy): Eukaryota > Metazoa > Chordata > Mammalia > Diprotodontia > Petauridae > Petaurus > Petaurus breviceps. The sequence continues at coordinate 18,725,193 of NW_027185759.1, forward strand.
GTTAAAGAACACATTTGGAGGATTAAGTCTCATTGTTCATTAACGCCTGTCATTGACCCTGTGGTCTGATGTTCCTTTGTTTGCAGCTTGAGGCCACTGGACAGTTCTGGGGCCACATAGGAGAGAATGCCCTTTCCTCTCCCAGGCCTGGGATCCCAGCCCCCAGCCCACTTTCTGTTAAGTTGTGCATTCTGAATGCTTAAGCACAGACATTTCAAAGGATACTCCCAAGTTCAGAATTGCAGCAGACTCAGGCCACTTAAAAGGAAATCTGTGTCATAGAAAGGAGCCGGATAGTAATCCAATCTTACACCTAAGTTTCAGGCCTGGGTGGCTGGACTAGAGTGGGGTCCTTAGCAGTAATGGGATCTATTGAGTGGGGGAGAAGAGAGAATGATTTCAATTTTGAACATGTTGGAGGAGACTTCAAAGTGAGGTCCCAGGAGCTGAGAGCACGAGGCAGTTGTCCAGGGTCCTCCATGACCAAAGCTCAGGGCTTTTCCCACTCAACCACAGATGGGGACTCCAAATGGGATATTACCTCATCAATCTCCCATTCAAGTAAAAGCAGGTGACTGGCTCCCCTGATACCTTCTCAGTATACACTCCAGCAGTAGGGAGTTGCTTTATTTCGAGGAAGCCAGAGGAAGGTGAACTGACCTTTCTGTCCAGTCGGGAGAAGGGTTGATAAGACAGTTTAAATGAAAAAGACTCCATGTCATTAAATATTTAGTATTCTTATAAGGGGCAACTAGGGGGTGCAGTGGATAGAAGGAAGACTCATCTTCCCGATCCAGCCTCAGACACTAGTTGGGTGACCCTGAGCAAGTCACTTAACCCTGCTTGCCTTAGTTTCCTCATCTGTAAAATGAGATGGGGAAGGAAATGGCGAACCTCTCCAGTATCTCTGCCAAGAAAACCCAAATGATGTCACACATGATTGGCCAACAACAACAATTATTTATGAAGGTTAAGAAAAATTTGATTTTTTGTTTCTTTTCTTTTGCCCGTGCCGGCATCCATTATTTCTTAATAGGGCACTCCTTAAAAATAGGTGTGTGTGTGTGTTTGATTTCGGCTAGGGAGGATTACCAAGCTCATAGTCTTATAATGAAAACACAATGCAGGTGCTCAGAAGTGTCTGAGAACAAAGTACCTTAATCCTCTAAGCTCTGGAAGTTTAGGACTCCCGAACAAGCAGGATGTTTCAGATGAGAATAATCATATTTAGAAGTCACACAATGTGTAACTTCCTCTGTTTAGCTGGGGAGTTCTTCCCTTTATAAGAACATGTATTCACTGTGGCCCATCAAGTCCCAGTGATCCCATGGGCTGAATGACTCCTTCACTCCCTGTTCCTCAACAGGACCACTCCCTCTGGGCTCTCCTTGAGGCCAGCTGACATGGCTTTCCTTGTCCCAGTGTTTGCTCCACACCTTCCCTGAGCTTGGCAGTTTCCTCCAGACCTTTTGTCTTGGGTTGGTCCGTTTGGTCCTGAAGCACCTGCCTGTTTAGTATGATAAAGTCTTCATACCGTCTAATTAGGGATACTGAGTCTGAATATTCCCAGCTCCAAGTAAAATACTTTTCACCTCCTCTGCTATCATGAATGCTCCTAGACCCAGTAGGGGTAATAGTAGAAAGAGCACTGTATTCAGGTCACAGGTTCTGGGTTCCAGTTTTATCTTTGCAGTTTGCTAGCTGTGTGGTCTTGGGCAAGTCACTTCATCCCTCTCACTCTCAATATCCTCATCTGCAAAATGAAGATAATGGTCGAGCCTCCCTTGAAAGATTGTGAGATAATGAGATCATGCTGTAAATGCTGTAAAATCTCGATGTGCTATGAAGATGCTGGCTGCCAGGTGGCCAGCTGCTACCCTTTCTTTTCTACGGCTTTTAACATTCTGTGTGACTGTCCTGTAGTGGGGTAGCCCTGGGGCAGCCCAACTGGGCTTCTCTGCTCTTGACCTTTCTCCAAATCTTGCCAGATCTCACCGTTTCTGCCTCCACCTCCCTTTCCCTTTGGACCTCTTCTCTCCACTCACACAGTTACTTGCCCTGGGTCCTCTTTTCCTCTTACCTAGATTCCAGCCTCCTAATTGGTCCTCCCATCCCCAAGTCTCTCCTTAATCCTGTCCATCCTACCCACCCCTGGTAGTCATTTTCCTTAAGGAAAGAGCTGACCAGATGATCCCCCGCCTTGACTAACTCCAGTGGCGTCCATGGCCGGTAGAATAAAATGAAACCCTTATGTTTCGATTTTAAAGCCCTACTCCAGCCTACCTTTTCAGCCACAGTGGGCATTATTTACACACTCTGTATTCTAGGTAAGCTGGCCTTCTCTCTGTTTAGCACCAACCAACCTCACTTAGAACATGTACATTAAGGACGTGATATATGCCAAACATTGTGTCACACATGGGAGCTACCCAGATGAAATGACACCATGCAGCTTTCAGGGGGTTAAAGTCTAATTTGGGACTTCACAGAGTAACTCTAATGCAAGGCAAAGCAAATGAAGAGAAGTGTATGGGGAAAGTGGACAGTTGTAGCAGAAGCTGGAGGGGAGAGAGATGACCACCAAATGGAGGTCAGGGAAGGCTTCCTGGAGGAGGTGGCACCTGACTGGTCTTGAAGGGAGGGAAGATTTGAACAGTCGGAGTTGTATGTACCAAGCCAGAATGAAAACCCTGAGCATCCTTGCTCCAGAGGATCTCAGGTTGGGATTGGGATCTCCAGCTGGGTGTTCTGATGGCACTGAGGAAGTGTGGTCCGCAGAAAAGAGTTCTGAGGCCAGAAGACCAGACTTCAAATCCTATCTCTGATGCTGACTACATGTGTGCCTCAGTTTCCTCATTCATAAAATGAGGAGGTTGGGCTAGATGGCCTCTGTGGACCCTCCTAGCACTAAATCTACGATCCTATGAGTAAGAATAATAAAAAAAGATGAATGAGACTGGAATGCTCCCTTTGCTCACCTCTGCCTCCTGGAACCTTCAGCTTCCTTCAAGCCCAGCTCAGGCATCATCTCCTACTAGCGGAGGTTACTACAGTTTGTTTCTACCCACTTCTTGATGTTCCTCAACCCCCAAATGACTTTTCATTTTATTTATTTATTTTATTTACATTATTTTATTTATTTATTTATTTGCTTATCTATGTACATGTTGTTTCCTCCAGTGGTAAGTAAGCTCCTTGAGGGCAGGATGCATTTCCTTTCTGTCCTCTGTCCTCAGTGGTGAGCACAGTATCTGGCACAGAATGGGTGCTTAACAAATGCTTGTTAGATGGAGCCGAATGTTTTCTTATACCTTAGGAAATAACACCTCAATATTGACTTTGGAGAATTCCCAAGATTCTCCATAAATATTATATTTCTGAATTACAGAGTTAATTCCAATGGAAGATAGCTCTTGCCAGACTGCTACGTAGTTACCTGACTGAGAGGATTCCTGGTGTTGTCAATGCCAAACAGTCCTTGGGGCAAGTCAACCGCTTTGCTTCCTGGGAAGGAAAGAAGTCTTCCTTCTAGTGCTGACTTTACTTGTAAAATCATTCAGTGGACCTCAGAGGCTTTCCATTCTCTCTTGCCTCCATATCCTTATGGCCTGACTGGGCCGTGCCCTGAGTGGAGCGGTGGCATTGGGGTGGCATTTGGATTTCACAAGTAAAAGGGTGGGGGACGGAAGCTGACATGAAGCCAGCCACAGGGATGACTGAATCTGGAGATAAAGGTTAGACTAGTTCCTCTCTTGAGGTCCCCTCTAGCCACATGATTCTATAATTAAAAAGCAGGAAAATAATTGCTCTGAGGAAAGGTTAAAGGAGCTAAGTTTGCAGTTCAGAAAGTAGACAGTCTGCCCCAAGCCCACAAAGTCCCTGAATCCAAATGTCATCAATTAGCAATGGAACATCACAGTTTTGTTCTGTTGGAAGACAAAAAATACCACGGATGAGCTGAAGCCTAGCTTGAGCATCACTCATGACTTAATTGCTTCAGATCCCACAATCCCTGAGAGTTGGACATTTTTACTCTAAAGAAATAAGGATTATCTGCATATCTCTAGCGTCTCCCTCTAGCCTTTTATCTTTCCATTCACTGGAGGAGTGGTTTCTCAAAGGTTCTGAATGTACCCAGATAATTACAGTGGTGCTTTTTGTGGTGGCCAAAAGGAAAAAAACAATAGATGAGATGCTTACAATGACGAAACCAAGCTATTTTGGCTGCTCAGTCATTTCAGTCCTGTCTGACCCTTCGTGACCCCATTTGGAGCTTTCTGGCAAAGAGACCAGAATGGTTTGCATTTCCCTTGCTCATTCTGTTGTTTGTCCTTTGTTCTCCAAGAGGACCATGACATCAGGAAGGTGGATGCCATGACTTGTAAGTGAATTGGATTTAAGTGAGAGAGGGCTGTGCAGATGACAAGCTGAGGCAAACAGGGGTCAGTGCTTGCCCTGGGTCACGAAGTTAGTAAGTGTCTGAGGCTGGGTTTGAACCCAGGAAGATGAGACTTCCTGACTCCAGCCTGTGACTGCTTCATCTAGCTGCCCCAAACTAAGCAGTAATATTGAGTCATTACAAGGACCAATGTTGGCCCCAGTGAAGAGATGAGGCAACATCTCTCTCTCTCTTTTCAGGAACGAGAGTGGGATGTGTTGCACATGGCATGTTACATACGTTGGTCAAACAGCCTCTCTGCTGCTTGGTTTGACTTGTTTTTGCTTTTAGGTAGGACCGTTGTCTATGGATTGTGGGGAGATTGCACTAGAAAAGCAACAGACATCAAAGTTATGTAAAAAATAAAAAATTAAGAAGTTGTTTCTCTTCTCTCTAAAGCCAGCTTTCCCACCTACTCTTTGGATCCTTCCCACCTGCCCTGGGAAATGTTTCCTGCCACCATCTTCCTCCTCTCTAGCAGGGTCAGTTTCTTGGTCGTCACCAGGTTCTCCAATTCTGCCCTCAAACATCTCCGCTTCAAACACGCCCTCTTCTCTAAGTTACTCCAAGCTCTTCCCTTGACCCCGACATTTCGATGCTCAATCGGCTCAACCTCTTGCTTTCCTTTCTCTCAGAAATTCCTTGAGTGGGTGGTCTCCACCCATTGCCCCTATTTCCTCTCCACCAGCTCCTTCCAGTCAGGCTTCTGTTCCCGCTTTAGTGAAACTGTTCTTGGGAATAGTTTTCTTCCAATTCCTATCCTCTTTGCCTCCATGGCATGGCATTTCCTTGTTTTCCTCCCTCTCTGTATGTCCCATATAGGTCTTCTTTCAACTCCTAACTGTGGATTTCCAGGCTAGGCTTTTTGCTCTTTGTCCTCTGCATAAGAGGCCAGATGGTTTAGTGTTAAGAAAGCTGGATGAGTGAAAAAGGAGTCATGTCTCTTTCTTAAAGCATGGTAAGGAGATGACTTTTTTTTCTTATTCAAGAAATAGAAGGACAAGATAAATGGAATACGATTGAGATGTTTGTCAATTCACTTAACCCCTCACTGCCTCAGTTTCCTCATCTGTAAAATAGAAATAAAGAGTGTCTACTTCACGGGAATGTGATGAGGCCAAAGGAGATCATTGTGCAAAGTGCTGCACGGACCTTAAAGGGCTACACAGATGTCATTGTAGTTGTCCTTGTTGCTGTACAGTCACCACCAAGGTTTCAGCTGCCACATCTGTGTGGATGCCTCTCCCATGTGTCTCCTGCCCTGACTTTATGCCTGAGCTTTAACCCTGTGTTCCTAGGTTTATACAGGACATCTCTACTTGTAAATTCCACAGCTGACTTCTACTGAACAAGTTCAAGACTAGTCACCATTTTCTCCTGCAGAAAAGCTCCCCTTTCTTGCTACCCTATTTCTGTTAGCTTCCCCACTATTCTGCCAAGTCTTTTTTTTAAATATCAGATCTTTATTTTGAAAACTTTTTTCTTTTTGGAGGGGGGAAGGTAGGGCAATTGGGGTTAAGTGACTTGCCCAAGGTCACACAGCTAGTTTTGTGTTAAGTATCTGAGGCTGAATTTGAACTCAGGTCCTCCTGACTCCAGGACCAGTGCTCTATTCACTGTGCCACCTAGCCCCCCCCCCCCTTCTACAAATCTTGATTTTAAATCCTGGAATCTTTTCTGAGTTTTTTCCTTTCCTTCATCTCTCCCATTCATCAGTCTTCAAGTTTCGTGATTGCCTCCTTAATAGCCCCCATCCCTCCCAAATTTCCTTCCCTCTAACATTGCTGTTGTTCCCTTACAGGAGGATCTCATCACCTCACACCTAGATTACTGCAATAGCCTCCCAGTGGGTATCCCTGACTCTCAATCTGTCCTGCACACCCCTGTCAAATGATCTTCCTGGAACACCTACCTCATCTTGTTATGGTCTCTGGGAGGAAGAGATGTGTCCCAGTCTCTGGTGATACACTCTGCTGGCTAGGAGGGGGGCAGCTCTTTGCAGCCTTGTCGTGACTGGCGTGCTTGTCTTCTGTAGTGGGAGCCAAGAAAGGAGAGACATTGTGTCTCATCCTCCCATCTTGTCTGACTTGCCTGGGAATGCACAATTCAATAAGACCAGCTCTAGGGTGTATTTAGAGTGACTCTGAATGCTTGAACAGTGGTAGAGATGGGGGTGGGGAGGGGAGCTGGTCCTAGGAACATAGATTTTGCTCAGGAAGGAAGCCTAGAGAGAATCTGTTCCACCCTTTTCATTTTACATAGGAGGAAACTGAAGCCCACCCAGGCAAGTTGTGTGACTTGCCCTAGGTCATTCGAGTAATGAACAACAGAGCTGGAATTTGAACCCAGAGCCTCTGTCCTCCAAATCCCATGCTTGTTATATTTCCACATGCGGAAGGCTTTTTCATTCTAACTTGCCCTCAGCCTTGTGACTCAGGAAGAGTTTTCTCAATCCCTCAGACCCCATCTTTCTTCCTCTTTTCCACCCCTCTAGTCACTAAGGAATAGTACATCCTGTGCCTTCTAGAAGCCCCCAAGCCAACCTGATTGATCCTTCACTCTCCAGTCATAGATGGAGGCTTTTCTGTTTCACTTTTTATTTTCTCTGCTGTGAAATTAAGGTGTACAGCTCCTGTTTGCTTTTGTCCTCAGGTTTTTACACATAAATGCATCTAGTTTATAGAATGTAGGTATGTATGTGGTGTGTGTGTGTGTGTGTGTGTGTGTGTGTGTGTGTGTGTGTGTGTAGGGAGGTGAATGGAGTTCAAGAATAAGGGGAAGGAGCTACCACTTGCCTTATATAAATATAGCGTTTCCTTCCTTATTCCCCCAATAGAATATAAGTTCTTTAACGACAAAGATTGCTTCATTTTTGTCTTTGTGGCCCCAGTACCTGCACACAGTAGGTACTTAATAAAATGTTTAGTGATAGATCAAAGTCATCCACTGTTGGGTTAAAAAAAGACTGTATATGCATAGACCAATGGAAGAGAACAGATAGATATTGAACAGAACGAATACCCCCAACACTGTGCTAGATAAACTTATAGAAAATAGAAACCAGGGAAAGTATTCATTGAACAAATGTACTTAGGGAAGTTGGTTGGCAATTTGGTGGGAAAGAGATTTAGTCTTACATAATATGCCATGATGAATTCCAGATGGATGAGTCTTAAAAAAAAAAAAGAACTAGGAGGCATCAAGCTCTTTGAGGACAATGACTGTTTTTCTCTTTATATCTCTGGCACCTAGAGTGGTCCCTTGCACACAGTAGGTGTTTAATAAGTGTTTGCAAAATTGCATTGCACCAGAAAAAAAGGAGAGAAAGTGGAATCATGTATTTATCTTAATTGTGAAGGAAAGATAACTTTTTTCCTATTCAATAACTAAAGGGGTAAGATAGATATATTGAATATATTAAAATAGAACATTTGTTCAAAACAAAATAATTTTATGATAATTAAATATTTATAGTAATAATTCAATTTTGTAGTATAATTAAAATGAAAACATAGCAGATTGATGAAAATCCTTATGGTATATATGATAGATAAAACATTTGCCATCTAAAATATATAATGAACTATTTAAAATTTCCCAACTCCCAATGGATCAATAGCTTGTATATAGTTGTTTGTTTATTGACTCCCCCATCAGGCTTCTCAGTGGCAGAGAACATGTTTTTGCCTTTCTTTGTATACCTAGTACTTAGCACAGTGCCTGACAAATAGAAAGTACTTAATAAATGCTTGTGGATGGTACTTGGTGATAACAAATGGTCAAAGGATATGAACAGATAATTTGAAAAAGAAGAAACATAACTTGTAAATAGTCACTTGAAAAATTGTTAATCATCAAAGAGATGTCAAGATAATACTTTAAACATATCAAATCAGTAAAAAATGCAAATAAATGAAACTCATTGCTGGTGGAGCTGGGGAGAATTGGGAAAGCTCATTGCTGGTTGAACATAGAATTTTTGGGCACCTAATCTAAAAGTAATTAGAAGAAATTACAGATGTAATCAGTTCCTGTGACTCAATTCCCAATGTTGGAAATGTATTCTGATAGTGTTAGGAAAAAAAGAGCTAGTTTCATAGTAGAATTGTTTGTAATTATGGAAAGACTGGAAACAACTGAAAAGTCCCCCAAGAAAGAACTAAGTAGTGGATCACTAACATAATGGAAATAGTATCATGCAATTAACACTGACAACCAGGAGAGCTACCTGGAAATCTGTAAAAATAATAATAACAATAATAAAATAAAAACAATAATAAAATAACATAGGGCGAAAAGGACAGAGAACACAGTAATTAAGACCACATAAGAAGAAAAGTGAATGAGAATGAATGGTCAAGGACTGTTGACCAGAGGAAGGGGCTGAAAAGTTGTTATGATATTTTATGCATCGAAATTAACTAAATTTAAAGAGTTAAAAAACAAGTTTAAATAGTAATATTGATGTTAAATATTAAGTTTCTAACAAATCATTAATAAAGAAGTAAATGAAGTTATTTCAGCAAAACCTATTCTTGATGGTTCTAAGCAGTCACCTGTTCCCTTTCTAAAAATATATTGAAGCCCAAAATAAAACAGACAATCACAAACATATATGATTTTTAAAAATTATGTGCATGAAAACAGTGCAGCTATCACCACAAGAAAAGATGAGAATTTGTAATATAATACCAAGCAAAGGCAACTTCCCAGGTTCGAAATACCAGCATAGGTGCTCTCTATTTTATTCAGTAACAAACCCAGAACAGAGAAGATCAAAACATGACATCATTCAAAATACAGTATTTACTAAGTATGATTAAATAATCTCCAAGTACTACCCCATCCCAGGACCTTCCAATCATTCAATCAATTACAAAGTCTCTGTTCTAAATACTTCTCCACCCCTAGGCTATACCTTAATTAAGTCCACCACAAAGCCCCTCTTCTCAAATGGAGATTAGTTTCCAAACATAAGTAAAATACATTCATTTGCTCAACCATAGAACACAAAAAGGTCAAAAGTTCCCCACCCCTGGATCACAATTGAATCTACCCCAGAGTTACATCAAGTTTAAACACAGCACTTAATACCCAAATGGAGGTCTTTTCTTCATCTTGACACGAGGCAAGTTCTCAGCAATCTTAGTTCCTGGGGAGACAAGGCTTAGCAAGGCCATAAGATACATTGCCAGTCCCTTCATGAATTTATCCTCTGTCTGTAGAACAGTCCTAGAACCCCTGAACACATTAGCAAAGCCCTCTCCCAGGATTTCTGTAAACATACAACAAGAAAATCCTTCTTCAGGGCTTCTGAACCAACAGAAAGGCTCCCAGACCCCTGCAACAACAGCACTGTCCTTCACCAGTGGACAGTATTCATTCTGTCTGCCGGACAGTCTCCAGACCCCTGCAACAACAGTACTGTCCCTCACCAGTGGACAGTATTCACTCTCAGTACTGTCCCTCACCAGTGGACAGTATTCACTCTCTGTCTGCAGGACAGTCTCAGGCCTTCTTAACCAAATGCCAGGTTCCAGGACTTCTTCAACAGGACAGTCTTTCACCAGTGGACAAATCTGGCAAAATAACATCAAAACAGACAGACAAAGTACCAGCAAAACAGCCATGTCTCCTCAGTCCTTGGCAGCTCAGGGGGCAGGTCTCAAAAGTCCAGGGCAATTCAAAGCGGCCACCAGCAATCTCTTAGTCTCTCCCTCTCCACGAGGTGCTGCTTCCAAAAAGAACTTCCGCCTCTCTCTAGTGTCTCTCCAAATCTACGTCACCAGCTCCTCCCAGTCAGGACTTTCTTTTCACATCAAAAAGTCCATCCCACAGGTGGGATTAACAAGCTCTGGGTTTTAATACAATCAATTTGAAAACCAAGCCCAATACAGGGGAATCTCCACATTCCATTACTATCACAGAATTAGAAAACGATCTTGGCATAAAATATCTACAACAAAACCACAACATCCAAAATAGATAGACAGGGCTCCCAGGTGTATGAGATAAAGATCCATTCTCCAATAGAATTAGAAAACCATCTTTGCATTAACCATCTATGACAACATTCTGACATTCAAAATGAACACACTCTCAGGTATATGAGATTAAGATCCATTTTCCAACAGACCAAGTGACTAAACTGAGTGAATGAATTGTAAACTATTTTCATTTTATTCACTGTTATAGATAAACTGTCCTTAAAAGAAGAAATAGAAACTATCAAATAATCACTAAAATATTCAAAATCAATACTCAGAGAGAGTTCTTGCTGTGTGACCTTGGTCAAGATGCAACCTCTCTGGTCCTCAAATTCTCATGGTAAAATGATGGTGTTGGATGAAATTCCCTAGAAGTTACCCTCCATCTTTAAATCTATGACTACTGACCTTAAAATACAAATGAAAATAACTCTGATGTATCATTCAAAACCCATTAAGCTACCAAAGATGATAAAAGATGGAAAAAACTCATTGGTAGAAGGGTGGTGCAAAGACAGGTTTGCTAATTAATGCTAGTGGGTTTGTGAATTGGTTCGAACTGTCTGAAAAACAAACTTGGAGATACTCAAGAAAAATTACTGACTTATTCAGTCCTTTTGACCCAGAGATTCTAAAGAAGTCAGTGAAAGAAAGAAAGACCCATCAGTTTGCCCAAGTTCATAGAAGTATTCCTTATGATAACAGAGAACGGGAAACCAAATATGCCCAACTGTGGGGGAATGACCGAGTTCTGGTATAAGAGTGGAATGGAATGTTATTGCACAGTAAGGAATGGTGAACATGAAGAATTCAGAGAAACATGGGCAGATCTGTATGAAATTGTGTAGAGTGAAAACAAGTAATACACACACAATGACCACAGTAATATGAATAAGTAAGCATTGTTAGGCAACACAATTTGGTGAACCACCAGACAATGCTAATACTGTATTAGTAGAGGCAAAGTCAGTCAGTTGGTCAATAAGCATTTATTGAGTGCCTGTTATATCCTGGGTACTACGGATAAAAATATAAGAAAAGAAAGACAGTCCCTTCCCTCAAGGAGCTTACTGTCTAATGGAGGAAGACAAAACATAAAAGGAAGCTTGAAAAAAGGGGAGGTACCTGAGGCTGGAGTATGATGGACAAGTAAGTCAGAAGAGCCCCAAGATGGCACAACCAGGAGAGAAATGAGGAGATGTTTGAACTGAGGTCTCTCCTTAAACAGAGGTTTGGAGGTCATGGCCCCACCCTCCCATCAGAGAGGCAGAGGGTATTGAGGTGGAGTGTCAGATCTTACAGGATGATGAGGTTATCCCAATAATGAGCTTCCTGAGTCCTCATGGAGAAGTCAGTCCAGAAACTCCCAAAGTTGGGCAACCGAGTGAAAAGTGAGATGTCTGGTCATACCATCCCTCCTTTCTGTTAGTAACAAACAAACAAATTGGGTGGTTTTTTTTTATTTTTGAAGAGGGGAAGGAGAGAAGTGCAAAGAGTTTTGTTTAGGTGTTTTCTTAGAGAAGTCTGTGGTATTAAAACAAATTTATAATTTTTAAAATATAGGATTACAACTGTTAAAAAATACTCAAAAAACCACCACATTTTGTATGATGCAGGGATGCCATTAAGATGGCAGAGGGGTGGTATGATTAAGCCCAGTTTCCCTACAGGATCTCTCAGCAGCACCAAAAAGACCAGGTAATATAAAAGAGCAATGAATGAAAAGGAAGGGAAAGGAAAAGAAATCCTCACAGGTAAAACTAGAAGAGAGATTGAAGCCCAGAGCAATAAAAAAGGAATAAACATGAGGGGGTGAAAGAAATCTGCCCCACTCCCACCCCATGTCATTTAGCAGACATGCTGTTGTGTTCTTTTTGATAGAGCCCATAGATCAGAGGGTGCAGTCAGGTGAGAATCTTCTGATTCCTACATGTTGTTTGACACAATTTTCTTACTGACCAATTCTCTTCAAGTCACTTGTTGGTGATATTGTAGAGAAAATTCATGGTCAGGTATGGATTGGATTAGATGGCCTCCTGGATCTTTACCAACTCTGGAATTCTGTGATTGTGTGATTTTGTACTCAGAGTATTGATTGAGGATCAGTCATCTAATCCATCTCCTTTATTTTACAAATGAGGAAACTGAGTCTCAGAGAAGTGACTTCCTTAACATCATATAGGTAAAAAGTAGCAGAGCAAAGATTTAAATCTAGTTCCCCAGATTCTCCAAAACTTTACCAGTGGAAACTTGGAGTAATATCTCTCTCCTCTATCCTTGGACATTTTCCTTTTACCGGACATAAAAAGTATGTTTGTCAGATTTTCAAATCGCACAAATTTGAGTGAGATACCTAATGCTTGCATGATAAATCAGGATACAGAAAGATGTTTTTTATAGTCTAGAGGAAGGGTTAGTAAATTTTCAGCTCATAGGACAGTATAACAGATGAGGGCTGGATTTGACCCACAGGCCATGGTTTGCTAATCCCTGGTCTAGAATGATGAGCTCAAGTCAAGATGAAATTGAATAAATCAGCAAAAAAGTCCACTTTTTTTGTTTAAAGAAAACATAATTGCATGAGTAAAAGATGGAAAACACTCAATTTTACAGCAATTCATGTGAAGAAGACATCAGGTTTTAGCTGACCACAAGTGCAATATGCACAAACATTATGACAGAGAATAATTACAAGGGGGACACAAACTTGGGCCATGCTCACATGGTATAGAGTCTTGTACAGAAGGTTAATGGTCCTACCATTTGCTGGATGTTTGATCACATCTGGAGTATTAGATCCACTACTAGAAGAGCTTAGGGCGCATGGTAGCTGTCTTTGAAGGGTTGTCATATGGAAGAGGAATGACCTTCTGTGTTGCCACAGAAAGATAGCCCTAGACCTATGAGCCAGAATTCCTGTTAGTTCTGTCTTCCTGGAGCAAACAACAGAGCAGGTTCTAGTCCCCCTCCTATGTGAAAGACTTTCCAAGACAGACATCACCACCATCTTCCAAGGAACAGGAACTAGACCTGTTTTTGCATCAGTATAGGGAATTCCCAGGTGAGGGAACTCACTCTCCCAATGCAAGTTGATACCTTCTCTGCCTCTTATAGTCTTAGAGAGTTGTCTAGATAACTGAGAGGTTAAATCACTTGCCTGGAGTCACACGGCCAGTAGATGGTCATTTAACCCAGGTCTTTTAGATTCCAAGGCCAGCTTTCTTCTTCTGTGACTATGCGGGGATAGCTTTCACAAATCTGACCTTAACCTTTCCTAATTAAGACATAATTTCCAGACTATTGACCAGCCAGGGAACATTCCTCAATTTGAACTCTAATATGTCAAATTCCTCTTAAAGGAATCCAAAACTAGATCTGATTCTCTCAATGTGAACAAAGCACCCTGACGATGTTGCGATCGTTTCCCTTGTCCCAGAAGCAACACTTCTATTAACAGTACAGCCTAAGTCTTCATTCTTCTCTTCAACTAAAACTCTCGGTCTTTATTTCATGGATTTTTGCCAGGCTGGGTCTCCCCCTTCCTATAAAGGGAAGGCAGATTTGGATTCAGCATAAATGTAACCTGTGGCCCGAAGACCATCAGCTTTGAGTTTGCAGGGATTAAGACAAACCTTGGAACTACCACAAGATACCACTCCGTCTTTGTTTGGTTATAACCCTGACCAGTGTTTATTCCAGGAGAATCTCCGACTGTGGCAGCTTTCTTTCTGAGCTCAGAATCACACCTTTCGAATATTCTTGCAGATTAAAGGAAGAAGGGAATCGATATCTATTAACTCCTTTGCATATGCCAGACACTGGGCTAAGGGGTTTACAAATATCTCATTTGATGAACTCCCATATGTAATAAATGCATGTTTTATTCTCAATAAACATAAACTAAAGTACCCACCGCTCTTGTACAAAGTACTCAGGGTGGCAAATGCATATTGGGTACAGGACAACTTTTATCTCACCATACAGAAAATGCAGAAGATTAGGAGTCAGAGAAGCCTATAAACAAAAAGCAGAAAAAAAAACCCAAATCCTCAAAAACCATAAAACAAAAAAAACCCCAACAAAACCCCACATAAACATATAAAATCCTCTGTTTAACTTTTAAAGCCTTTCATAACCTGATCCCTTCTTATCTTTCCAGCCTTCCTATACCTTTGTCCCCTCCACGTTCTCCGGAATCTGCTGACAAACGACCTCCTTGTTATTGCTAGCAAAAGACATTCCATCTCCCGACTCAGTGCTTTTCCACTGGCTATTTCCCATACCTGTAATGTTTTCCTTCTTCATCTCTGACTCTTGGCTTTTTTGTAACAAGTCTCAGCTGAAGTCCCACCTGCTGCAAGAAGTTTTTCTCAATCCTCCTCAATCTTAGTGCCTTTCCCCTGAGATTATTTCTAATTTGCCTTGTCTGTATCTTGTGGGAACATAGTTGTTTGCATTTTGTCTCCCCTGTTGGAGACAACAGCCCCTCGTAGGGGCCCTCTCTTCGGGCCCTGGAGAGCCCTATTTTTTGCATTTCTTTACCTCTCTAGGGTTTAGCTTAGTGTCAGACGTATACTAACCACTTAGTAAATGTTTGCCTTGACATAAAAGGACTCAACACATATGCTAGACAATGAACACAATTCTTCTTCCTCTATGGTAGGTCCCATTTCCGCAAAGGTCTTAACATCCTTCACGCTTAACGGAGTTGCATGTTTGGGAGTCATCTTAGAAGGGTCAGTGGAGCAATCATAACCTTCTGGCCAGCAGTCCCCCTCTGCACAGTTCCTTCCAGACTTAGAGTGCCACCCTGTGGTGTAGACTGACTCCAGTAAGGAAGCAGTCTAAGGCTTCTAGAGAGACAACTCCTTTCCCATTGTCTGAATAACTCCCTGGAATGCAAAGTCTAGCTGCCTTATTCCTTCGTATTATAGCTTCTGTCCCTTTGTCTCTGCCTCATCCAGCATTCGGAACCATAGGCGTGATTTCCTCTCCCCAAGATATATGCTGCCGAGGAATTTCCTCCTCTCCAGACACAAGGGCACATCCCCCATCTCCTGAAACTGAGGTTTCCCATACTAGTGGTACCCAAGAAATGCCCCTTCTTTGGCTAGAAGTATGCCTTTCAGGATCACGCTGTCTTGGAAGTCTCCCCTTCTCTGTTTGGGAGGCAGGGGTTTGGGACCAAAAATGTACAAAGACCTCCCATCATGTGAGCATGTCTGTCTCAGCTAAACATGTCTCCAAAGCCACCATTAGTGGCTCCTGGATAGGAGGGGAGAATCTTTCCTTCCCCCTATATGCTACATTCTCAGGATCTCTCCAGAATAAAGGCAAAGAGGAAAAGTCAGAATGGAACCATGAGGAGTTTGTTGGGTCTTTCTTATAGGCTGTAACAGGGAAATGCACCCCCCAACAAACAGCCATGGGGGTAGCTAGGTGGTTTAGTAGACAGAGCACCAGGTGTGCAGTCAGGAAGCTCTGAATTCAAATCCAGTCTCAGATGCTTGCTAACTGTGTGACCCTGGGCAAGTCACTTAAATCCTATTTGCCTTAATTCCTCATCTGTAAAATGGGGACACATTGGGGAAGGATATGCCAAATGACTCCAGAATCTTTGCCTAAGAAAGCGTGGAGCCAGACACCGCCACCACCAAACATCCATTCTTTCAAGAATTGGTGACCATCCCTAGTCATTGAAACCTCCTCCGAGCTTCTTGTCCTCTTCTGCATCATGACCCCTTTGTGAGTCTGGGGAAGCCTATGGGTCGGTTCTTAAAATAATGCGCCTGAATGTATGAGATGAAATGCAGAGGAAACCAATTATAGTGACATGCAGTTTTATGTTCATTCCTGAGTAATCTTTTACACTGAAAACTCCACACGAAGGCTCATTGCCTGGTTAGGGGGATTCCTTGGTCCCTTGCATAAGGGAAAATTTTTTAAGAATTAAAACTGCCCCACAACAGAGCTAATGATTTACCTGCAAAGTAGTGAGCTCCCCGTCACTGGAAGTGTTCGAGTGGAGGCTGGGTAAAAAATTTGTTAGGAATAGTATAAATGGAATTTCTTTGTGTCCAAGTACATCCACTTCGATGAACATTTCCTAAGCTATATATTTAATGAAACCAAGACCCATGCAAAATTGAAAATGGTGACATCATGCCAAACTATCTGACTAAATTCAATTTTATTTGATCCTTATGGTTGGTGCTGTGTAGGCAAAATATCCTAGGGGAAGGACCAGTCAACTTTCCTAGATGAAGTGGCATCTGTAGGTAGACAAAGAACTCATTAATTTGAAGGAAGAAACTGCCTTTTAACCCTGTCTTCTTCCCCTCTGATCTTAGGTGGAATTTACCTCCAGATGCCTCCCACATTGGAAACATAAAGATTTCTTTTTAATATCTTGAGAACTGACTGATACTGGGGGATGAGCTGTGAATACTTTTTTTTTTTCCTGTTTCCCCCCCTTTTTCTAGCATTTGTAGGATCAGTCAAGTAACTGGGAAAGATCATGATTTGTTGTTCTTTCTTTTTTGGTACCCAGTTCTCAATCTGTACTGCAGTTAGCTTACAGAAGTATCAATAATACTGTTAATAAAAGCTAGCATTTATATAGCACTTTAGTTTTATGTAGGTTACTTCATTTGATTTATTTTGCCTGCACACAGTAAGTGCTTGATCAGTTTGGTGAATCGAACTTAATTTTTAAATGCCTTTTCTCATGGATGAAAGGTGAATGAATTTTTTGGCGGGGAGAGGTATATTTTAAAGAGGTTTTTTTTTTAATTAAATAAAAATGACCTATATGGTGGAATGAACAGCCAAAGTTGAAAAGGTCTGCAGGCAGTGGAATGGGTCATTAATAGTAGAGACTGATGAAAAATACGAAATGGGTAACATGGTGCAAAGTTTGTCATGGTCCCTGGCCTGGTCTCTTTGGCCTGAAGTCATATTACGAACCAGTGGCTGACTTCACCTGGGATGGTGATAATTGAAGAGACCTGAGCTTTGAAAGCTAATCGTTGTTTCCCACAAGTATTTACTATCCTAAATGCTCTGAGGCCTTGATTGATCAGGGCAATGCAAAAAAGGGAGGCCATGAGCATTGGGATTTTATAGCCCCCATAAAGCACCAGGCTCGGTTTTTGCCCCATTTCCCGCTGTTAAACTAAACGTTTGGAATCATCTGGCACTTTAAGTACTGTGATTTATGGGAAGGCCGCAATTGCGTGTGCAATAAAGGCTCCTGAATATGGGTTTTAAGCGTAATCTGCTGTATTTATTTGTGACATAAACAGTTACCTGCAATCCGCTGCAATCTTAGATTTAACTCTTGTATTAAGGACATTATGTTTCAGACATGGCAAGGTCATGATCAAGGTGAATACTCTGCCAAAGAAGAAGATCAAAGCTGAAATAGCAAAGATATTTTGAATGTAAAGAAATGACTGTTTCCTCTTTGTGTGTTTATCCCCGATTAATCATGTATTTCCTGTTAAATCCTAATGTGGATTGTTCTGTTGGTTAACACAAAGACAGTTTGCACTTGGGTGGTGCAATTCATTCAGAGCCAGAATGCCTTCAGTATGAACCAGAATGAATGTTTGCTAATTCAAAGCAGCTTCTTAATAGTGGTATATGTCTTACAATTACTGGAGCATATTAAGAAATAAAGAATTGCTGTTCCTTGCCCATTTACAAACATGAATGACAGTGTGGGTCTTCTTAATGTGTGATTGTTGTCCAACAGACGTGTCGATGTACTTCTGGAAGATCTTGACCACGTCGTTATTAATGTTCTTGCTGTAGCAATGTAATGTTCTTGTTGTTCTTATTTCCTAATAAGAAGATGCAAGAGAATTGCAGTTAAATGAAAGAGTAGCCACCGATTCTCTTTAGGAGACAAATCAAGGCATTGGTTTTAGTGTGGACCCAAAGGAAACCAGACACATTGTTCTGTGGGATATGTGGGTATCTGGCCTCACAGTCCTCGAGATGGCCATAAGCAGGGACCTCCATGAAGGTAAGGGCAGTTTCTACATCAAGATACGTGGAGAGAGTCTATGAGGAACTTGATAACATTCACCAAATGAAGTCAGCAAATCCTTTGAAACCATTGACTTCCTTGTGAAGGCTGAGCCAGGGAAGAGCAGTGAAAAATATGTTGGGAGGAACAGTTCAGGATCAAGAAATGAAAACAAATATTTGTAGACAAGTCACAACACTTTGCCTGTCTGTCTTCCATCAGGACGAGAGCTGGAAGGTACTTGGGATGGCAAATACTGAGCAACCACCACAAAAAAATGAAATTGAGTCATTTTCACAAATAGTAAATACTGGTAATTTGAGCTGGCCATTGCCCACTGTCTGTTTCAGCTGAATCCTTGATGAAAGCAAAGATAATGATTAAAAAAGAAGAAAGAATGGAGATGAGACACTGGGTGCAATTACAACAGTCCTAAACTCACCTGTTCAAAGAGATAATTGGGACCAGAAGCAAAGTGGATGGGCAATGCAAAGGCATGGAGAAGGCGGAGGTGGTAATGTGTGAGCTCAGGAAAGAGATTGGGGCAGGTTAAAGATATTTTGTGTGTGTATACACATATGTTTGTAGACACATATGACCAACTGGATATATGCAATCTTTCTGTCTATCCATCTCTATCCATGTATCTATCTATCTAATCTATCTCTCTATTCATCCTGTCTTATTATCTACCTTTCTTTTTTCTTTTTTATCTATCCATCCAACCATCCATCCAACTATCTATCCAACTATCCATCTTCCTTCCTTCCTCCCTCCCTCCCTCCCTTCCTTCCTCCCTCCCTTCCTTTCTTTCTCTCTTTCTCTTTCTTCCTTTCTTTCTCTCTCTTTCCTTTCTTTCTTCCTTCCTTCCTTCCTTTCTTTCTTTCTTTCTTTCTTTCTTTCTTTCTTTCTTTCTTTCTTTCTTTCTTTCTTTCTTTCTTTCTTTCTTTCTTTCTTTCTTTCTTTCTTTCTTTCTTTCTTTCTTTCTTTCTTCCTATCCATTTATCTGTAAATGATCCACACAGAGATGATAATTAAACTCATGGAAACTGATCAGATGACAGAGAAAGAGAGAGAGAGAGAGAGAGAGAGAGAGAGAGAGAGAGAGAGAGAGA
>NW_027185759.1:18744774-18783783 GCF_028583685.1 Petaurus breviceps papuanus
AGAGAGAGAGAGAGAGAGAGAGAGAGAGAGAGAGAGAGAGAGAGAGAGAGAGAGAGAGAGAGAGAGAGAGAGAGAGAAGATTGAGAAGAGCCTAGGACAGAGCCTTGGGGAACACCCACAATTAGGGCCATGATATGGAAGATGGAGCTACAAAGGAGATGAGGGAGCATATTGAGAAGTGGGAGGAGAACCAGGACTCCTGAAACCCTAGAATATCCAGGAGAGGAGAGTGGTCAGGCCAATACAGCAGCTAGGTCAAAAAGAAAAAGGATTGAGAAAAGACCACAAGATCTGCCTATTAAGTGGTGAAATTAGAGACAGTCCTTACAATTGAATAATGGGTTAGGGAGCCAAATTGCTAAGGATTGTAGAGTAAGGACCAAGATCTTTGCTCAGAGAATTCCTGAATCCCTAGCTGACACCCTTCCAAGGAGTAGTTCTTACTTTTAAGAGAAAGCCTTGACTGAGGGATGACCTAAATGGAACACCAGTGGCAGAGACTCATAGAAGACTGGTGTAAGTAGCACCTGGCAATTCTACATGGGATGCTAGGAAGATTCAATATGGCACACAACAGCAGCAGTTTAAATCAAGAGAGAGGGATTGACGTCTTCAAGGGGAGTCTACTTTCTAGAGCTGCATACCCCAGCAGTGCAGGGGGCCTGGCTTCCCTACACCTCGTCTCTGGGGGCTCTCATTGGCCACACAAAATTAAACACTTTTCTTTCCTTGACTTGTGTCCAGGTCCTCTCTGGCTGTATGTACAAAAACTGTTTTACATAGATACACATGTCATGTTTTCTCAGATAATCAGGGGTCACATTTCTCCCTGTTTATATAGGATTGTCAGTGGGAAAAAATGCCAAGCTAGGGTGGAATCAAGACTGTGCTGCTCATAGAAGTGCTGGAATTGTGGTAATGCTTTTGCAAATCAGAGATGAGATGGTCAGGGAGCAGGAGTAGGGAAGCCAGGCCCCCTACACTTCTGGGATATGCAACTCTAGAGAGTAGACTTCCCTCGAAGAGTTACACAAATGTACTTTAATTTGCAATTACAATTACCACTGAGCTTTCATTTTGTACTCAAACATTATAGCAAGAGTTCTTATTTTTAAAATTCTGAATTTTTAAAAAGATTTCAGCCATTAGCTGATCTAACATCATAGACAATAATGGGGTGATGCCCACTTAAAGACATGACTCCATCCTGCTAATATCTTGCATTTTCATAGAGCTCCAAGTTTCCCCGAACTTGTTCATTTCACATTGTTTCACAACAAGCCCATTCGGTAAGTGGGGCAGGCTTTATCCCGTAGCACAGATGAAGGCCAGGAAATGGTGTGACCTAGCCAGAGGTATAGAAGCTAAAGGCAAGGCTGGGACTAGAACCCAGGCCTATGGACTTTTTGTTCAGCACTCTTTCCATGGACTAATAATTCTCACTTACAGTCTGGGCAATTTACAAATCCTTACAAAACCTGTGAGGTGGTTAGTCCGATTGTTGCTGTGCCCATTTTAGAGATGAAGAGACTGAGGCTCAGAGAGGCTAATTGGTTTGTCTGCTATCACACAGCATTCCGTGTCGGAGCTGGGTATACCCCAAGCTCTCCCCAGACTGCAGGGCCACAGACTCATTTACTCACAATGTGTCATCTTCTGTTTAAAGTGTGTGCACTGAGAATGATCAGGGTGTCGATGTTGCAGTGTAGAGAATGGGATTGGCTTGGCACCAGCCAACCAGTGCTGCAAATAAACCATCATCTGATCATCCTGAGGTTCCTGCTGACCCTCAAAGGCAAAGTTAGAGAACTCTGTGATCTCCCGATCTTCCCAGCTCTGAAATCTATGAGTTTTAGAAGCAGACGGATTTTCTGTGAAAGCTAACTCTGAGTGGAAACCCTCCCCTCGAGGTGTTTCTTGGGCACAAGAAACAGCAGAGGTGAGTTTGGATGGAACAGTGGGCCAGTTTGCGGAGGTGGGTGGGGTATCTGGTAATAAGGGGTCCTGGACACAGAGCCGGGCAGAAGCAGGGAGAGAAGCCTAGAGAGAGCCCTGGGGGAAGATGGGAGAAGGCCAGATGCAAACTTTGCCTGATTTGCTCTCTTGCCCACAGGCCAGTTCTGTAGAAAATTGCTTAATGGAAAAAGAAAGCTTCACTTTAGAAAGTCTCCAGTGAGTAGGACTCTTTGCTCTGTCTGTGGGCTTTTATAATTCATTTAAAACGAGCTCAAATTGGGCAAGATTGTCTAATCTCAAATACATTGGAAATAAGGGCTAGAAGGCAGGAGGTTTGAAAATACAAAACAACCAAACCACAACCTTTTTTGGAGGGAAGGGGGACAAAAGAAAAGCTATTTTCCACATAGCTCCTCAGATCACAGAGGAAAGGCACCTTAGAAGGATCTGTTACAACACGCAAAGCCAGAGCCCAGAGAGAGCAGACTATTTTCCCTAGCTCAAACAGTGATAAAGCAAGGATTAGAATCTGATTGTTTCACTCCATCAAGGGTGGGGAACCTGCAGCCTCGAGCCCACATGAGGCTTTCTAGGTCCTTGTGTGCGGCCTTTTGACTAAGTCCAAGTTTTACAGAACAAATCCTTTTATGAAGAGGATGTATTCTGTGAAGTTTGGATTCAGTCAAAGGGCAGCACTTGAGGACCTAGAGGGCCATGTGTGGCCTCAAGGCTGCAGGTTCCCCACCCCTGCTCCAACTTCTGTGTTCTTCTCATGCAACTGTACCAATTCTAGGCTCGATTTTATTATTTTAAAACTTTTTAATTAAAAATTTTTTATTATCTTTTTTATGCTTTGCAGTTCTTTCCAGATATATTCTGTCATCCCCACCACCACTTTCTCCTAGAGCCTTCCCCCATAATAAATCTGTGCTGGGGCTGGGGAGACAAAGAAATACTTCTGGGCTCAAGGTCCTATGTTCTTTTGGAGGAAAATCCCCCAGAAACATATCCAAATGAGGGGCAGCTAGATGGCTCGGTGGACAGAACACTGGGCTTGGAGTCAGGAAAGCTCATCTTCCTGAGTTCTAATCAGGCCTCAGACACTTCCTAGTCTTGTGACTCTGGGTGAGGCACTTAACCGGGTTTGCCTCAGTTTCCTTATCTGTCAAATGAGCTGGAGAAGGAAGTGGTAAACCACTCCACATCTCTGCCAAGAAATGTGACTGCAGACGGGGCCATGAGGGGTCCGAATGGGCAGCCCCAGCAATCCAAGGGGGTATTGACTTTTGGCCAGCAATGCAGAAATGTGAATGAGAGGTCAGACTAACTTCGGAGAGTCTCCTCTTGGCACTAATTCTCCACACAATGGACACACATGTTCCCCCATTAGAAGGTAAGCTCCTTGAGGACAGAGATTGTTTCATTAAATTTCCATCTCCAGGGTAGCACTTAGTAAATACTTGTAGATTGATTCTGTCTATGCTCTGTTTCCTTTATGCCACATAAACACCTTTCTCTGACCCCATGTGGGGTTTTCTTGGAAGACACTGGATCAGTGTGACATTTCCTTCTCCAACTCATTTTACAGATGAGGAAACTGAGGCAAACAGGGTCAAGTGACTTGTCCAGAGTCACACGGCTAGGAAGTGTCTGAGGTTGGATTTGAATTCAGGGCTTCCTGACTCCAGGACCAGAACTCTATCCACTTTGGCTACCTAGCTGCCCTGCTCATTTTGCAGCAAAAATTTGACATTGACTGGAGGGCTTTAAATAATGCAGGAATCTCAGACTTGTGTGCTTTGTGGAGGTTATCCCTGCAGGTTTGGAGGGGGGAGGGTGGCTCGGGTGGGTAGGGGTGGAACAGAGGAGGATTTCTCGTTATTGCCCTCCCCTTCTCCATGGCCATGGAAGTTTGAAGTGGAGGTACTACTGTCTCTGGTGGGAGGAGAGCATAGCTTACTTGTATACCATTTATTTTTCTGATGATTTGAATGTAAGCTCCTTTCCCAATGCTCTCTTCTTTCTGTAATAATTCAATTTAGTAACAGGAACATGAGTCCTACATTTTGCAGGGTTTATGAGTGAGCCTATAACTCATTTATCTGCCTTGTGTCCTACTTCCAAACCCCTCCCTCCATACCCTAAAGCCTACATTTTATAAAATGGACCTCACTGGGTAAAACCCTGACGACAAAGCCAGATGGGAGGCGGAAATTCTAATTTTTTTATAATAATAAAAAAACGACTGATGCTTATATCGTGCTTTCTATGTGCCAGACACTGTGCTAAGTATTTTACAATTATTATCTCATATAATACTTACAATAGACCTAGGAAGTAATAAAGAAATGCTGCAAGGATGGCTGGGGCCGAAGGTTCAAGTGGGGCTTTGAGGGCTTCCAGGAGGTATCCTTGGTAAGGGAATTCACACCTATTGCTTATATGATGTGACCCATGGCTCAGAACCAGTTACAACTTTGAATTCATACAAATGGGGCTGTGTTTTCCAAAATTCCAAAATTACAAAAATTTCTAACATTCTTTAAAAAATAATTTGAGTTCCAAATTCTCTCCCTCCTACCTGCCCCTCCCCAGCCCATTGAGATGGTAAGCAATATGATATTGATTATACATGTCAAGTTATGCAAAAATATTTCCATATTAGTCATGTTGCTGAAAAAAAAGAAAGAAACACAGCAAAAAAATAGTATGCTTCAATCAGCATTCAGAGTACAGCATTACTCTCTCTGGAGGTGGATGGCATTTTGCATCATGAATCCTGTGGAATTTTCTTGGATCATTGTCTTAATCAGAGTAGCTGAGTCTTTTATAGTTGATCATTGTATAATATTGCTGTTACTGTATACAGTGTTCTCCTGGTTCTGCTTGCTTCACTTTGTATCAGTTTATATAGATCTTCCCAGGTTTTTCTGAAACCATTCTGCTTGTCATTTCTTACAGTACAATAGTACTCTACCACAATCATATGCCATAGCTTGTTCAGCCAATCCCTGACTGATGGCCATCCCCTTGATTTCCAATTCTTTGCCACCATAAAAAGAGCTGCTATAAATATTTTTGCACATGTGGGTCCTTTTCCCTTTTCTTTGGTCTCTGGGATACAGCCTTAGCAGTGATGTTGCTGGGTCAAAGAGAATGCACAGTTTTATTGCCCATTGGATGTAGTTCCAAATTATTTTCCAGAAAGGTTGGGTCAGTTCACAACTCTACCAACAGCACATTAGTGTCCCAGCTTTTCCACATCCCCTCCAGCATTTGTCATTTTCCTTTTCTGTCATGTTAACCAATTTGATAGGTGTGAAGTTGCATCCCAGAGTTGTTTTAATTTGTATCTCTATCAAGGGTGATTTTAGAGCATTTTTTCATGTGACTGTTGACAATTTTGATTTCTTCTTCTGAAAACTACCTGTTCAATATCTTTTGACCATTTATTAATCAAGCAATGGCTCTTACTTTGATAAATTTGGAAATGAGGCCTTACCTGAGAAACTTGCTGTAAAAATTCCACCCCTCTGCCCTCCCAAATTGGGTTATATTTTGAAGGCTTCTTTCTAAAATCTCTCAGCTCATTCTCCCAGGGTTTGCCTGGGAAACTAAGGTCTATGCCTTATTATTAATATATTATAAAACATATAAAATTTTAATATATAAATCATTAATTATCTAATGTTAATTAGTTACATATTAATTAATAATAATAAAACCCAAGGTTTTGCTTGGGAACATCAGAATTTAGCTAAGTCCCTAACAAAATGAAATAGGGCTAAGTCCCTAACAAAATGAAATAGGTCGCCAGCTTCCATGAAAGTACTCAGGCTACCAAGGTATCAGATGAAGGACAGGCTTTATTTAATCTGAGAAAGCACAAAGGACTTGTACCTGAGTCCATAAATAGTCAAGCAACTCAGGGAGAGCCTCTAGCTTCTCTAAGGGCATCTACTATTTTGAATGGACTTCCTCCCTGCGCGAAAAAAGAATTCTGGGTAGGCAAAGTTGATCCTTTTCCTTTCTGGAACTGTAGTCTGCATAATACTCAGTACAATACCAGCAAAGGGACAAGGTTTTGCTGAAAGAGGCTGTATATGGAGAATCACATAACAGCAGCAAAAAGTCCTGGAACAGTGTCTCAGTGCTTGTACAAGGCCTCTGAGTTTATCATTCACAGCATCTTCTGTTTAGAGCTGGCTGGGACAGAGCAGCAGCAGGTCATTTGGTTCCTCCGTTTCAACAAATCATGGTTCTGCAGCATAACCAGTGGAAACTCTTTGGAGTGATAGAGGATATAGAGGAATCCTGAGTCAGAATTGTCAGAGTAAAATAAAATGGTTCAACCTCAACAATCTGCTGTGACATTTTTAGCTCAGTACAGTCTTTTTCAGAATTGAAGGTTAGCTGGGCCACGTGGCCCATGCCTGTAATCTTTGCTTTTGGGACTGCTGAGGCTGGTGGACCCTTTCTATGCCAGAGTTCTGAGGTGCAGCAAGGCTAAAGCAGACTGAGTGTGTCCACTATGTTGGGCATCAGTACTGTGAGTCCTCAGGCCCATGAGGCTGCCTAAGGAGCTGCCACCTGGCCCAGGCTGGAAACAGAGGAGGCCAAAGCTTCTGTGCCTTTCAGCAGGAAGATTGGGCAGGTAAGTGATGACTGCACGTCCATCCTGAGCAAGACAGGGATACTGAGTCTTGGATGTGGAGGCCTTTACTTACCATCAATCATATATTTGGTTCCTAAAGGATGGGCTAAAACAGGCGGAGTGCGAGTGAGCTTGGGAATGTTGGCCTGCTGCCGGAGCCAGCTTCCTACACAACAATCACTGCTGAGTAGGCTATTTAGCAACCTTGAATCTAGGCCTCGATGTTGTAAGTCAGGCAAACCTGTTTGAGGAGGAAGGCGAGGAGTTCTGGCCTGGGACTTTTGTTGCTGGAGAGGAGTGGAATGAGGGACATCTAAGAGATCTGGGAAGAGTCTATAAGAAAAATTCTAGAAAACCCTCTCCAGCCAAGAAGATAGCGCATACCTGAGTGGGATGCTTCTTCCAAATGTCCATTAGAGCATGTAAAACCCATTGAAAGATTTACATTGAGCAATCAATTGTTGCATTAGTCTATGTCTGAAACCTCTTTTCTAGTTACTGACTGACTAATAGACAGGACATATCTTTGTGTTCATAGAGCATGTTGAGAGAGGGCAGAAATCTGAGGGCATCCATGGCTTGCATTTAAGGAAGCAGAGGCCTGAGGTAATATGGAAGAAACCTGAGGTGATTGTCATGCAGGTACATGTATAAGGATGAGTTCAAGCTGGGCTTGGATCCCACCTGTGTGATCCAAGGTAAATCACTTAACTAGGTCTAGCCTTAGTCTCCTCATCTGCAAAATGAAAGGATCATCTCTTTAGCTTAGGGAGGCGAATCTGCAGCTGACAGAAATGCAGGCCATCCCCGAGCCTCTTCCTGAAGTCCTGACAGAGCTTAGGCAGCCTCTGAGAACCTAGGGTCCCCTCCATTCCATGATGTGGTCTCAGAGTAGGACTTAGGTCCTAAGCAAACCTCCCCCCCACCCCCAACCACCACCACTTACACCTCCAAAAAACTAAGCTCTGCTATTTAAACAAAGCATTTGTGACAGAAATACAATCTGCATTTCACAGCAGTGGGAACACAATACAGCAATGTGACCTCTAATCTATGAGATTGATCAACTCATGGTACAATGGGTAAAGGACTGACCCTGGAGTTAGGAAGACAGGTTCAAATCTTGCTTCTGATCCCTCCTGGCTGTGTGACTTTGGGCAAATCATTCAATTTTTCTGTGTCCCTGGCAACTCTCAAAGCTACAGATTTGCCCATTATCATTGAAGAAGGGGGTTTCCACCCGGGAGTTCTGAGGGGTACCCTTCCTGGCCCGGAACAATGAAATAACAGGTCCAGGTTTTTTCAAAAGCAATCAGCTTTTTCTAAACTCAAGGGAGTAATACTGTGTAAAAAAAAAAACAACAACCTGTCTGATGCAAAATGATTTGTTAAGAGAATTCTTTATTTTTACATACTTCCCAGAACAACAGATTCTGAAACTTTCAACGCTCTCATCCAATGCCGATCTTCTTTGAACATCAAAGTTGTCAGGAATTAATTTAAAGAACAAGGTTCCGAAGGGCATATTAAGAGAGGGCTTGGGAAGGATAAACCAGGAGCCCTGTAACTTTCAAGTCAGGAGATGCCACCAAATGCCAAAGTAATTGCTCCCTCCCCCCTCCTCCCTTAGGTGGATGTGAGTCCTCAGACTTGCTCTTCTGACAGCTGGAGGAAGTTTCATTAAAGGGGGGGGGGGGAAGGCTAAGCCTTTAACATTTATAGAAATCAGACACCATGTGGTTATGTTTTAGTTCACGTTGCTCGTAAATCTTGCTCTTAATTTAACCGATCTTTGTTACCAGATCAAAACGAAAAACACACTTTGGTTCATATTGGACACACTGGATTGATTTCCTTTGTCCTTACAAATTACTCTCTCCCGTTACACATATCATTCTTGAGGTTTTCAGAAAGGCTTCAGAAGCTTGGGGAAATGAGGGTCTATTTTATCTTAAGACCCTGGGAGGTGGTCTTTTCAGAAAACTGTTGTCTTCAACTATGGGAGCAGAAGGGCGCAATTAATAAGAGGCTTCCGTGGATGTCTCTGAGACTGAGTAGGACTAGAGTGACATCCTCTGGCAAAACAACCTTAGTGATTCTTGCTTCTATTTCTTTTGCTGATTCTCCAACAAAGAAGGGAGAAGAGGCACCCCCTTAGAAAGAGGTGCTCCTGCATGCCAGCTTATCTCCACACCTGTATTTCCATATCAAGGAAGTAACTGATTGCTGTAAATCTCTTTCTTCTGACTCTTGGAACTGTGGATGTCTTGGTGGCATTCTTACAGGTTGGAACGATTTATAGGGTCATAGAATGTTGGGGCTGTGAAGGGACCTTAGAGGCCATCCAGTCTAACACTCTCTTTTTGCAGATGAGGTAACTGAGGCCCAGAAGAGTTCAATGGGTTGTCTAATGTCACAGAAGTAGTGCAGTTGAAACCGTGAAAAAATCAGCCTGGGAGATGACAGTGTTTTCTGTAAACTTAACCCACTTGGACAGCCAAGATGCTTTAACCTCAATGAAGATGTGAAACTTCTGTTTTCCAACACAAGATCAAAACTTCTTCCTTTCAAGTTGGCTCTGGAGCCAGGAGAAGCTGCCTGACTCTCTGAGGATGGAATCCGGCCAAGACCACACACTGGCCCTCTTGCTACACTCCTCGGCCTCACTTTGAAGGTCTCCTTTTAAAAATCTGTTTTCAACGAGAGCAAAGCTAATTTTTTTTGAAGGTCTCTATAGAGTGTCTGAAAAGAAAGAAAACAAAGCAGGAGGGAGTCTTCCAATATCTAAGACCTCTGCAGTCAAGCTGCTGCCTGGGTTGGGGGATCTCTGGAATCTGCCTCCCGACGCAGGCTCAGAGATTGGAGATCCAGCCTTGATTTCATCACTGGCCTAACTCTCCTCAGAGACACTTTGGAAGAATACTGGCCCATGGTCTTCCTTGAGCATCATCACCTTTGTCTCATAGTCCCCTCCTCCCTCTCTTAATTTACCCTGCTAAGGGAATGTGTCTGTGTAGGAGTGAATGGAAAATTGTGTTCATGTTCAATGAAAGTAATCATGATGATAATAAACTAAGGCCTTCAGAGATGAAATGTTTCCTATCCAGCCAGAATTATAACTAGGGTACGGTGATGAGCTTTGCACCAGGGCGTGGGTTTTAGAGGGAACTGGCAACACTTTCAGTCCTTCTATATAAAGACAGGCTGGAGATCAGCATCTACTTAGTAAAAATAATAATCTAAACCAGGAAGATGTCAGGTAGAAGGATAGGGTGATCTCTTCTTCCCTTTTTGGAACCTGCCCCCTCTCCCCCACCCCTATGATGCTGTGCTTTGGGCCATTTGTCCAAGATATAGTTTGTGTTGTTTGTCCCAGAAAAAAAACCAAACAACCAAAAACCTAGATGTGACTCTGTAGCCTCTAAAAAGAAAATCTTAGGGGCGGCCAGGTGGCTCAGCGAGTAAGAGCACCGGCTCCTGTGTTGGGACGACCTGGAGATCGAATCCCGGGCTCAGACACTCAGCACCACACCCAGAAATACCTGGCCGTGTGACCTTGAGCAAGTTACTTAACCCTGATTGCTTAATAAAAAAAAATGAAAAGAAAATCTTATTGGTCGTAGAAGTATGCAACAGAACAATTTACTTAAAATAAAAGAGAAAAAAACAGGGAAATAGCAAATATTCAGAGGGATGGATTCGCCTTTGATGCTACTGTTGACCTAGCTCCCACTGTATGAGAATAGGGAACAGTGGGCGCAGAAATGTCCCCTAGAGGACCAGACAAGGGGATCCATTTTAGCTATCTGTTTCCCCGCTGCTGGGTCTCCAGGGATCTGCAGCCACCCCGCCGCCTTGGAAGGGGTGAGGGCGCTGCAGTGGAGGGACCGGTGCCCCTGTCCTGGGCACTGGGCATAGTAACAAGACTGAGCATGTGGGCGCGGTGGACGCGGGTGTTTTCGGGGGAAAGGGGAACCCTGATGCCGGTCGATCGCCCGGAGCGGGGGAAGCCTCCACTTTCTTCTGGTCCTCACAAGACCCGGTGTCAGAGCCCGAGGCCGGACAAGATCCGGACAGGGAGTCCGGCCGGCACCGCGGGGAGCAGGGCGCTCAGGGTCTGCAGCGGGACACGCCGCCTGGCCCGGCATTCCCAGGCCTGCTTCCGACCCGGAGCCCACGTGGCTGACAGCCCCGGGGGGAGGCGCAAAGCGAAGCCTCAGCCACTCGCGGCGTGACCTTGGGCGAGTCCCGTCGCGTCTCCCTGCCTCGGTTTCCTCCTCTGTAGGAGGGGGCTCCCCACGGCGCCCGCAGCTTGGTGACGTTGTTAACCCCTACGCCGGACGTTCTGCTTATCATTACGGGCGCCTGCGCAGTCCCGTCTCCGCCTCGCGGCCCCTGTCTGCCTTTATCCGCCATTAGACTGTGAGCTCCTCGAGGGCAGGCACTCTCCTCTCCTTTCTGGGTGGCGCCCGCTTAATCTCTGTGGATCTAAACATTCAACTAATGAACAATAAACAAAGGGTGGATTGAAAAATCCGTGCATTTTTGCCCGGGGGAAGCTGAGGCCCAGACACGTGACTCGTCAGTCAACCGCGTCCATAGGGCGCCTCCCCCGGGCTCCAGGGGGCGCTGTGGCGCGGCGCCGCCTCCTTGCAGACACGTGACTCGTCAGCCGCTTCCTCAGGGCCGCCTCCAGGACCGCCGTGGCGCCTCCGCCAGGCTCCAGGGGTCGCTGTGGCGCGGCACCAACTCCTCACTCCTCGCCCCGCCCCCAACGCCCCCGCCCCCGCACGGGACTCCGCCTTCCTGACGCCAGGGCTCACGTGACAGGCCTCGGCACGTGATCGAAACCCGGCCGGCCCGAGGTGTCATGTGATTACAGGCTGCAGCCGCTGCTGCGGCCGGGCCATGGCCGAGGAGGACGATGGGGAGCGAACTCTGCTGGCGGCGGAGCCGGAGTCGGAGCTGCCGGAGCCCGGGGCCGAGCCCGAGCCCGGGGCCGGGGCCTCCCCGCTGTCTGCGCTCTGCGACCCGGCCCACCTGGCGCACCGGCTGCTGGCTCTGGCCTTCATGTGCCTGCTGGGCTTCGGTGAGTGGGCCGGGCGGGGGGGTGGGGGGGGGAAGCTGGCCCCAGCAGCGGACCTAAGAGCCGACAGGGCTGGTCTTTGCGGGGTCGCCTCTGTGCCCCCGGCCTCGTCCTCTCCCCCTCCCGGAGCTCTGGCTCAGCGCTAGGGGAGGGGGGCCAGAGGCCTGTCCGGATGGGGAGGGGGTCGGCGGGGGCGGGGGGGGGGCCCGCGGGGGGCGGGGGGGGGGGGGGGTGCGGGGGGGGGCGCCGCCCCCCGGGGGGGGGGGGGGGGGGCCGGGGGGGGGGCCCCGGGGGGGGGGGTGGGGCTGGGGGGGGGGGGGATCCCCAGCAGGAGGGCGGGAGGGGTGCCAGGTCTGCAACTCTCGCTCTCCGCAGGCAGCTACTTCTGCTACGATAACCCGGCCGCGCTCCAGATGCAGATCCAGGGGGTGAGTCTGGATCTCCCCTTCTTCTCGGGCTCGGTAGCGCAGCGCAGGACTGACCGGCGGGGGGCCAGTGCCGGGGCGCGTCAGACCTCGCGGGGTCGTGTGTATGGTGGGAGCTGGGGGCCGCTTCAGGCTGTCTGAAAGCTGTAGGGAGCCCAGCCATCCCCTTCCCCATCGGGCATGAGCGCATCGTGAGTGGGCATGAGGAGGGGGGTCCGGGGCGGCGCGTGCGGAGGGCACGGAGGCACAAACTGTGTGTGGTGGTGTATGACATCCACATCCTTTATCTCTTAATGCCTGATGATTCAGACTTCTTCTCTGGTATGTGGGGGGCACTGAGCTGCTAGCTCTTGCGATGTGGAAGGGACGACAACATACACATACATGTGTGCGTTTGTGTATGTAAACATGTGTGTATGTATGTATGTCTGACTGAAGTTTCCCAGGTGGACCTTTAGCAGAGAGAGGATCGAGGCTTCTCCTCCCCAGAGTTCGGTAGGCCTGACCTGTTTGTTGCCAGGCTGTGGCCTAAAGTGTAACTAACGTGATTGTTGGCATCTTCTCCTCCTAGGATATGCAGATACACACGGCGGCCTTCATGCTTCTGTACTCCTGGTACTCTTGGCCCAATGTGATTCTTTGTTTCTTTGGGGGATTTCTGATAGACCGAGTGTTTGGGATCCGGTAAGTCTCAGAGGGCAGCAAGCCTATGGGAGAGGTTAGTACTCTGTAGCTGTTGTGATGGATGCGATTAAGGCTTTTCTGAAAAGTCCTCAGGGCTGTATTCAGAACTGGTTGGTTTATGTTTCATTGTATTTCTCTGGCGTGGGTTTTGAGTCTTTACTGTTCATTTCCTAAAGTAATTTAAGTTTAAAATTTGGGGGGAACTTGATTTTACTTACCAGAATTTGTTTTAACCTGTATTTTTTCATTTTATGTGTATTGATGAATAAGCTTGATAAACCAGCGGTGACCACAGGTCTGCATAACCTGACATTTCAGTGTCAATAAAGGTTGTGTGACTTTCACAAGGTAGAAACTTTGTAAAGTTTCATCTGTGATTTTGTTAAAGAAGTTAGGGTGAATTAGATTAAAATTTGGTGTTCTTAAATCCTTCAGAATTTTCTGGAGAAATTTTGGCCACCAGAACAATCTTCCTCTGTATTAAAAATAACTGATGTTTCTTTGAGAAAATGGAGAGATTGTTGGTAATGAAAGTTGAACTGAATTTTATAGAAGTCTTGGTTATTGGATTATAGTAATTTGTTCTCAACTCGTTCTTTCTAGGCGGGGCTCCATCCTATTTAGCTTCATTGTTTGTATTGGACAGGTAAGGAGGACTGGGGGAGGCTCTGGAATTCTTGCCTGAATCAATGAATGTTTAAAATGCCATGAATACTTCTCTACCCAGCCAGATGTGAGCTATGGATACAGACTCTGAATCTGCCTTCAGTTTGAGGAGAGTTGGTCTGATATTTTCATATTTAAATGATTGTAGTATATTTCATTGAGTCAGCAGGGCCTGACTGAGGGCTGGGCTGGGAGTAAGGAAGACCAGAATTCACTGTTTGTCTTTGACTCTAGTTGTCTGATTCTGGCCAGTTACTTCAGTTCTCCTCCTCAGGGAATTTCTTAGGCTTTACCTGCTAAGAGGGTTGTGATAGACACTTCTGTTCCTGTAGAGGTCGGGGCATTTCTTCATTCTCTGTGTTGCAGGAGACCACCTATCGTTTATGGATTGCTAAAAGAATCTTTGTATTACAGGTCGTTTTTGCCTTGGGTGCAATAGTTAATGCTTTTTGGCTGATGCAGTTGGGGAGATTTATATTTGGGTAAGTTAGAGATCATTTCATCTTTTCTCAGTGGCTAATTAATTTTTTCTGCTGTCATTTTATTGAAAATTTTCTCTTTTTATCTTTGTCAGTTTTTGAATTATATAAAGCATATGAAACTTACCTGCCCTTACTAAAGACCAAGAAGGAAATAAAACATCTCTAATTCCCCACCCTCTTTTTTTTCCTTAAAGAATAGGTGAAGTATTGATGTGTCTGCTCATCATATGGGGTGTGAACATAAAGGAAATCTTTGTAGTTCTTGCCCCTGCCCTGGTTGCAGTTAGCCATCTTTTCCTGCTAGAGGTTTTATTTTTTTGTCTTCAGGCAGGAAGATAGTAAGCCTCATTTGGAAATCCAAGGCATTTGATTATAGCCTGGTGAGATCTCATTCACATATAGGGATATTTGGTAAAGGGCTCTATCCTGGGGACTGAGGGTCCCTATATTCAAAAACCATTGGAGGGATCAGTTGAGTTTGCATTTTTAAAAAACTGTGTATACCCAGCACTGGCAAAGAGGTGGGGGGAGGAGGACTCAGCACCCCCTGCGTGCAGAAACCTGTTCAGGAGTGCGCAGACAAAAAAGATGGAACAGCCCTTCCTTCAAGGAGCTTCTGTTTTGCTGCAGATGGGCCACCTGCCCGTATGTAGAGAGGAGGATTTTGCAGCACAGTAAACGGCATGTAGGAAGTCTTTTCACCAGTGCTCCATCTTGTCTGTGTCTGCATAGAGAGCTGCCTGATGCACAGAGAGGGACTGGCTGGGCCACAGACATGGTGGGTGAGGGTAGGATTTAGACTTGGGTCTTTCCGACTCCAAATGCCACACTCACATGCTTTTCTGTAACACATTCACAGATAAGAAAGTACAAAAAAAAAATTGGAGAAAGTGTGTGGTAGCATGTGGGGGGAGCATTAGGAAAGGCTTCCCATGAGGAGTGGGCTTGAGCTTGAGCACCGAGTTCAGGGGGCAGCGAATGGGTCAGTAGCTGATTGAACCAGAATACGTAATGGGGTGGGGGTGGGAGGGCAGCCTGTGGCCTTTCTGTGGCTTTGCTAGGCCAGTTGTACAAATAAGGCAGATGAGAAGTGACCAAAGAACAATTCTAAGATGAGGTGAAGGAGTGAGACTGTAGTGTAGGGAAAGTGTGTGGGGAGAAATCTAAAGTAATAGTTCATTGTAAGGAGGATGTTAGGATGGGAAGAGATGAGGAGGGGAGAGAACACTAAAGGGAAAAACCAGAGGAGGCTGGTAGCAAAGCCCGATGAAGGTGATTGAGCTGAAGATGAGCTGGTTTGGCTTGTGTAGTTGGCAGGTTATGTGGCATGTGTGCATTGCAAAAATTCAAAGTAAACCTCAGTGGTTTAGTAGCAGGAGCTATGAGTGATGCAAGAACAGGTGGTTTCATTTCTGTGATGCTGTGGCCAGTCCTCTGCTAACGATCCTTTTGTGTGACCTGGTCTTTGGGGGACAGATCCCTCCAGGCTGAGACTCTGCCTTAAGAGCCAGTGGTGGTCTCTGGTGACACAGGAGGAAGGTGGTGGAGCAGGGCTTGAGGAAGGCTTGCCATTTGGGTTGGCAGTGGCAGAGGAGAGGAATGAGGGATTGGAGAGAGGACTAAGATAAGTGCAGGCCTGGGAGAGATGATGGGAGCATTGAGGAGCTGGAGTGAAGTGTGGGAGGGGCAGCCTTGAGCTGCGCTTTCTCTGCCCCGCATCGCTCTTCGCCAGGCCCATCTGTCCTTCTTGGTCGGTACTTGTGGTCTGGGCCCTCGTTCTTCATTATCCCTGGACTATCCCAGTGGCTTCCTGAGGGTTCTGCCCCCAGTCTCCTCCAATTCCTCCTTCATGCACCTGCCACAGTGATCTTCCCGATATAGAAGTCTAGTCATCTTGCTGTCGAAGAGTCATCATTAGGTTCCTGTTGCTTATCAGAAGACACATATGTTCCTCAGCCTGGCTTTTATAAATGAATTTTCTACAACAGATGTTGAACTGGGCCAGCAGAACTTCCTAGGGCAGAACTAGATGAAAGTGTAATTGGGAAATGCTCCACAAAACAAGAATGCAACGCAACATAGACAGCGCCCCCTTGTGGCTTTCTACATGGATCTGCGCGCCTCTGCAGAGTCTGTCTCTGAGTTGGACCCCATGGCTGCTGGCCTGCACACCGCCCTTCCACGTCTTATTTCCAGTCTTCTTGTCTCTGCTCCCCCAGCAGCCCTGCTCAAAACCATCTTTTGGTACATCTCTCTCTGCCTTTCTGAAATCTTTCTCTTCTAAGAATTCTTCTTTGAGATCCACCTTGTAGTTCCTTCTCAGATCACTCCTGCACCCGTCAGAATGTTTCTGATGCACTTAGGTTGTGATTTGTGGCCAGTGTAAGTGGACATTTACCTTGGCCTCTCCCTGCCCCTTTCATCTTTGTGTTGCTAATGAGATGCATTTTTGTAGAGTTGGCACGTGATAAATGTCAAATTGAATGATTGACTTGCGTTTTCTCTTTTTAGGATTGGTGGGGAGTCCTTAGCAGTTGCACAAAATACCTATGCTGTGAGTTGGTTTAAGGGCAAAGAATTAAACCTGGTATTTGGACTCCAGCTTAGCATGGCTAGAATTGTGAGTAGGACAATGCTTCTGATCTGTTGAATGTTTCACTGACAGTATCTCACACACTTTTTGCTCTGACTAGGCTGTGTTGCTCAAGTAGATTAGACAGTAAAGCACTAGTCTTATTAGTGCTTACTAGTATCCTTATCCTTATAGGGTTTTATAGACCAGAGAGAGGGAAGCGGGGGGAGAGAGAGAGACAGAGAGAGGGAGGGAGGGAGGGAGAGAGAGAGAGAGAGAGAGAGAGAGTGTGTGTGTGTGTGTGTGTGTGTTAGTGAGTAAAAGCTAATAAATCATTAAAAGATTTTTAATTTTTGTTTGGTTTCTTAAGTGTTATATATGCAAACATATGAAATTATTAACATTTGGTTTATGAGAAATTTCTTTAGAAATTCTGTAGTATTTTAAGTAGTTACTTGCTATAAACGTTTAACCATTTTTCAAATATGTAAAACATTGTACATGTCAAGCTATTTAGTGTTGGAGAGACCTTCCAGTTCATCCTTCTTGGTACAGGCATTCCCCTGATCACACTTATGACTAAATTGTCTAATCTTTGTTGGATGAGAAATTCTCTGTTTTTGTGGTAATTTATTCAGGTTTTTTTTAGCTTTTATTTATTATTTTATTTTTCCTCAGTTACATGCAAAAACAATTTTTAACATTTATTTGTAAAACTTTGAGTTCCAGGGGTGGCCAGGTGGCTGCCCCAGAGTCGGGAGACCTGGGATTGGTTCCAGCCTCAGATACTTCACACCCATACACACACACACAAAACTGGCTGTGTAACCTTGGGCAAGTTACTTAACCCCAATTGCTTTAAAAAAACAACAACAAAACTTTGAGTTCCAAATTCTTTCCCTCTGCCCCATTAAGAAGGCAAGCAGTTTGATTATATAGGTTATACATGTGTGGTCATGCAAAGCATATCTGTAATAGTCATATTATATGTTTGAGAAATGAGGCCTTTATCAGAGAAACTTGCTTACAATTTTTTTCAGTTACTGCTGCGAACTGTTTTTCCCTCCATCCTGTTTATTCCATTCTTTCTCCATTTACCTGTTCCTCCTCCAAAGTGTTTTGCCTCTCACCAATCCCTCCCCCGGTCTACTCTCCCTTCCGTTGTCACTGCCCTTGCCCCCCTATCCCCCCCCAATACACTTATCCCTTTCTCCTCTGTTTTCCTGTAGGGTAAGATAGATTTCTATACCCAGTGGGGGGTGTAGGTTATTCCCTCTTTGAGGCAATTCTGATGAAAGTAGGGTTTGCTTCCTTTCCCTCCCCTCTTCCCCTTCCCCTCCATTGTAAAAGCCAACAACTATTTTTGAAGAAAGTTCTTGCTTCTCTAGCATCTGAATGGGTCTTTGCAGTTTTCACCCTCTTGATCTCCTCCTGCTACCTGACTTCCAGTGGGCCTGGGGCTATCAAATAGTAGATAATCCCTGGAAATCATTTACCTGAGTTGTTCCTGAGATGTGATGCTTTCCTGGCACTCGACCCTTTCTGTGTTAGTCTCCATATTTCTCTTCATTGGAGTGCTCAGAGCTGCTCTCCCTTTGTCTTTGCTCCCTCTGACTGGCTCTGGCCAGCTAGGCCCTTAGAGCCCTGAGGACTCACCAGTCCCTTCTTTGGCCTGGACACGATTTGGAAGGCCTGCCCAAATTACTGTGGGCTCTGTGGGCAGCTGAGTTGCGCTTGGCCCCCATGTCCACCAGGACTTTGAGTCTCACATGGTTCAGGTCAGCCAGGTATTCCCCACCCTGTGCATTTGTAGTTGAATTAGAGAATGTCAGTGTTGGACTTTCTTTAATTTGTTCCCCAGTCAAGGCAGTAATAGGACAAAAAAGATGGCCCTGAAGCCCATAAAGAATTAAATGAAATGACTGAGCCTCCCTGTGGACATCCAGAGAACTTGTCAGCTTAACTCTTCAAAGGTTGGACATAGGAGATGAAAGCCTGGGCAGGGGATGGACGACGTGTTTCACGAAGGTTGTCGCTGCAAGCAAGCAGAGCTGCCTCAGGGCTCAGCGGCTGGCTAGGTGGGCCACGGGAGTGTGGGAGCAGATGGTGGGGGAAGGCAGAGCGCCCCCCTTTTACAGTATTCTGTTTGCTTTGCCAAGCGGGATGGTGCTTGGATTGGAAACGAGGGATGACCAGAGTGGAGTCAAGGCTCAGGATAACTAAGGTGTTGAGGAGAGAGGCCTTATTGACTCTTCATGATGCATAGACTCTATCCTGGGAGCTGAATGAGATTGCTGAGCCTCTGTTGGGAATTGTTGAGAGGTGGTAGGGCTTGGGAGCGGCAGGGACACTGCAGGATCTGAGAGGTGCGTCACCTGGGTTTTCAGCAAGAAGAGAGTGGAGTCTGCATCCTGTGGGCTGGTGAATGGGATTTTTTTTTCTGGCAGAATTCTAGAGCTTGTTGTCCAAGGGAAGGTTGGTAAACGTTTGGAAAGAATCAATGTGGCTTCACGAAAGCTAGTCCATGCCAGGATACCCTCATTTTCTTTTTGACAGGGTTCCTGGGCGAGATTGGTGTAAGGCCACAGATGTAGTTACCAGGATATTATTAGCAAAGGCTTTAGCAGGATGTCTTGTGCTGTCCTTGTGGATGAGGTGGAAAGATCTGGGCTGGATGATAGAGGTTAGGTGTGTTTGAAACTGGTTGAATGACGGAGACCCAAAGAATGTTTTTCATGGTTTGGTATTGACTTGGCAGAATTGCTGATGGAGCGTCTCAGGGATTTGGGGTTGGCCCTGTGCCAAACATGATCAGTTACTGAGATTAAGGCTTAGAAAGAGGCTTGTCAGATTATAGATGATGCATAAGTAGTAGGAATGCAGTAGTCGGGTGCCCAAAAGATCTCATCGGGCTAGGCCAGGCCTACACAGCTTGTATGTTGGGTGGCCTGTGAAAAATGTAGACGAAAATCCTTTTATGTGCCTGGGCTAGACTCTGGGACCCAGTCCAATAAGATGAAATTTAATAGAGTTAAATCTGAAATCTTTTATTCTTGGGAAAAAAAAATCAGCTTCGCATTCAGCAGTTTGATGTGGCGGCCAAGAGGCCAACATAATCGATGGCCTCATGAGCAGCCTC
This sequence comes from Petaurus breviceps papuanus, assembly GCF_028583685.1. NCBI lineage: Eukaryota > Metazoa > Chordata > Mammalia > Diprotodontia > Petauridae > Petaurus > Petaurus breviceps. The sequence continues at coordinate 18,764,439 of NW_027185759.1, forward strand.
ATGTCCAAGCCTAGGCAGGTGATGGTCCTGTGGGACCCTCCCTGATTTTTAGGTGCAGTTCTGGGGGCCACAGTTTAGGAAGAGCCTAGGTAAGTCACTAGCATCCAGGGAGGGCAGCAGGATAAAATGATGGTCTTGAGATGATGCCCTGGGGGAATGATTCAAACTGTATTAGCTTGGGGTAGTCTGGAAGAAAAGATCTTGAAGCCCTGTCTTCTGCCTGCAGGTATTAGAAGGACTGTCCCATGGAAGAGGGCGCTGTTCTGCCCAGCCCCTAGGGCATAGCTACGGGCACTAGGTGGCCTTGCAGAGTCTGACTGAAGGCTGATGTGAGGAAAGATGTTCAGAAAATTCGAGTGACTAGCAGTGGCCCCGGATTTCCTCTTGCTGGGCAACCTTTGTGGAGTGCCTTGGAGGGGATCCTTCCTTGTTCAGCTCTGGGCCCTTATGATCTTGGTGCCTTTATCTTGGTGCCTTTTGCATCACACTTACTTTTCTTCATAGTTTTGTAATTTTATTGGGCCCTTTTCCACTGTTCCTTAAGGTTTAGTTAAGGGTTCAGGCTGCTAATTTTCTTTCTAATCATGAGCTTCCCAATATTTATGGAAAAAGCAGAAACCAAACCAAATTCTGTCTTGAATCCTGACAAGTGTCTCAGAAGCCACCCCACACACCTCCAGCCAGCTCCCCCAAGCCCTTCGTAGGAAGGAAGTCATGGCCTCAGTCCAAGGAGGAAATCATGGACTAGGAAGAGACCTCAGAAATCATGTGGATGAGCTGCTATTTTATAGACGAGGAAATAGGCCCCGAGAAGCCCCAAGAGAGAGACCATGGCAGCTGTCACGCAAAGTCCTGGGTGGGAAATGCAGTGGTCAGGTGTTTTCCTGGCTGTTTCTTCCTGAATCTGCCTTAATGTCCTGCTTTCAGTAGAAATGGGCATTGCTTCTGCAGTATTGGCAGACTTTTCTGACACCTTTTTTGTTCCCTCCCTGGATTTTGTTCCCTCCAGCTGGTGCAGGGGCCTCTGTAGAAGGCATCCGGGTGGCTCAGGGGGTAGGGTGCTGGGCCTGGAGCCAGGAAGACACGAGTTCAAATGTGATCTCAGACACTTAGCCAGCTGTGTGACCGTGAGCAAGTGACTTTAACCTCTGCCTCAGTTTCCTCATCTGTAAAATGAGCTGGAGGAGAAAATTACAAACCACTCCAGTGTCTTTGCCAAGAAAGCCCCAGATGGGTTTGTGGAGAGCTGGACACAACTGGTGACCGAACCATAGCAGCAGGGCCCTCTGTGCCCTGAGTAGAGTCTTTCCTAGTAGTGGTTGGGAACAGTGGTGCGTGTGTGTGCATGTGTGTGCATGCATGCGTGTGTGTGCATGTGCATGCACGTGTATGTGCACGTGTGTGCTTGCGTGCATGTGCATGCCTGTGCATGCGTGTGTATGTGCATAGGTGTATGTGTGTGTGCGTGTGTACATGCATGTGTGCGTGCGTGTACATGTGCTTTTTTGGAAGGAGGTCAGTTCTTGTGGGTGTGTCAGCATTTCCTCTCTCTGAAGAATCTCATTTCTTTGTCTAGCTCTAATGGTGCCGAGCGGAGGTGCCTTACACCTGCCTGAGATGTTGCGTAAAATAATACCGCATGAAATCAGAGAGATCCGTTCACCTCTAAGCCTCTGTGGCCTGTGGCCGGTCAGGGTTCTTGGGCAGGGCTCAGTGACCCATCTCCCTCCTCTCCTGCCCTCCCACCCATCTGAGCAGACGCTCCTCACCCCGGGGTCCTTTTCTGCTCTTCTGCCCTCTGGCCTCAGTGACCTCTTTCCTTGGAATCCTTTTCTCTTTGCCCCCTTCCAGTGCGGCAGCTCTGTCCTGCCCAGCCTCTCCATGGGCAGCGCCATTCTGAGGGCCCTCTTGTTTTCGCCATGTTTGGCAGCTGCCTCGGGCGGGAGCATAGACAAAGCGAGTGTCCCCTGAGGCCTGGCAGCAGTTTTCAGCGTCTGGGCCCTGAGGTCTCTCTATAGATTACCCTTCAGAGAACTCTTCGTGGTCTAGGCCCGTTGGGTTGCTGCTCATTCGGAGGCTCTTGGGCATAGTGTCTGTTGTCTAGCCATCCTGGCTTGTCCTAATTATCTCGTGTGTGTCCGCCCGTGGTCATTTTTAATGATTGGTGATAGGTAGTGCAGTATGTGGACAGATGGGGGATGGGGCCGCTGTGGGTGGGGGCTGGAGGCCCGCTCAGCCTGGAGCTCCCAGCTGGAATGGGATGAGCCGATTGGGTGTCCGTGCCAGGTTTGACATTAATGTGTGGGAGAGGGCGAGTTAGGCCGGGGTGGAAACAGTGGCACAGCCCTGCCTCTGAGAGAGGGGAGACTCACCCAGGCTTTAAACAAAAGGACAGGGCTGGGATTGGCTCAGAACCCATTTGGACACGTGTGAGCCACCCTTCTTTGTAGACTCTGCCAGTGCATTCTTTGATTGGGAACAAAAACAGTAGTTTCTGTTGTGGGATTCACGGTGTGGGCTCAGAATGGACAGAATGGCTTTGCTGTTGCCCTTGGGGGGCTTCTAGTCTCAGCTAGTTTTATCAGAGGGGGGTTTGTGTAAGACAGAGATGCAGTTACAGTGCACACGCCCCACATGGGCAGCGCGGATGCTTTGTCTCTGTGCACACGCCCCACACGGGCAGTGTGGATGCTTTATCTCTGTGTACACGCCCCACACGGGCAAAGCCACGGGCTCACCACTCTCATGATTTACATCCTGATTTTTTTCATCCCAACGAGTAAATGACAATAAGCTTTTGAATAGGGCTGCCGCCTTCGTGCTCAGTTTCTTCATTCATTCAGAGTGATAGCGCCACCCCATACTGTAGCGGTGACTCCTAGCAGCATCTCGCCATGGTGTGGCTGTCCCTGCAGGTGCACACAGAATGCCAGTCATGTGATGTTGGGACTCCCCTCATCCCCTAGAAGGGAGGCTTCGTGCTGGTTTTCTCCTCAAGCCCATATGCAGCTTCGTCAGTTAGAAAAGGAAGCCCAGCTTCCTTGGCATAGGTGCTTCTTTTTTGAGGCGAGGCTGACTTGTACCTCATGCTCTCTGTTCAGTACTCACATTGTGTTTTAGCGTCAGAAGCAGAGTCACTCAACACTTGGCTGTTTGCTTCAGAAGGTTTTAAACAAGTGAAATCCCCTTGTGTGAATATTCCCTCTTTGATGATATCAGGAAAGGCTTTAAAAAAGACCTAGAACAAAGTGTGTTTCTTTGGTTTTTAATCCTCCCCATACTCACCCCTCTAAAAGGTACTTGGAAAAGAAATCGAAAATATTGCTCTCTGCTTTTACGGTTTAACAGAAGCTTAATTTGCTCCTGTGTCCTTTTTTTGTATTTTAAAGTCTGGTATGACTAGAGACTCCAATTGACTTCTTTTCACCTTTTAGGGGAGCACAGTGAACCTGAACGTTATGGGATGGCTGTATTCCAGAATAGAAGCTTTATTTCACTTACCTGGTCACACAACCCTCGGCATCACACTTATGATCGGTTAGTGAATCTGTCACTTTGTGAATATAGCAGCAGGTCTGCTGTTGGGGACATCTGTACTGCTCCTGCTGCTTCCTTGCTGGATGACCAGAGGAAAGTCAAGCCAGCTCTCTGACCTTTGTTTCCTTATCTGCAGAGTGGAGCCGATAATCCTGGCTTTGCCTCCCTTGTAGGGGCTTCTTCGAAGTAAGGGAGGGACGTGTTCAGTAGGGCCTTTGATCAGCTCCAGGCTGATTCTAGTTCTAGAGATTGGGACATAGCCTGGGCAAAGGAGTGTGTACAGTGAAGTACTTCCTTTGGGGATCAGTGTCTTTCTGGCAGACTGGCTGTGCTCTCTCCCCAGATGATAACTGTTTTAGCCAGCCTCAAATGGTGCAGGGTTTTGGGCAGTGAAGGGAGGTGGGATTGGGGTGGGCAGCCATGTTGATGCTTTAAATAGATTTGCTAAGAGGAGTAGGCAAAACTTGGATGTTAAGCCTCCAAAAACCGCTATGTAGATTTCTAGTTAGGGATGCGTTGGGTCTTGTAGCTCTTTCAAAGGCAAAGCCCTTTGGGACAGTTGACTCTCATTCATTCCTTTACTTCAGTTACTTTAATCACACTTCAGTCCCTAGGTGGCCCTGCTGTGCTCAGGAAATGGGCATTTTGATGGGAGGTAGAAGGCAGGTCTGGGCTGGCGAGATGTGTTTCTGCAGAGCAGTGAGGCGTTCTAGTGGGCAGCTGGCTGGGGAGGTGAATTCGGAGGTGGCCAGAGAAAGGTAACGACTTGGCCTTTCTCACATTAGCAGTTATCCTTAAGGGTTTGGGATTGGTTGACTTTAAGCCTAAGGCTATCCTGATGAAGGCTACTAGTCTGTAGCAGCCCCCCAGCCCCAGATCCAGGGGGTCTTCCCTGACTCCTTCAGTTTGTCTTTTCAGACACTTCTAGAATGACAGGGAAGCTTCTTGTTGGGAGGATGGTTAGTGGCGGTTTCCTTTATGAATGTCTAGCCCTGCTTTTTGTCACTTCGGTCTAGTTGGCAGATTTAGATTCGTGGCTTTTATTTCAGGGGGTGTAACATGTATCTTTTCACTAATCTGCGCATTGATTCTTGGCTACTTGGACTGGAGAGCTGAACGAATCCTTCATAAAGAACAGGGGAAAACTGGTAAGCCTTTAACCCTGGGTTTGGGGATTATAAGGGGAGGATTTTGTGGGGAGGCTGCTTAGTGGGCTGCCTGAACAGGGGCTTAATAAATGACAGTGGCTTTTGTTTTCACTTCCAAGATCCATTTCTTATTGTCTAATTTGAACATTGATACTTTTTGTTCAAACTTGATCAGAAATGTTATTATTAAGCCTTGTATTGTAAATAGAATATTTTCAAAATAATTATTGCAAAGGAGATAACCTCCCTGGAGCATTTCATCTTCTCAGGCTGCCTACATGCATTTGGATTACTCCACAGATATTGTTAGGAATGTATTTGGCTCAGAGATGATTTAACTACATGTGGAAGAAGTAAAATCTCAAAGGCAGAAGAGAGGCTGTGATTCTGTTCTTGTTCTCCAGGTGAAGTTATCAAGTTGACAGACATGAAGGACTTCTCTCTGTCCCTGTGGCTCATCTTTGTGACTTGTGCGTGTTACTATGTGGCCGTGTTTCCTTTTATCGGACTTGGCAAGTAAGCATCTCGGCCTCCTCAGGGAGAGGTGCGCCCTCTCTCTGTGCTCCTGGATCCGGCACAAACGAGCCTTTAGTCAGTAATCTTGCATTCTTAGATGTGGATTATATGCTTAGATTGTGGAAAAATGGGGAGATAAAAAACTGTAAGCACCAGTTTGATGCATAGGTAATTTTGTTAGCCTTGGGTTAGTGTTTGTAGGTAATTTTGAGAAAACCCTTTGTAATATTGACTGTCATAATTGATTCTGTTTAAATCTTGATTTCAGATTTAGCATGTCTCTTCTGTAGATAGGAAGACTGACAAATTCAGCATTAATTAAATTAAACACCTTATTGTCACGGGCCTACTTCATTCAGTGCTCTAGAGAGGCAAAGAGGAGCCAAAATGCCCTCTTTTCTCTCTTCAAGAAGCTTCTAAGGGAGCCACACTGACCTCAGGGCTGCAGATCCCTTGCCCTTGTGGCTGCTATGGGTCAGAGTTCCAGAGTAAGTCACAAAGAAAATGCTTGAGCGAGTTGAAGCTGATGGAGCTCTGAGCCAGACCAGGGGCAAGGAAGATGGGCTGGCCTTGCTGAGCCTTGGTTTGAACAGAGCTGCGGCTTCTTGGCCCTGTCTGGTCTCTCGAGTTTCACATCTTCATTTACGTGAACAGAGCAACTTGTGACTCTTGCATTTATGTTATGGCTTAAAATAATTTCCCACAGAGGTTGGTTTCATGAAGTGGAGAAGTCAATTAGGGCAGTCTTTTGGATGTTAAATTCTTCTTTCCTGAACATTTACAACTTAAATGTTTCAGAAGTGGTCAGGGAATCGAAAGGAGTTTGTTTAATTCAGATAATTAGGTGTCTCCCAAGTTTAGCCTATACATTTCAAAATTCATATTCAGTAGACTCTGAAGATAGCCTCATTTTATGTCAGTTTAGGGGCAGAGGCTCGTGGAGTTTGAGATGGGAGGAGCCTGGAGGCCTTGGCATGAGGGCCCTGAGGCCCGGCCACCCAGGTGGAGGGAAGGGGCAGCACTGGCCATCGGTGCCTCACACTTAAATGTCATCACATGGAAAACTTGTTATTGGGGCGGCTAGGTGGTGCAGTGAATAGAGCACCAGCCCTGGAGTCAGGAGGACCTGAGTTCAAATCCGGCATCAGACACTTGATACAAAAAGTAGCCGTGTGACTTTGGACAAGTCACTTAACCCCAATTGCTCTCCAAAAAGCAAAAAAAAAGAAAACGAAAAACCTTGTTATTGCAGTCTGCCTTTTTTTGACAAATGAAGTTTTTCCTAAAAATGCTCCTTTTCATTTCTCTTTCCCAACCCCTGTCAATTTTAGGGCCTTCTTCATTGAGAAATTTAAAGTATCCGAACAGGAAGCAAGTGCAATTAACAGGTATTGGCTCAATGGAACGTTTACTTGTTGCTAATGTTGGTGGTTGTTGGTCAGTGTGTCTGTCTGATGGGCTGGGGGTGTGGAGGAGCCTGACATGGGTCTGGTCTCTCTGAGGGCAGATGGGCTTTGTTTAGCCTAGAGTGGAAGCTGTTTTTGTTGCCTTTGATTCATTGGGTGTCTTGTATTCCCTCCCACCCTCTCTCCTGTTCTGTTAGTATCGTGTACGTCATCTCAGCTCCTCTGTCTCCCCTCTTCGGGCTGATGGTGGACAAAGTAGGCTGGAACATCTTCTGGGTTTTGTGCGCGGTCGTGGCCACCATGGCTTCCCATACGATCCTGGCGTTTACCTTCTGGAATCCGTGGATTGCCATGGTAATGTGAGCCCCGGGAAGATGCTTTCTGATTTCTGTGAGAACCTTCAGAACTCTGGGTCTGGCTGACATCGATCAGCTGTGGGAGACGTGCAAGGCTGGGTCTGTGTGGGGAGGGGTAACAGCTGATTTCTTGTGCTGAGGCCTCGCACAGCAGACTCCCCACGAGGCTTTGCCCATGTTTTCTCATGTCTCCTACATTGGCCCTCCCTCTCAGCTGAGGACATCACCTGCTCCCTGAGGAAAGAAAGAGTTTTTCATGAGTCTTGGTAACTGGTGCCTGGTGCAGTGTCTGGCATGTGGGGCCTTCATAAATGTCCATCTGCTGCTTTTTGCTTCCATGTAAAATGTATAATATCGAAACGTGAAATTTTCTTTTATATTTGTTGACCCAGTTAATGATTTGTTCCAGAGCATAATCTCTGACCAGCCAGATGGCCCAGTGAACATAGCGCTGGACCTGGAGTCAGGAAGCTCTGCCTTCAGATCTGGCCACTTAGTGGCTGTATGACTGTGGGCAGGTCATTTAACTCTGCCTCAGTTTCCTCATCTGCAGAAATGGGCATCATAACAGCACCCACCTCTCACGGCTCTCATGAAGACCAAAGGGGATGATGGTTTTAGTTAAGCACTCAGCACAGGGCCAGGCAAGGAGTATACGTGGGAGCCTCCACCACCATCATCATCATCAGCCGCAGCAGCAGCTATAGTGAAGTGTAGAGAGAAATCCCTTTTCAGCCTTTCAGAGGCCACGCCCTCTGCCTTGTCAGAAGAAGCTGGTAAAAGTCATGGGATGCAGTTTGAGGGAGCGTTTAAATCATATGCTTTGTTTTTTATTCTCAGTGGGTCCAAACGAGGATCTCTGGCGTTTAGAGATGGCTTCTGTGTGAATCCAGATGTTTTTAGAGGGGGCGGCTGCAGTGGTCTGCTACATGGGCCTCCACTCCAACAGTGAAAACCACTTTAGATTGGCGCTTTTTTTTCTTTTAAGAATGTTTTTTAGATGAAAAAGTGGCTCCGATTTTACCTTCCGTTTTTGCACTTATGGAGGAGCACTGGTGTGATTGTCCTTTCTTGGCTATGCCCGGAATTGTCACTTGGTTAGAGCCTGCTGCTGACCATTCGTGTGTGGCTCTGGCCTCCACACAGACCCCATCAGCTCTGCTTCCTTGCTTAGCCAGGGGCCTAACTCTGTGCTAGTGCTTTTGGACACCAGGCCAGAAGGCAGGAGCTGTGTGGATGTCAGCGAATCCATCACGCCGTTAGCAAGTTACAATTCCTGGTTCCTGACAGTGAGCTGAGCCGCTGCCCCAGGGCTTAAGGGGTAACGGGTCTTTAACTTGATTTTTAATACGAATTTGGTGTCAGTCTCACATTTTTTACATATCAGTTCTTTATAATGTGAATTTTTAAACCTCAGTCGGCTTTTAGTCATGTTTTTTTTTCCTGGTTTGGAAACGTCACAAAGAGAAACAAATGCCTTTTTATGACTGTCTGGGTCTAAAGGCTTCTTTTTCCGTTGCTGTTTCCCATAGTGTCTCCTTGGAGTCTCCTATTCCCTTCTTGCCTGTGCTTTGTGGCCAATGGTGGCCTTTGTTATTCCTGAACATCAGCTGGGGACTGCATATGGCTTGTAAGTATCAATGGCATGGAACCACTCGAAGGTTCTTCTGGGGCCTGGGCTGTTCCTCAGTTTGTGATACGGGAGCCAGGCTTTATCCAGTTCCTTGGATGACTCATGACTTAGATGAGTAGCTGGCAGGAAGAAAACCATCTCTTACCATACAAGTCTCCAACCACATGTGGCCATGGCAGGGACGTGCTGGAGATGGGGAGATGGGAGCCACATCCCCAGAGAGGAGGAATGGACAGCTCTAGGTTGGGGACATTAGTCAGGGCCCCCTCACCCCCTCGAGAGAACTTATGCTGAGGGCAGAGCTCCCAAAGGAAGGCATCTCAGGGATGGCACCTGGGCCTCCGAGAATTCCTACCTTTTCACTGGGTGTTTTCCTACCATTTTGATGGAGCTGATGGGATGAAGCCAGCTGTGGGTTGCTTTGGCAGCCCCCCTCCCCTCCCACCAGTTAATTAAAGACTTAATAGGCTTAAGTCTTGGTTCTGTGGGCTCTTGTCAGAGGGAAGCTAAATTAGTGTGAATGTTTCAGGCCTCATGGAGTTTTTAAAGGCTTTGGAATTGACCTGTTACTTACCAATTGTAAGTGTGTGGGGATGTGCTCATGGATGGTAGCTCTGGTTAATGCCATGCTGGGGAACAGCGGAGCCCGGCCTGTGGTTAGTGCCTGGTGTCCTCAGGGGAAGTGTGTTCAGAGGATGTGCTTTGATTGAGGAGATCTCGTGGTCCATGCTGCACCTTCGTGGGGATCACTTGGGGCTTGACATCTTGTGAGGACATTAAAGATTCCATTGTTGTTACTTGGCCTGAAATTTGTTCAGAAGTTTGCAGCTTTCCTCATGTCACAGGTGAAGAATTTTGTGACTTGGATAGCTAAGTACGAATTCTTGCATGGCAGGTGTTAGATCTAACGAGGCAGGCAGACTGAAGTCCATGTTCCCTAAAAACAGCAGGAATGTTGGGAGTCACTGGCTGCCCGCACCCGAGCCACGTGACTGGTGCTAGCGCCTCGCCTGATCTGAGCAGGCCAGGCATACGAAGTTGTGAAAGAGGCTGGCGTGGAGCGGGAGATAGAAGGCAGGCGGGAGCCAGGGGTGCTGCTGACTGGGTCCTGGCCACACAGGCCATACATCAGGGCCCCAAGGTGGCTTTGTTTATGACATGTGGTGGTGGAGAGAATGGGGCAGGCCCCTCCACATACAACGCCCCCAGAGAAGGAAAGCTGAGGATTCTTGGCAGGCTTGTCCCCTGTGCGCACTGGAAAAGCCACCAGCAGACAGTGTCCCTAAGGGGGGTAAGAAGGATGAATTAGCCACCAATATCCTGACTCTGGGGTGATACCTGGATCCTTGTGGGCTAAGTAACCCTCGAGGATGGTCCCAGCCTGTGTCCACACGGTCATTTTGGCCTCTTTATCTGGTGGGCTCCCAGCGCACATGTCAGAGAACCCCGACATCCACAAGGCATGGCTTTCCTTTGTGTGAGAAGGGCTCAGCCTTGCGTTCTCTGACCATGCCGCTGCAGCTGGATTCCTCCCTTCTGCAGGCCCTCCGGTGGCGTCTGCCTCCCTGCGCTTTCATGTCAGGGCCCTCCAGAGAGCAGGGTGCAGAGCCAGCCCTGGGGCAGCACCTCCTCACTCCTCCTTCCCGCACCCTCGGCCCCACGCAGCCGAGTCACCAAGGAAACGATGAGGTCATAGTCAGTGCACTCTGTTCAGAAGGCGAGAAATAGAAGGCTTTCTGAGGGCGTAGTTCCTGGAAAAGCCCTTCGAAATGTTGTTCTCCCCTGGTGGGGGCTCATTCATTCAGTCATGCTGACCCCTCGTGACACCATGGACTGTTCCCTTGGGTTTTCTTGGCAGAGCTGGAGTGGTTTGCCATTTCCTTCTCCAGTGTGTCCCCATTTCGCAGATGAGGAACTGAGGCAAACGAGGTTAAGTGACTTGTCCAAGGTCACAGCTAGCAAGTGTCTGAGGTCAAATTGGAACTCAGGTCTCCCTGATTCCAAACCCATGCTCTATCCACTGCACCACCTAGCTGTCCCTTACTAACCCACAGCTCTCCTTAAAACCTGGCTACCCAGGGTTTTGAATTACAGAAGGTCTTACCGTATTGTGAAATTTGACAAAAGGTGTCAGTTAAAAAGACATTTTTAAAAGTAGTGCATTTCAGTTCATCACACATTTGAATGGTGACTGTCTCAGGGCCTCTTTAACCAGGTTCCATCCTGACAGCATCAGGAAGCAGAAGAGGTGGCCTGACTGCCCTTTCTTCATAGTTAGAGTGTCCAAGGCCACACTTTCCTGAGGAGCGCCCTAAGGAGCTGGGCCCTGCTCTCCCTTTCGCACTCGAGGGTCTTCCTCCCTGGAGTCACCAGGGTCTGCCAGGTGCAGAAGGCACGTCGGCCTCCTTGCCAAAGCATCCTTTCCTGGAGGGCGGGGTGTCTGGAGCAGAGCCTGAAGTCATCTGGGGCCTGTGTGCAGGAAGCAGGATGACTCCCTGTATTGTGGGACACTTGTGGGCATAGTGTCCTTCATAAAAATTTCATGTATTGTGTTTACAAATGTCCATGTTGGTAATTTTGCGCTTAAGTAACATTTTTGCATCATCTGGGTGGAAAACTTACATATTTGAGTTTTTTTTCTTAGCATGCAGTCCATCCAGAATCTTGGCCTGGCTCTGATGTCCATTGCTGCTGGTGAAATATTGGATCTTTGGGGGTATTTCTTTTTGGAAATATTCTTCATTGCTTGTGTTTCTGGTAAGTGCTTGATAATGAATGTTTTTGGAATCTTTTTTGGTCTCCTGATAAGTAAGGGAAGGTTTCTTTTGTTCCTGAGGCCAAACTGTAGGAAATTATCCACTGGCTGTATTGAGGTTTGTTTGCTCCTGTAGGACGTGGTGGAAAACGTACCTTTGGGGGGTGGTTTGGAGGCCTGGGGTCTAGGAGGGGAGGGGCTGGTGACTTCCCTCTGAGATTTGGGATACTAATCCCTTCATTTAAAAAATGGCAGTTAGCTCACAGACCAGAGTCCTAAACTTCCATTTAGTGCACCACAGCACGACGACTCTTTCTGCGGGCTGGCCACAGTGTCAGCACTCAGGAGTGGGTGTGGGTGATGGCGGAGGGGATCTTGGTGCTTTGCCATCTCTGAGGGCCCCCCCCCCCCCGCGGCTCCTTGGGAAGAGGAGCCGTGAGCTCCAGACACAATTGGTGATTGTAGGTGTAATGTGCTGCAGTGTTTCCTTAAAAGACTTTTCCCATCTCTTGTTTTTCTCCTAGTGTCATTTTTAGCAGTGGTTTTGCTGTACGTGGTGGATTGTACTCGAGGTAATGTTTTGATGTAATTAAGCTGCTCTCTGGATTCTGGGTGCAGTTGGGGCGTGGGGAGGGGGATTTCTCTGGGATTGAGTATTCCAATAAATCTGTTCCCTCTTTTCATAATCTGTCCCACTAATTGTTTTGTGCATTTGGAATGTCATTCTGAAGGTGATGTTCAAGCATGAGGCATTTCTATTACAGAAGACTTTAAAGCCTTGGGTGCTTTTGGTTCTGATAATTTGCCATGATGTTGCTGTGGATGAGAATTCTTTTTATCTCCTGTAGTTTTTCTGTCTTAGTTTGTGTATGTGCGTTGCTAGAAGTTATATACTCATGTTTTGGATGCCATATCGTGTTTGTTGCCTGCCCTAAAATGTCAGTGCTTCCGTTTGTTGCCAAATAAATCCCCTGGAATACAACGTCTCCTTATCAGACGTTGCCACCCTGGGGGGTGGGGGAACGTTAGGGCATACGCACCTTGTGCAGAGTTGTTTTCTTCTTTTCTATCATCTTGTCATTTTGAGTGGCACCGTGAAGAGGGACACATCTCCACCTCTCCTTTAACAAAAGGCACCTGTTTGTTTAATGTTCATCATTTTATCAGAGGAGCCGTTTCACCATCTAAAGGTTCTTGGTGGCGCCTCGCCAGTTGTGTTTAGCGGATGTTAATGGACTTGATTTTATATGATCCAATTCAGTCCTACAAAAGAATGCTTAAATGTACACACATATATACATATTCTAACTGTAGACCAACACACACACGTAGGATTGAATGGAATACAGTTATATTTACATATGTGTGTATGTATATATATGCACATACTTACATAGCATGTGGTGTCTTTGGTATGATGAAGAGAACATTGAATTTAGGGTTAGGCCCGGCTTCAAGGCCCGCCCTGCTACTCTCTGACTGAGTTGTAATGAGGATATTTGCCCTCCTGCCTCTCAGGGTCACTGTGAGGAGCAGTCCTTGGGGGGTCCCCAGGCACTTCCTGAGTCAGTGGTGGGAGTAGATGGCTGCCTGTGCCCGTTAGGAGCTTGCTTTTGTTTCTTGGGTGTGAGCATTGCTCTGAAGGAGGGTCTTCTCCCTTCTTGTGTTGTAGGAGGTACCCTTAATTATACCGCCAGACAGAGGCTAGAGCTGTCCAAGGAGACTCACACCAAGTAAGTGTTTGAAGGCAAGAAGTGGCGAGTGTGTCCTTCATTTGTTGACCTGTTAACAGTGGGCTGTGGGGCCGCTTAACTTTCATGCTAACTTGGTGAAGACCTTCTTTCCCATTGTCAAGGACAGAGTGAGTCTTGAAATGTTTTAACATAGAGCAGCTTCTTAGCATGGAGCCCCTGACCACGTGTGTTGGAGGGTGGTGGGCTGAGCCTGGACCCCAGTGGTAGATAGTTAGGAAGCTGCTCATGAGAACACTGTGTTGGCACTTAGGTGGTGATGGGCACAGATGGCTCAATGTCTTTGAACTCTAACAAGACTTGTGATAGGTTTAGTAAGTGGAGTCACCTGAGGATTGTACTTCTCTGCTTGGCTGTGCCTTATCTGTAAAATAGCCCTCCTCGTTTAGCCTAAACATGACATTCAAGTAAGGCCCAACGTTTACAATGAGACTTACAAAATCTGATGCAGAGGGCCAGTTAATGGCCTTTCTCACTGTTCTTGAGCTTTCTCTGGGTCTGTCCCCTGCTGGATGACAAGGAGTGAGGCCAAGAATCATTCGGGTTACTGAGAATTAGTTACAATTGTGGCATGTGGCGCCTCAGGGCAGCCTTTGCAGTGTGTGTGTGTCTGTCTGCATGTGCTCAAGCAGAGGGACAAGACCCAGCTTTGCCAGGGAAACCGTTCATTGGAAAACGTGAGTTTCTCAAAGCCCCACTTCTGTCCATTATCTACCTTGGAGATGTCAATGGCTGCTGCTCATAATGCTTAAATTGAGCAGATGCCGGTTGTCACTTTTCTAGCTTCACTTTCTATCACATGAAAAGGCTTCTGGTCCCTCTTAGGAAGTATTTAAAACTCCATTTGACCTTGGCATCCTAAGACCTGGGTTTGCACCCTGGCTGCCCGTCAGGGCACCCCTTGTGACCTTGACCAAGTTACTTCCTTTTGGGGTCCTGATCTGTGACATGAGTAGGGTGGACCTCGTGGTTTCTGAGGTCCTACTACCTTCCTCAGATTTGGTTGCTCAGTATCCCATTCTTGTAACCATCTCTGTAATCATTCGTTTCCCCTCCAGATAGAATGGATTTTATTCTTTGTAGTATTCCTGCCTTACATGGCTTAGCATCTCTGCTTTCTGATGGGGAGGAAAAGGTGACAGTCATAGATTGCCAACTTTTCTCTGTCTCTTCTGGTGACCTTTTAAATGCTTCAAGAGTAAAAAGAAGGCATTTGGTTTTTTTCTAAATGTTGCTAACTGATGTCCACAAATGTTCTTTAGTTGATGTTAAAATGCCTTAAGATAGCGTAACCTAAAATTTAGGGCTCTTTTGGTTAGCTTGGCCTACTGAAGCCATTAGAAAAGTTCTGTTTCTGATTGAAAATTGATTTGATTTGGATTTAATTGAACTATGATCTGAAGGGGCCTGGTCCACTAGGAATCCATTTGCTTTTCAAAATTAGCCCCAAACAGACTCCATGGTTTAAGGTCTGTGTTTCAGTTAACATTGTATTTATTACTCATCTGTCTTCGGAGGTTTAAAGAAATTTCAGTTAGCTACTTGTAAAACATTGCATTTTAACTCTTAACATTTGTAACCTTGTTTCAAGGGTTGTCATAGAGCTAGCTCATTCATCTTCAGGGGGCCGGTCCATTTGTGATGGGCCTCCCAGATTTAGCAAGGCTGGGCCTTGGAAAGCAGGCATCATCTCTTGTGGGACTAGCCCCGAATGAAGCCTAGTTAGCAGCTAGAACGACATGCCAGATTTAGTTGGGGAGGTGATGTAGTGGGGGGGGAGGTGATGTAGCAGGGTGAGGTGATGTAGCGGGGGGGGTTGATGTTATAGCGGGGAGGAGGTGATGTTGTAGCAGGGGGGAAGTTTGCACAGCATCGATCATGGTAATATCTCCTCACAGAGGTGTCTGGGCAGCAGATGCAGCCCGGGGATTGTATTTACAATGGCCCATAGGCCCTGCTCGCCCCCAGCTGCTGATCCTGTCTGTGTGCATGGGGGGTTTGGCCCTTACAGGGCAAGACAGAAAGTTGCGGTATTGGACGTCGCTGAGATGGCTGCGCATGCTTTTCAGGACCCTTCTTGTGAGTCCTACTATGTCCTGGTGCCCGTTTTCTTCCTCATCACTTGTCTTCATGTGTTTGTGCAGATGCATCTGAAGAGCAGTCGTCACCAGAGGGGCAGCTCATCCTGCACCTGGGAGAGCTGGATGCTGGGGAAAGGGCCACCGGGAAGCGGTGATGGGCTGGAAGGGGGAAAGTGGCCCTTTGGGAATCACTCCTACGGTGTGCTTAATGGCTTATTTCCAAAGTTCTTTTCTCCAAGTATATTTCTGTAAGAGGATACACATTATCTTAGATAATGTCTTTTGTATGGTTTGCTGCAAAGGGGTTACCCTTAACTGCTTGCTAATAATTTATAAGTGTCCAAGTCCAGCAAAATGCTCTGGAAATCCTTGCTCCACTTTGCCAGGGGCAGTAAATGAAAGAGGACGAGATGGGCTCTGTTGAGGGACTTTTCACCAGGTCATCTCATTTTTGTATTTTCCAAATCTGGAAATTTGAGTAGGTTACCTTTTTTTAAACCAAAACCAAACAATCCAACAGCCCCCAACGAGACCAAAAGAACCCTAAAGTTTTATATCAAATAAAATGGAGTGTAAGCTGAAGTGTATATTTGCCTTTATTTTTGTAATGGGGAGCATGCAAGTAAAAGCTATTTTTATTTGGGAAAAATTCACTAACAGTCATGACTAGATCTCTTTAGCTGGCTAGAACTATTTTTCAATTTCTTAACCTCTCTTTATCTCAGAGTAGCCCTGTTGGCAAAATGTTTACATAATCTTCTAATGACTAAAATATGTACTCATCAAATAGATGACAATTGTATATAGCTTTACACAGATAGATAAAAAGTTATAAAAGGAAAAATTTCTTCTTAATTTTTATTTTAATAAATGTGTAAGTGAGCATTTATTTTTATCTTTATGCTGTGAATAAACAACATTTCCCATCTTAATTAGAAATTAATAGGTAAGCCAGAACAAAGAAAATGTGGACAAATTACAACTACTGAATTTATTTTGGAAATAACTCTCTCCCCAGACTAGTAATATTTATATTTTTTAGCTTCTGGAGAAACAAGATATAAGGCCATCCTCTTCAAAAAAAAAAAAAGAAAAGGATGGGGTGGAATCTGTCTTTGTGCCAGGAGTCTGTGGGTTAGTAATAGCCATTACAGATTCACCTTCAGGGCTTGGTCACCCTGCTGTCCAAGCTCTTTTGGGAGGTCAGGACTCCTTTACGAGCATCTCATGCCTGATGGTGGTAGCTCAAATATTTAACTGTGACAAGAGGTAAATCACATTCTAGAATAGGTAGATTTGAAAGTTGTTTAAAGTATTTATTTAAAATGTTTAACACAGTTGTGTGGTTTCATTGCACCTGGTGACTTGGCTTACATTTTCCTAATGCGCTGTTTAATCATACTTTGTAATAACATCCTGTTACAGTTTAAATGATCGTTGCCAGCCCCAGAATTTGAGAGTTGGAAGGGCCTTTATGGCTGTGCAGTCCAACCAAACACAAGAGCAGTGTCTGCTCTGACACACCTCAGTGGCTGTCTGGCCTTCCTCTGAAGCCAGGCTCCAGGAATAGGGAGCCTAGTGCACGCCGGCAGCCTGTCAGATCGTTTTTCTTAACATTGGAGGCTAAATTTGCCTCTTTTTCTCCTGCTCCTTTCTTCTGGGGCTGCACAGGACAAGTCCAGTTCCCTCCTCCGCAGGGCAGCCTTTCACCTACAGTCAGCCTGAGTGCTATTTAATGCTGGCTAAACCAACATCCTCCAATGTCAAGGCTCTTCGTCATTCTACTTACTCTCCTCTGGGCATTGTCCAGGTTGTCCATGCCCTTCTGAAACTGGTGCCCAGGACTGGAGATGAGGTCTACAGAAAGGGGAGGACAGTGGGCCAGTCCTCTCCTTAGTCCCGGGAGCTCTGCTCCCTCCAGATGCACTCAACATCACTGACCTTTTTCAGGCTGTAGCACCACACCTTGGGCCCATAGCTTGTAGTCCTTTGAATGCATCAGGTCTTTGGGATACTTGTCTCATTGTGCCTCCTCAATCTTATCCTTGTGAAAAATGGAGCTGGAACCCCCACTCCACATCAGCCTGCAATTTCAATTGATGCAGGTAAGTTTGTCTGAATAAGCTAGGGTTTTGTTTAACCCTTTAAAAAAATTTAATATTATTTTATTTTTTCCTCACACGTACAAACAATTTTTAGCTTTTGGGTTTTTTTTTTTAAATAGAATTTAATAGATAGAATTTGAGTTCCATATTCTGTCACTCCCTCTCTGCTCCCTCCCTGAGACAGTAAGCAGTCCACTACAGGCATACATGTGCAGTCATGTAAAACATTTCCATATTAGTCATTTTGTGCAAGAAAACTCAAAGAAAGAAAAGAAAGTATGCTTTGATCTGCATTCAGACAGCATCAGTTCTTTGGAGATGGATAGTATTTTTCATCACGAGTCCTTTAGGATTATCCTGGATCATTGTATTGCTGAGAATAGCTAAGTTATATACAGTATTGCTATATTCCTCCTGGTTCTGCTCATTTCACTTTGCATCAGTTCATGGAAGACTTCGTGGAAGTTTCAGTTTGTTCTGTAAACATCCTGCACGTCATTTTTTATATTACAGTAGTACCCTACCACAGTCATGTACCGTAACTTGGTCAGCCATTCCTCAATTGATGGTCACCCCCTTAATTTCCAGTTCTTTGCCACCATGAAAAGAGCTGCTACAATGATTGTATGTGTAGATCTTTTTCCTTTTCTTTGATCTCTTTGGAATAAAGACACAGCAGTGCTATTTCTGGATCAAACTGCACAGTTTTGTAGCCCTTCGGGCATAGTTCCAAATAGTTGTCCAGAATGACTGCATCACTTCACAACTCTACCAACATAGCATTAGTGTCCCAATCCCTCCAACACTGATCATTGTCCTTCTTGGTCATATTAATAAGCTAGGATTTTTTTTTTAAAGGCAGATTTTGCCAGTATCCATACTTAAGCCTACAACTTAGTTTAGGACAACATTGTTTAATTAGAAGGAACCCCTACATCTAGGATGTATTCTGCAAACTACTGTGAGCATTTGAAGAACAAAAAAATGACTTGATCTTCAAATCATACCAAGCTGCCTTTCCAACTCCTGTCTCTTCCCTCCCCTTCTCGTTTCCTTCTCCCTCTTCCTCCCTTCTTCCTCTTGCCCCTCCTCCCCTTCTCTTCCCTTTCCACCTTTCCCCACCCTCTTTTTTTTGCCTCCTCTCCCTCTTTTGTCTTTCCCTCCCTCCTTTCCTTCCTTTCCTCTCTCCCCTTTCTCTCCCCCCTCCCCCCCCCCAACTTCTTTCTTCTCCATTAAGGCAGTTTGACTCATCTAATTTGAAGTTTCAGGGGATCCTTGAAGGAGGGACATCATCGTGAATTTCAGTACTGGGTGTTCAAAAATAATTTCTATGATAATGTATGCTGTTAATCTGAATTTAGGTCGACTATTGAATTCTTGGATTTTGAGTGGGAAATTGAAAGCCTTTAATGTCAGCTGTTTTCTCCAAACCTCCTCCCATTGGCCCTGGTTCTGGAGAGCGGTGAAGGGCTAGCTGCCCTTTATTTAGTCTGACCAGTCCTAAAAGGCATTTGGGGCAGGGCTGGATGGGATTCAGCCGAACCAGTTGAACCAACAGGGGCCTTTTAGAAAAGCAACAAGTAAACTTGCCATGTTCCTCACTGGTTTTGGATAGGATCCTTTTTCCTTTGCTTAGCTTCATCTTTGGTCTTCCAGAAGGTTTCAGTCACTTCCCTAATAAGACATTTCCTGAAGTCAAGCCTTCAGAGCAGTCATAACTAGGGTAGGGCAGTCAGGGCAGGGCATTGACCTCAGGGGTGTGCACTTACCTGTGGCATCCTCTGGTCCCTCCAACTCTGTGTGATAACTCCCCTCCCAGACTTAACCTTGGGCCACCTGTCACCTTCGCAGCCCTTTTCCAAGGCTTCCTTTCCCCCATTGCCATGCTCTGTGGCCTGCTTGCCAGTTTCCTCTGGAGGGTCAGGAATGCGTGGCAGTGCAAGGGGTGAATGCAAGGGATGGGCTGGACTGTTAGCACCCCCCCCCCCCCCCCCCCCCCCCCCCCCACCCATCACACAGAGTTGGAGGGACCAGAGGATGCCACAGGTAAGTGCACA
>NW_027185759.1:18783883-18831317 GCF_028583685.1 Petaurus breviceps papuanus
CCCCCCCAGTATGACTGTACCTAATTAAATCACTTTGCCCTGGGTACAAGAATTCCTGGTCGCAGCTGTCAGAGGTCCGTCTCCACAGTGTGTGGACCTGCCCACTAGTGGCCGTGTCCTTCCTCGGGTCTTCCAGCCAGCCCTCGCCTCACTTGTTCTGCCTCAGCTCCTGGGCCAGCCTGATTCTGTTGCTTCCACCAGACAGGTAGAAAAGCACCGGGTTTAAGCAGCTGTTAAGGCTGACCAGCGGCCGCCACACCTTGTAAGCCATGCTGACGCCCTTCAGCAGGGGACAGTTCTTGGGGGCGTGGAGCCGGACGAAGAGGTAGACGAAGCGCGTCACATGGAAGGGCCCGAAGCAGAGTGTGAAGAGGCCGCACACCACGAGGATGGTGCGCACGGACTTGGCCCGGGCGGCCGCGCCCAGCCCCGAGTGGGCCTCCCACGGCTTCACCAGGCTCCTGATCATTAGCGAGTAGCAGATCAAAATAATCAGAAAGGGCAGGACGAAGCCCGAGAGAGTCAGAATGGTCCCGTAGACGAAGAAGTGGCCAAAGGCGTCGGGCCGGCTCAGGTCGTAGCAGACGGTGTGGCCGTCGCTGGAGCCCGTCTCAGCAAAG
Organism: Petaurus breviceps papuanus; assembly: GCF_028583685.1. NCBI lineage: Eukaryota > Metazoa > Chordata > Mammalia > Diprotodontia > Petauridae > Petaurus > Petaurus breviceps. The sequence goes on from NW_027185759.1 coordinate 18,784,504, forward strand.
ACCAGCGTGGGCAGCGCCTGCAGCACCACCAGGGCCCACGTGGCGCCCGTCCCCAGGAGGGCCAGTCTCCGCGTCCGGTAGGCCATGGACTGGATGGGGTAGCACACGCCCAGGAAGCGGTGCACGCTGATGCACGTTAGCAGCAGGATGCTGCCGTAGAGGTTGGCGTAGAAGAGGAAGCGAACGAGGCGGCAGAAGACCTGGCCGAAGGGCCAGCGGTCCCTCAGCGAGTAGTTGATGATGAGGAAGGGCAGCGTGCCGATGTAGAGCAGGTCGGCCACCATCAGGTTCGAGAGGTAGATGGTGGTGCAGGTCCAGCGCTTGGTGCGGCACCAGGAGAGCCAGAGGACCAGGCCGTTGAGGGGCAGCCCCAGCACGAAGACCATGCTGTAGGTCACGGGAAGGTAGACCCTCTTGTAGTTCTCCACCATCTGGCACCGCTCTTCTTCCAAGGAGGTGTTGGCCTCTGCGCCTCCGGCGTCTTCCATGGCGACGCTCTCTGCTCCTGCCCCTTGGGGGAAAGCAAAGGGCAAATGGAGAGTTTTCAGCGTGTTTGCCACTATCACCTGTTCAAGGGGGAGTCTGCAAAGCTGCTCAGTGCCAAAGCCTTGGTTAGAACATAATATGCCATAGTCACAGTCCCAAAGGGACCAAAAAGTGAGTCTGCTGACCTGAGTAGCAGTGATACAGAAGGAAAAAGACGGTCATCTCCATCATTGGTAACCTACCCAGCCAACGGGGAAGTTAACTTCTCCTGGGTGGCTTTTTGTTTTTAGTTAATTTTATTTTCTCTGACCTGTGTGGTGGTGTTTATCTAAATGAGCTTTTTCCTTCTGTTTAATAGCACAGACAGGGTCGTCAATTGAAAATGTGCTGGGTTCTATAGAGAATGCCCAGGACTGGGGCTTGGCTGCGATTAAACCCCTATCACTCCTAAAAGCCATTTCTTCACTGCTGTCTATTTCATCTCTCATTGGAGAAATGAAATTTATTAATTAAATAATTCATTTTTTACGGGGGGGGGGCAGCTAAGTGGCACAGTGGACAGAGCACTGGACTGGGAATCAGGAAGACTCATCTTCCTGACTTCAGTTCTGGCCTCAGGCACTTACAAGCTGTGTGACCCTGAACAAGTCATTTCACCCTGTTTGCCCCAGTTTTCTCATTGTTAAAATGAGCTAGAGAAGGAAATGGCAAGCTGATCCAGTATCTTTGCCAGAAAAACCCCAGATGGGGTCACAAAGAATCAGACATAACAAACAATTGAACAACAACGAATTATTTTTATGCCAGACCTGAGTTTTTGTCCGTTTAGGGAATCCTGGTATGGATAGCTTCCTTTACCAAAGCAGGTTGGCCCATCTTCCACTAAATATAGACTTAGCTGCTGGGGGGCACTGCCCAGCGACACAGCTACTACCCAATTCTTCTTGGCTCTGAGTCCAGCATTCCTCGATTTGGAACTGGGAGGGACTTGAGCGATGGTCTAGTCCAATCCCCTTGTCTTACTAAGGAGAGACAGAGGCTCAGAGAGGTTATAACTAGCAAAGTCACTTAAGTTCTAAATGGCAGAAGACAAATTTCAATGCAGGACCTCTCACTACAGTCCAACACCCTTCCATGAAAGGGCAACTGTTAAGCAAAGGACTCCTCACATTCAGACAACAGAGTTAACTTGTTTGCTCTTTGCTTCAGGGTAGACTGAGGTTCTCAGGTCAGGGACCAAGCCCTGGATGTTTTCAGGCTGACCCAAAGGATCCCCGGCTCCTTGAGTCCTGGGGTGGCTGCAGTCCTTCGTGTCAAGGTAGGAAGGCATCACCCATAGGTAAAGCCAGGTGTGGAGGGCTTCTGCATCCTCAGGAGGCTGAGGGGTGAGCTTGAGCTCGGACCACTGCAAATGACTTTTGTGAGGCACCAGCCTGCCCTTCCAGCCTCGGGCCAGGGTCTGCCCAGGCTTTTATGGAGGGCTTGTTTGAATGATGAAGGGCATTTGCTTGTGAAGGGCATTCACCGTGTCGACATCTGGAGCATGAAAAGAAACAAATCTGAGTGGGAGGCCAGGTGCTTTTCGCCGATGCTGGATCAACAGATTCAAATGGGGAGAAAGCTTTAATTAAAGTGCATCCTCCCCTCTTTCCCCTTCACTCATGCAAGAAGCATGTCCTAAGCACGTGAAGCTCTCCTCTAAGCCCTTGTCCCTGCTCCCGAGGATCTCAGTATTCTATTTTGGGGGCAGGGGAGAAAGGAGTATCAAGTGCCCACTGTGCCAGGCACTGAGCTAGGCACTTTAAGACTGAATGGTACTGAGAATAGCTCATATTTATGTCATTGGCCAAGGGCTCTGTACCACTTTATGATGTCATCTGAGCCGCAAAGCAACCCTCAGAGGTAGGTGCTACTAGTAACCCCATTTTACAGATGAGGAAAGTGAGTCTGAGAGCCAAGCTTTTTCCTGCAGCCATGGTGCCAATGATACGCACACGTGTAAGCAAATGGAAAATATAGACAAGGTTGGCACCTTTCAGGAGAATCAGACATGCAGTCAATTTGGGGGCATTTATTGAGCACCGTGGGGAGCCATTTGCCATTGGATTGGGGTGGGTGGGGGGCAATAACAGTTCAAATTTGTATGACCTGTGTGAGTTTACAAGGCACTTTCTTTACAACAACCAATGAGGAAGAGAATAATACCCATCTTACAGATGAGAAAAAAGGGTTGGGTGTGGGTGTAAACTAACTCAGTCATGGCCAATAAGTGAGCAGGAACCACATGCTGTTCATAGCATGAGAAGGCTAGCTAGTACACAGGAAACAATGGGGAGCAAAGGTTCTGGGGTGCCGTCGACAAGGGGAGCCCCTTTAACCAGTGCAGGTCTCAGCCTGTTTAGGACCTGTAGATGAGTCCTATGGAGCAGCTGGGGGCAAAGGGAGCCACCCAGCCAAGTGTCCAAGGAGGGCCTGGAACCAGGTCTTTCTCAGTCCAACCTAGTACCCTTTCCCCTGTGCTGTGCTGCTCCCAGAGGACAATATGGGACACTTTATGATTAAGTCCTAGATTGTATGGGTTGAGGGTGGAGGAGGGGAATGGAAGGTAGGTTTGAGAAACCGGAGTTTGAATCAGCTCACTAGCTTTGAGATTGGACAGACTGTCTTAGCCTCTCTGATCCTCAGTTTCCTCATCTGAAAAGTGGGGATAATAACCACACCTACCTCCCAGGGTTGCTGTGACCATCAAATGGGTACTCATTGTAAAGATGCTGGTTCCTTACACATAGTATAGAAAGGATGACATAAATGTGAGCTATTATGTATTATTAAAGTGCTCTGCGAAGACTAGCTGTTTTCAAGTTGAAAAATTCGAGGTAGGAGAATTATAGAAACATCAATTCTTTTCATATTTGCCTGGCTTTAAAATAATGAGGTGAATAGTATAGCTCTAAAGGTCTAGCCCAGGGTTGGACACTTCACTTGTCATTAAGGCCTGGCCTGTATTATCTAAGGGTATTAGGGTATTTTCCATCTCTTGGCCCAGTTACAGCAATAACCAGCACTGGACCCATGGGGCTCTGCTCTAGGTGCAGACGTTGGGGGATGGTGCATTTCCTCACCCTCATCTCCTCTGATTGCCTTTCTCCTTCATACTGCTGCTGCCCAGACCAGCTGAATTTGCCTCATTGTGTTTTTGCCTAGTTAGGCTCTAGTCAGCCCTAGTCAGTCTCTTCTAAGAAAATGGGTTTATTTGTCACAGGGGTTTGGATGATAGCCATTTTCCCAAAGAGAGTGAGGGCTGCTGAGGGCTGGGTAAGAAAGATGTTGATTTAATTACTTTAATCCCCTGGGAGCCTCTTTTTGGTTGGTTGGGTCCATTTTAAACGTCTCTGCCAACGTGGGCTGCAGCTCTGTACAAGATCTCAGAAGACTGGCCCGCTCTGGTGCGGCCGCTGTCCAGCTGATCAGTGATCACAACTCTGTGTCATGCAGGAAAAAAAGGAAGGCGAGACTCAGCTGTGCTTGAATGGAGAAGAGCAGATTGCCAGGTAATTCCCGGAGCAGCTGTTTGCTCAGAACAGAAGAATGGATAGGCATAGAAAGGGGCTTTCTAAAGGACGCATCTTGTGCTGGAAATAGTGCCTGACCAGGAGCCCTGGGTTCAAAGGCTGCCTCAGGCAAATTGCCTACAAAGCCACAGTTTTCTTATCTTTCCAATAGAGATAATACACTATTTTACTGGGTTCCTAAGAAGAAAATAATTTTTAAACTTTTAAGTGCTATGAAACTGGGAAATAGGGTTATTTTTTAAGGTTTACAAAATATTTTTGGGATGACAGTTGTGTGAGATAGGCAATACAGAAGTATTGTTTACTCCCACTCTACAGATGAGGAAAAAAAAGGCTCAGCAAAGTAGTCACTTGCCCATGGTCATGCAACCAATGGGAGTCAGTACTGGGCTTTGAACCACACAACCCAACTCCAGGTAGAGTGTGCCTTCCCACTCTTCTCTCCTTGTAAATGGAATGGTCCAAAGGGCACTTAGCCAAAGCTGTCACTAGAGAATGATGCTTTTGGCAAATATATGACCAAGGAAAGGAACTGGGATACAAGATCACTGATCCTATAAATGGCAGTAGCAGTGACATGCTTCTATCATTAATTTTAATTTTAATATGATACTGTTGATGTTGAGTGGATTTGTTAACATTTTTATGCTGGTGTGCTAAGGCTTCTTTTACTTTTAAAGCACAGGAAACAATTTGAAGACACCTTAAACTCATATCGGGGTTTGCCCACATATTTCCTTTGGTGACCTCCAATAGAATGGAAGCACCTTGCAGGCAGGGATTTTTTCCCCATTGTATCCCTGGCATCTAGCACAGTGCCTTTGTGAATGGTAGGTGCTTGATAAATGTTTATTGGATTGGTTAAAAAAAAATAAATCTCAAGCACTTTCACCCAGAGTCCCTAGTGTTGGGAAATTTCCCAGCCCAGATATCCCAAGATCCTCCTTCATAGTAATTCCTGCCACCCTGGTCCATTTAACTGGAGGTGAGTAGGTCAAGAGGCAAGGTTAGAAGAAAGTTTAATTAGCATCACCTGATGGGCAAATGGGCTAGAGTTAGAAATAGGGTTAGAAATTCCACAGAACAGAGGTATCTATCATCTACCTCTCTCTGCCTATCTACCTACCTACCTACATCTCTCTCTCTCTCTCTATCATCTATCTATCTATCTATCTATCTATCTTCCATCATCCATTTATCACTCACATTTATCTGCCTATTTATTATACATCTACTTATCTATCTATACACCTATCTACCTACCTAACTAATCTATCAGCTACTTGTTTTTTTTGCTCAAAGGCCAACCTCCTCACCACCACAGCATCTGACAACTATAACTAAATCCCAAGTAGTGCAAATAATGAATCCCATATAGCAGTTACATCTTTCCAATTCATTCTGCATATTTCCATTGGAAATATGGTTGGAACCAATGACAGCATTTCACACAATTATGACTTCAAATGTGAATTAGGGTACAGAAGGGCTTCTCAGGGCTCATTATTTGCATGCATCTCAGCCCCAGTGGGCACCTTTGTCTCTCCAGCAGACAAAAGGAGGGATAGTAGGAATCAATCACTCACAGGTAGAGCTTCATGCCACTCTAGGGAATGCTGGCTTTCTGTGCACAAGAACAATGACTGAAGCCACAGTTAGGTCATGAGAGTCCATGAAAATCACATGAGATGCTGGGACTCAAGGGCCAGCTGCCACTTTCCTCCCTTCTCTCTTACTTCTGTATGTTACCAATACTGTATCCCACCCTCAGCGTAAGTTTCTGCCCCTTTGATCTACTGGCCTCCTTTAGTGAAGCCCACAGTAGAAGACCCTTCTATCCAGTCACTCTCATTCCAAGCCAGCATCCTCCGTGTTTTACTCTGGAAAAACAAAGTGACTGAAAGAAAGTATTATTCAGCCTTTGGACACATGGCTAGATGGCCACTCCATGAGTTAGTCCAGAATGACTGGGCTAATGTATGCCAGGACAAAGATGTGGACCTGGAACTGAGCAAAAGAGGAGGAAGTGAGTTGGGCTCTTATCAGGGGACAGATGCTCACTGTTGCAAAGCTGCAGGGGGCTGCCAACATCCATCCAAGTATTATATAAAAGGAGAAGAGTTAAGTTCTTTGCTTCTCAAGTATTCCCTTTTGCTAGACGCAGAGCCACATTCTTCAGCCCCTTCCGCGGTATTTGAAAACAATTTTGGAGCATCCACTATCTGTATGGTATTTATTTGGAAGGCCTTCCCTATCTGCTAAAGGAATGCACTAAGAATGCTATCCTACCTCATAAAGCTGATGGATAATTAGAGTCAGATTGGTTTGGATTCACTTTGGCTTCTGAAATGCAATGTGACCAACCGGTGAGCTTCCCAGGTCCCAAGTTGTTCTGGTCTGGGGACCTTTACAGCAAACCCCAGGCCCTGGGCTCACAATGATTATTCCACATTCTATAAGCTTGAATGCCGATTTTAGTTTAGAGTTTGGTTAGGGGGCAGGGGTGTCTTCTGTATCACCTTTTAAAAAGGCTTGTCTTCCAAATCATCTAGGAAATGTTGATGTCATGTGTCCAACCAGCCACTGGGTGGCAATGAAGGCCCACACAGCATATCGATTTTTTTTCCCTGCTGGTAATGGAAGGTCCTGGTTGGCTCTGTGTTTACTCAAATACATCAGGTGATAATGCCTTACATTTATTCACTGCTTTACAGTTTAAAAAGTGCTTTTATATTAAATGAAAATACAAGAGGCTCTGTGACCCCTCCCCCCATGACATCCTGTATATGACTTTCTGGATAGATTCAAGGGAGTTTCTTGATATGTATAGAGCTTGAGTGCCTTGTGTGGGGTCACTCAATGAGAGTCCAGCCCTCTGCCCAACTCACATCATGCTGCCTTCAGGCACTTATGTGCTATGATGTAAAGGGTAATGGAGTTTCCTCTACCCATAGTATTTGAAACGAATAATGACCCCCATTTATCTGGACAGGTAGGTGGCACAGTGGATAGAGCACCGGGTCTGGAGTCAGGAAGACTCGAGTTCAAATCTGGCTTCAGAGACTTCCTAGCTGTGTGACCCTGGGCAAGTTACTTACCCTGTTTGCCTCCATTTCCTCATTTGCAAAAACAATGAACTGGAGAAGGAAATAGCAAGCCCCTCCTATATTTTTTGCCAAGGAAAGCTCAAATAGGGTCACAAAAAAGTCCAGCGAAATTATAAATGATTAACAATAACAGCAATAGCAGCCCATCTACTTACCACTTTTTGGCTATAAAGAGTTTTGCACTCATGTCTTCCTTTGATCCTTACAACAGCCTGTGAGTTAGGCACATAAACATTTTTACCTACATTTTACAGATGAGGAGACTGAGGCACAGGCTTGATCAAGGTCACAGAGAGGGTAAAGGGTAGAGCTGGGGTTGTCACTGGAGTTTTTTGACTCTAAGTCCAGCGATCTTTTCATTACCTCCATTGGTTATAGTCACTCTATTGGTTAAAACATCATATGCCCAAGCATTTCTTATTAAAATGTCAATTAATCCAGAAGGAACACATATTAAGACAGAGTTTCTTAACCTTTTTCATGTTATAGGTCCCTTCGGCAGTCTAGTGAAGCTCATGGACCCCTTCTCCAAATAATATTTTTAAATGAACAAGATAAAATACTTAGGGATTATAAAGGAAATCAGTTATATTGAAATATAGGTCATCTGTCTGTCTGTCTATCTATCTGTCTGTCTCTATTTGTCTATCTATATATGACCCAAAACAAGTTTACAGATCCCAAGTTAATATCCCCTGAAATTCAACCATTATTTAGCTAGAATTAAAGATTTAGAATTGGGAAAGACTTCACTGGTTATTGAGTTGAAGCCCCTCATTTTTCGGATGAGGAAAATAAGCCTCAGAGAAGCAAAATGATTTCCCCAAGGTCACCCAGGCAGTAAATCCTTTGGACCCCCCCCCCCCCCCCACAGGATTTTTTTTTTTTTTTTTTTTTTTGGGGGGAGGGGAAGGCAATGGGGTTTAGGTATCTCGCCCAAGCTCATACGGTTATTTTTTTTTTTTTTTATGTGTGTGTATGTGTGTGTGTGAAGTGTCTGAGGCTGGATGCGAACCCAGGTCCTCCTGTCTCCAGGGCCTGTGTTCTACTCACTGTGCCACCCAGCCGTCCTCAATAGTCTTTCTCTTGTACTGGGCTTCCTCATCACTAAGACCTTAGGGTGAATTAATTTATTAGATTTTTAATGTCTAAGCTGTTACTCAAAGTGAGAGTCAAGCCCTTCAGGAATGGGGGAGGAAGGCAGTTAAGTGTTGATAGGACTAACAGTGGAGAGAAGTTTGGACCATAAGGGCATTACCCTAGTGGGGGGTCTGGGGTAGGTAGGTAGAGTCCCGGGACATACTCTGCCTCCTGCTCTGGCTGCCTCTGGTCCAGCAGGTTTTTTGGACTCTCTGATGTTTTGATGTTCTCATCCTCAAAGAGCGTGATGTTCTAGGGTAGAGCTGTACTCTCTCTGCATTACAGGTCAGTCAAATTTCAATGCTAGTAGAGGATTAGACAGAATCTGGGGAGCAGAGAAGGGGGAGAGAATCGACTTTGCTGCAGTCATTTCATCCCTTCCCCCTTGTTCCTTGGACCAGATTGCCTTTGATGATGGAGTGATACTGTTTGCCTTGTGTCCAACCTTCAGAAAACTGGGCACAATGAGAGTAAAAAAAATGCTATCTCACAGAATTACCCAGAGGCGTAGAGTTGGAAGGGCTCTCATAGAAGGCACCTAATTACATGTGTAGCATCAAGATCAGTTTAGAACCCCTTCTAGCAATAAGACCTAGAACTCTTTTTTATTTTTGCTTTTTGAAGGGGGAAGGTAGGGCATGTGGGGTTAAGTGACTTGCCCAAGGTCACATGGCTAGGTGTGTGTGTCTGTGTGTGTGTGTGTGTTAAGTGTTTGAGGCCAGATTTGAACTCAGGTCCTCCTGACTCCAGGGATGATGCTCTATTCACTGTGCCACCTAGCTGGCCCTAGACCTAGAACTCTTTCCCATGGAGAGTGGGATACATGTGAAACCTAGCCACATAGAATAACTGACATCCATGACATTTCTCTCTCCTTGTTCTCCCACCTTTCTTTGCTGAATTCAAATTCATGTCCCATCTTTCTTACATAGGTGTATTACAGGGATCATCCTGAACTTACTTTTCTTCTTTCAGAGCAACTGACGGCATAGCCTGGATGACTGAGCCTGGAATCTGGAAGACCTGAGTTCAAATCTGGCCTCAGACATTTACTGGCTGTGTGACTCTGGGCAAGACACTTCACCTCTACTTGCCTCCATTTCCTAGCTGTAAAATGGGATGATAATAGCACCAACTTTACAAGGTTGTTGTAGGATCAAATGAAATATATTTGTAGAAAGTGTTTAGCACAGTGTCCACCACATAGTAGGTACCATATAAAAGTTTATTCTCTCTTCTCCTGCTTCTTATTTCTCTACACTTTCACTTGGTGGCTTTCTCAGCTTCCATAGGTTTAACTAGAGTCTCTAGGCACATCACCTATAATCCATCCCCGACGTCTGTCCTGAGCTTGTCTTCCATCACCAGCTTCCCATTGGCCATTTCCAACTGCACATCCTTTAGGCATCTCAAGCTCATTTGCCCAAAGCAGGTCTCATTGTCCTTCCCCAAAGTAACTCTTCTTCCTCAGTTTCCTAAAATGGCTTTTTTTTGATCCCTTGCATTTTTCACACCTACATTTCTAAATACGTCCTTTTCTCCTTCTGGAGAACTGTCCCTTATAACAAAGAATAAAAGTGAAAAACAAACCATCAGTTCATCGAAGCCAGCCGACACATTATAAAAACCTGACAATGTGCACACGGAAGGTTCTGTACCCGTAGAATGTTCTACACCCTCTTCTGCAAAGAAGGGCGTGGTTTACTCTCTTGGTCTCTGTTGAGGGCATTAACCACCAGGTTCATCTTGTACTCATTGCTCTCACTCCCCCCCCCCCCATATCCAATCAGCTTCCAATATCTCTGGCACCCATTTCTTTCTTGCCACTAGCATGGCCACAACACTGGTTCAGACCCTCCATAACCTTTTGCCTTGATTATTGTGCCAGCCTGCTCCTTGGTCTGACTGTTGCCCTTTTCTGTCCCTCTCCAGTCCAACTTCCGCACCACCACCATATTGATATTACTAAAGTCCAGTGGCTCCCTCTCGGCTCTAGGGCTATCTGGCTCCAGCCAGCCTGGCTTTCTTGGTTCATTGCACCTCAATCTTGTGGGCTTCCCATACCCCTGCATCTCCTGCCCTGGTGCCTGCCCTTGTTCCTGAAGGGCTCTGGATCACTGCTGGATCGAACCCAGGCTTCCTTCATCCCTCCCATCAGGGGCCATTTGCTGACGTGTAGCGTATCCCATCGTTCAGTTGCTAATGCCCTCCTCCAAGTGACTTTTTAATGTTTCATATAGATTTTGTTAATTCGTTTCCCTTAGATTTAGTTTACAAAGCCTGTATACCCTTGCCTCTAACCCTTGGCATCCAGAGGCCACTTTGTGTTTATTTCTCATCCTTAGTAGTTAGCTCAGTGTATCACACACAGTAGGTACTTTCTAAACATGTGTTGAATTCATAGAGATGTTATAGCTGAGAAGCCTGGTCTGGGAAGCAGCAAGACCTGAATTCAAATCCTGCCAAAATCACTTATTAGCTGTGTGACCCTGGGCAAGTTCCCTGGCTTCTCTTAGCCAATTTCTTGATCTGTAAATTGGGATAATAATAGCTCCTACCTTCCAGGGCTAGAGTGAGAATCAAGTAAGTTTAATATGTAAAGCACTTTAGAAATGGGAGCTACTACTATGATCATTGTGTCACTTTACATGCATACATTATTTTAGAACTTTATAATGGTGCTGTGAGGGTGCTTTAAGTTCCATTTTACAGGTGTGAAAACCAAGGCTCATTGAATTTCAGCAACTTCTTCTGAGGACATGGAGCCAGTACGTGTCTGAGATGGGATTCAAGTGAGGTTTTCCTGATTTCAGGTCTGGCACTTGACCTCTTATGCCCTGGGGACAGCGTGAGTTGGCCCTTACAATGCGTTGACCTTTTTAGCTTTGCAGAGCAGTTTTCCTGCAGAAGGCCAGTGTTCCAATGGGTCCAGATCCCATTTCTAGGTTTGAGCTATCCTATTAAGCTTGTCTGCTGGGGTTGTGGGCTCATAACAAATTGGATTATTTAAATAATTTCTGAGACTCTTTGGGAGATATAGAAAAGTTAGCTTCTGGAATTAATGTAGGGAGCAACTTCCCAATTTCTGTTTCTGTTGATACGCATCTGATTTCATTGGCAGCTTCAAATTGGTGTAAACGTGGTGAATGATGGGAAAAGATCACAGTGATGGACATTGCATTGTTATGACAGATAAGGTGATTGGAGGTACAGAATTTATGTTAGTCTAAGGAAAAAATGTCATTCATTTCATTTTAATTAAGTCATACAAACTGTTTTATGTCACATTCCCCTTATCCCTACCTTCTATAAATGGGAATTTCTATTCTTAACTTCTTGAAGGGAAAACTTGTAGGGCTGTGAGGGGAAATAACCATTTTCAGGTGTGTTGATCTGAGAGTTCTGCTGCGAACATCTCCAAGAGCCCTGCTTTGTCTTTGATGAGCTATGACCTCGGGAAGAAGCTTCTCCTCCCTAACCCTCAGTTTCCTCATCTGTGAAGTGGAGACAGCTATGCTTTTGCTGCTCCTCCCAGAGCTGCTGAGAAGTGACTGCTTTGTGAAAGGGCAGTGCCATGCTGCAGCGGGAAGAGTCCTCCATATTGGGTTCTAGTCTCACCCTCACTAGCTATGTGACCACGGGAAAGTCGCTTAACTCTCTGAGCCTCAGTTTCCTCATCTGTAAAGTGGGGATGATCATAGCTGTAATTCCTGTTTGGCAAGGTTGTTGCAAGGATCCAGTGAGGTCATTTATGTAAAACCCTTCTGAAGCCATGTCGTTGTTGAGTCATTTTTGTATCGTGTCTGATTCTTCATAGCCCATTTTGGGACTTTCTCAACAACGATACTGGGGTGGTTTGCCACATCTTTGTCCAGCTCATTTTACAGATGAAGAAACTGGGGCAAACAGGTTTAAGTGACTTGCCCAGGGTCACTCAGCTAGGAAGAGATTGAGATCAGATTTGAATCCAGGAAGATGAGTCTTCTGACTCCAGAACCAGTGCTCTATGCCCTATGGCACCACCTAGTTGCTCCTAAAGTTCTATATAAATGTCAGTTATTAATGAACTGTTAGAGATTCTGCTCTCCCTTCTCTTCCAGTGGATGGTGTTATTGCGGGCGTAAGTAGTTTCCTTCCACTTAGCCCTCCTATCCTAGGTTTGGCTGGTGGCATAGGGTGATCTCCAGTCAGTTCACTCAGTTACCCATAAGGAGACTCTCTCTGTGTCTCTTTGTCTCTGTCTCTCTCTCTGTCCTCTCTGTCTCTGTCTCTCTGTCTCTGTCTCTCTGTCTCTCTCTGTCTTTGTCTCTCTCTCTGTCTCTCTGTCTCTGTCTCTCTCTGTCTCTCTCTCTCTCTGTCTCTCTCTCTCTGTCCCTCTCTCTGTCTGTCTGTCTGTCTGTCTCTCTCTCTGTGTCTCTTTTACCTCTCTCTGATTTCATTAGCTCCTCTATGCAGCCTCAGTTTCTGACCTGAGCTCTAATCCTGTATAACTAACTGTCCCATCTTTTCATGCTGAACAGCCCAGGGGGCATCTCAAACTCAGGATGTCTCAAACAGAACTAATTTTCTCTTCTCCACCCCCAATCGATCTTCCTTTCTTCTCTGTTTCTTTCTAGGGAACCACCATCTTTCCAGTCTCCTAGTTCACAGCTTTGGTCATTCTCAGCTCTTCATGTCCCTCAGCCCCATAGCTTGCTCTTCTCTCCCCCTCCCCTCCAACTTCTCTTGCATCTATATTCTTGTCTCCTCCACTGTGCTACCTTAAGCCCTCTTCATCTTTCCTGGGCTCTTAGCCTCCTAACAAACCTTGTTTCTAGTTTTCCCTCTTCCTAATCTGTTCTCCAGCTGGCTGTCAAACTCATTTTACTAAAACCTAAGGCCAATCAAGCTACTCTTTTGTTCAAAAAATCCAAATTGCTCACCTCAAATACAGCCCAAATTCCTCTGGTATTTACAGCCCTTCATGGCCAGGCTTCAGGCCATCTTTCCAGACTTCTCTCTTCCTCCAATTAGCTCCAGTTTGCCTTCCCCTGGACTGGTTTCTCCTCTTTACTCATGACCGCTATACTCATGGGATTTGACAATTCACCATAATGATTGTGTGATTTGTTAGCAGCCCCAAATAGCAGAGAGAGCACGCATTGGTCATTGAGAGACTTGGTGGGTCTTGGTAAATCTGAGCAATTTGTAGTTTTCGTATTTACTTATCTTTACCCATGTCCTTCTCCCCTTTCTCTGGGTCAGTTTTATTTTTCTCTGTATCCCTACATGTCACAGGATTATGGAATTACTGATTTAGCCCTGGATAATAAGGGGGTCCCCTTATTTGATGGCCTGAGCAGTAATTTGCCCAAGTTTATAAAGAAGTGGCAGACTAAAGAGCTGAAACAGGGTCTTTTCAATCTAGATTCTGTGCCCTTTCCACTGAACCCTGTTGCCCTCTCCAGTGTCTCAAACAATGCCTGGCATGTATCCAGCAGGTCCTTAATCATGCTTGCTGAGTCTAATTGAATTGGATGGTGGTCTTCACACCAAGACCAGTGAAATCCTTCAAGTGTTAGCATTAATGTTCTCTGCAGGTACCTGATGCCCAAATCCCAAATAGAAATGCCTTAAAAATGCCATCTTTACTTCTACTCATTTAGAGTCTTGGGGGAGATAGTTAACTCCAAACGGCTCAGAGAGGTATGCTCCTTCTTGTTCTGCACATTAAAACGTGTAGATTAGGCAGCATGGTATAGTGGAGAGAGCCCCGAAATTGGGTTGGAATTCCATTTCTACCATCCCTGTGTGACTGTGGGTGGGTCAGTTTACCCAGAATTCTGGGCATCAGTTTCCTCACCTGTAAAATGGAGGGGTTGAGTTGGATACCTCTGAAGGCCCTTCTTTCTGTAAAGCTCTGACCTTATTGTTACTGATAGTTTTCGACGATAAAAGAAATCACAACGAAATCTGTCACCAGAGCATGGGGATCCTGCCTTGGCCATTAAAGTTGTTGGGAGAATATTGGGGAAGAGGATAGTCATCCTGAGGATGCCTGCTTCAGGGATTTCCCTATGTCGGTGCAGTTGGATTTCAGGGTCCCCTGACTGCTGGGGTGCTTGCTGCTACACCCCCAAACAGACTCTTCTACTTTCTTAAGAGAATACACCAATTTCCTTTCCCCCCTTCCATAATGCAGTATTGATGCCTGATTTTATAACTGTGGGCTGTAGAGAGATTCTGTTTGGTCTATAAAATCCTAGAATAACAGATGGAGATAGCAGATATGATATTCTAACTTGGAGCTTGAGGTGGAGAGTGAATTCATTTATGGTATATTAGTGCACATTTTGGTCCTGAAATAATTTGTCCTCATATAACCCATGAAGCTCAATAGTCCTATTAATGATGGAGGGCCATATGCATTTTGGGTCAGTGGGATAGAGTGGATATCACTGTACTTGAATACTGTGTACTCCAGGGACTATCCCATGACTCTCAGTCAGCCCCTAGGACTCATGTACTGAATTATACATGGGTTGTGATCTTTCTTGGCAAAGGGAGTTTTGGGGGAGATTTTCATCATACAGGTGAAATCATAGATCTTTTGGTATTCACCAAATCAAGGAATATCAAAGTTAGAAGGGCTTGTGGTGGCTGTCGAGTCTGTTCCATATTAAAAAAAGAATCTCTTCTAATAACAACAACAATGACAATATTTAATCTTTGGATTATGCTTTAAGGTTAGCAAAGCACTTATATATATTATGTATATCATATATATTTATTATATATCATATATAAATATGTGATATATTTATATATTATAAATATATATTTCTGATATAATTTATATATATCAGATATATATATATATTATATATAATATATATATTATATATATATAATATATATAAATATATATATATATACATATATTAACTCACTTGGTAAGATACCATGTCTCCTAAGAGGTTACAGCTTCTGTTTGAAAAACTCTAGTGAAACAATTACAGACACAACGTATGTGTGACGACCAGCTTTGGTAGACTGGACTCTTCTCAGCAATGCAGAGTTATAAGATAACTCCAAAAGACTCATGATGGAGAGAGATGTCTACATTCAGAGAAAGAACTAGAAAGAACAGAGTTTGAATGCAGATTGAAGCAAACTACCTGCTCTCTGTCTTTTTCTTGTTTGGTTTTGTTTCCTCTTTCCCATTGTTCATTCTATCAGATACAATCCTTCTTTATAACCTGACTAATGTGTAATGTGAAAGTATTTGCAGATCCTATACTTGATTGCATGCCACCATGGGGGGAGGGGGGAGAAAATTTGAAACTCAAGGAATTGTGGAACTGAATCTTATAAACGAAAAGTAAACAAAACAAATTAATAAAGACAAAAAAATTAAAAAAAGAAAAAAGAAAAACTCTAGTGAAAGAAGTCCACTGTCCCACTGTGGCATCCAACTCCACTTTGGGAGAGCTCTTGGTATTATGGGAAATTTCCTTGATATCAAACCCGCTTTTGCCTCTGCATGTCCATTACCCCTAGATCTATCCCTTGAGACCAGGAGGAAGCAATCAAATGTATGGAAGTCCTTGGATCTTTGAACACAATTATCATGGCTCATCTTGAGTCTTCTCAACATTAATCGTTCCTAGTTCCTTCAACTTATCATTATATGGCGCAGAATCGAGGCTTGTCCTAAGACAACAAAGTGAATTGGAATGGGGGAGGGGAACTGACATTAAAACAAATGAAAACAGGAGCCCCACAGAAACATTAATGTAGAGGAAAAAAGGTTTCATGTTCAGTAAAACACATCAGAATTAATGTCTCTAAAAGGACAGCAGTGAAATATGAAGGAAAGGTGTGGAGCTGCAAGAAGTTTTCTTTTACATACAAGGCTCAAGCATGAATATCCTCACTGATTTATTTTCATGCCAATAAGGCCTGACATAAATACAGTGATCTATAATGCATCGACTGTAAAAGTCAACATTATTTTTAAGCTGACTCAGGGAAAAAATCTTTATTGTTAGGGTTGAGAAACATATATATCTATATGTATATGCGTGCACATACATAAACTCATATAATATATTTATATGTATATTCATACACACAGGTTAGAGTGTAGTAGGTGTATAAGTATATACTTATGATTATGTGTATATCAGCATATATATATGTATACACATACACAATTTTTTTGTGTATGTGTATATGCTTATGTCTCTCACACACACTGTATGTACACATACTAGCTTGCTGACAAATTTGCCTCACTTAATCTACACCATCTTCTGCTAAAAGGATTGTGCCCAGAGAACTGGGTTCTGGGCCTGTGGGTGTGTTCTGCCCTAGGACATCAGAACTACTGGGTTCAGTTCCCCCCACTGCTGCCCCGGTGCTACTGTGAGGGATGATGGGCACACACAGCCCTTTCCAGGGTCTGAGCAAAGGCAGCCAGCTAGTCGGTCATAACCTGCTACCTCCAGAAGACAATGCAATCTGCTCAGAATCTCTGAGTAGGTGCTGGCAGGGTCAGTGTTCTGAGAAAGAACAAAGGAGAGGGAGAGAGGGGGAAAGAGAGAATGGCAGAAAGACAGAGAGACAGATAAAGACAGAGAGACAGACAGAGACAGAGATGGCTGGAGTTGAGGAAGGATTGGAGTGGTGAGCCGGAAGAAAATAGAGAAATCACCTTGAAAAGATAGAGGAATATTGAAAGTTGCTGATGCTGGCTGCAGCTTGTCTGGGAATGGGAATGGAGCGGGGGCGGGGAGGTGGGATTATGGCCATATTTGATCGTCCCTTTTCCATTCTCATCCTTCTGGAGCTGTCTATTATATCTGACGCTGTTGCTCACCTTCTGATCTTGGATACTCCCTCCTCTCTGGGTTTTAGTGACACTGCTTTCTCCTGGGTTTCTTCTTGCTTGTTTGACCAATACTTTAAAGGCTCCTCTGCTGGCTTATCATTCATATTACATTCCCTCCACAGGACTCTGTCTTTGGCCTCCCTTACTCTTCTCTCTCTACATATACTTTCTTCCTGACTTTTGCAGCTTTCATGGGTTTAATGATGCAGGGTATGAGATTTAGGAAATTCACTCTTTGAACTTGTATCTGTTATCTCATTCTTGGAATCTGTTGGGATCTGATGTGAAACTGTTGTTAGCTTTAGGAGGACTTTCCTTCTTCATCCACACTTTTTAGCCAAAGGGTTGGTTCTCCCTATGTGGTTTTCGATGAATAAGGATGGAGAGAAGAGTGAGAAGCAAGATGTATACAGCCCAATGTCTATTAAGGACCAATAGACTGAGTTCCATCCTAAAGGGTTATTAATAATACTCTCCATGGCTTATGTCCCTACCCCAAGAGTTTTTAGGAACTTTTTAGGAACATTAGAATTTTGGTTTATTTATGACTCTTCTCTAAATATTTTAGTCATTTTCTTTGCTAGTAACCAAGTCAACCAATAAGCAGATTTAAGCAACAATCTCTTTGTGTAGTTTGCTTTTGGGGTCTAAGTAAGGAAGGCATCTGTAGAAAGTGTGTGTGTGTGTGGGCAGTAGGGATGTGCCCTAGTTGACAATCACACCAATCTTGACCTTTCTCTCCCTGCTACTGGAGTGGTAGATAGAAGGCTGGGTTTGTAATTAGTCAGACTTGATTAGTTCCAATCATCTCACTAGTCATGTGACCTCAGGAAAATCACTTATTGTCTGGGAGCCCTTGTTTTGCTAGTCTGTAAAAAGAGAGTATAGGACTGGCTGGACTCTCAGGTCCCTTCCAGACCTAAATCCATGATCCGTATTAATTTTCTACCTGGATTCTAAGGCAATCAAGGGATGTAGCCTAATATTTCCTTGTAAATAGGAATATATAGTCTCATTAATTAAGTAATCCTGAGCCCCTACTTCAGTCTACAAATAAACTAGAGAAACCTCTTTTCCCATAAGCTTTCATTCTTTTTCTTCCCCATAACAAACCTTGGTCTCATTGGCTTAAATAAACATCCATGTTACTGGATAAACAATATGTTCACAGTGTAAAAACAATACAAAATAATATTTAAATATTTTAATATATGTTCAGCTGAGAAAGTTCATGCCCACAGTCACCCCAATCATGGACTGCACCTGCTGAGTCCTCCACAAACGATGGAATCACATCCTTACAATAAAATGTTCTCAGCACATGAGCTAAAATAATGATCAAATCCCAGAACATGTAGGACATTTTCCCTGTAACCCTGAACACAGGGCTACATTTGGGAAGGCAATAATTAGGTGATTAAAAAAAATAAGAAGTAGATAATTAAAACTCTGAAATGGGATTGTCTGTAAGAGTAAAGATTTGGGTCTCTCTTAAATGTTAATTCATATAGAACATATTTGAAATTAGAACTGTAAACACTAAGTTGTCTAATCAGATTGACCTCAACCATGCATAGCTGCTAATTCTATAGTAGAATAACCCTAGTGGGGGTGTTTTGGGTGTGGGTTTGAAGGTTGCTCAATTAGACACCAACCTGAACCTTCCAAGGTCTTGCTCATGCAAAATTAACCCATCTGCCTTGTAATATGAACTGGAAATGCCTGTGATTTTTTCAGAACGGTGATTTCCACCCCAATTTGGCTTGTGATTTACATAGATCATTTGAGAAGTCCATAAGTCCATACAATGTCCTGACAGAATTCAGTTGGTTGATTTTTATATGCACATTTGAAAGCTTTGTTATAAAGGTCATTATCATCATTGATAATATTAATCCAATATGTAAGCATTAGTAATAATATTTAACGATAACATTAAATATGATAATTAAAATAAACATGAATATGTGTATATATAATATCCAATATAATATAGAATAATAGAATATATAACTGTATTTAATATACTTATATATGATATAATATTTCATAATATTATTACTGGTACTGAGCTGCTGCAGTGGCTAGAAGGCATCACTTAGAGTCAGGATGACCTGAATTTAAATCTTGCCTCAGACATTTTCTATCTATATGATCCTGAGCAAGTCAATTAACCTTTCTTTGCCTTAGTTTCTCCATCTATAGAATTTGGATAATGATAGCATTGACTTCATAGGGTCATTAAAATGTCAAGTGAGTTAACATATACAAAGTGCTTTGTAAAACTTAGAGTACTCTATGAAGTCTACTTATAGTAATGAAGATGATGATGATGACGATAGTTTGGGTTGATGTATAGGTTGTTTCCCCCCCATCCCCAGACTTTAAAATACTTTCTAGGTACTCAGTAGCTTAATGCTGGAAAAGATGCCCCATATTTGAAGTCCTAAGGTGGATGGTCCATTTTTGCCTTTGTGACTTGTTATGTGTCTTATCTTGATCAGAGTGACTTCATTTTTGGAGTCTCAATTTACTAATCTATAACATTGGAATAGAGCACCCCTGAGATCCCTATAAGGTTGGGAAACATTAGTAGGGAATTCATCACTTGAGATAGGAACAATGGGTGAGTACATAGAAAGACTTGCAATGTATTCACCTAGAGTTCCAGTAGAAATCTAAGAGGGATGGCTAGTGAAGAGGAAGATAGAATCAAGTCAAGGAATTTATTATTATTTATTTGTATTTATTATTATTAAGGAATTTATTAAATGCTTCCTGTGTTCCAGGCACAGTTCCGGGTGTTGATGATACAAAACCTTTTTTCTTAGAAAAGTGAAAAAGTCCCTGTTCAAAAGAAGTTTATATTCTAAACTCTTGATGGGAGATCCAAAAATATGATTTCAGCAGGCTGAAATGGTGGACTGACTCCATCTACTTAGATTAGTCAATCAATCAATATACATTTATTAAACATGATGTGCCAGGTCCTGGGGATACAAGGACAAAAGGGAAATGTTCCCTGCTTTTGAGGAGCTTACATTCACATAGGAATATAAATTAATAGGGATTAACGTAATGCCTTAATGCAGGGATAAAAACATTAATATCACAAGTATAAGAGTATAAGAATGAGTGGCTAAACAGAAATTCATCTGAAAACTATTTGGAGATTCTAGTAGATTCAAACTCAATAATAGATAGGCCAAGCCTATGAGATGGCAGCCAAGGAAGTATAGGAAATCACAGGCTGTACTGAGAAGCATATGATCCAGGTTGGGAGAGGTGATGGGCTCACTGCATGCTGCCCTGGTCAGAGCACACCAGGAGACACATTTTCACTTTTTTTTTTTTAGCATATTTTAGGTAGAATGCTGATAAGTTGGAGAACTTCCAGAAAAGGACAACCTAGGTGCTCACAAATGTCTGAGTCCTGACATGAGGACTGTAAAGGGACTGAGCTGGTTTAACCTGGAGAAAAGAAGACCTGGGTAGGACACAACAGTTTGAGGGGCTTCGTATAGAGGAGGGATTACACTTGTTCTACTTGTCTCCAGAGGGCAGAATGTGGAGGAGTGATGGGTAGAAGTTGGGAAGAGGTAGATTTAGGCTTGACAGAAGGAGAATTTTCTCAACCATTAGCGCTAACCAATTGGAGGTTGTGGGATTTCCATCATTAGATGGCTTCAAGCAACAGCAGGATGACCACTTGAGTTCGACCAGGACCAGGTGGCTAGGTGGAACAGTGGTTAGGGAGCTGGGCCCGGAGTTAGGAACACTCCTCTTTCTGTGATCAAATCTGACCTCAGATTCTCACTAGCTGTTTGACCCTGGGCAAGTCACTTTACTCTGTTTGCCTCAGTTTCCTTATCTATAAAATGAGCTGGAGAAGGAAATGGCAAACACTCCAGTATCTTTGTCAAGAAAACCCTAAATGGGGTCATAGAGTCTGTCAGGACTTTGAGTTGTTTCTCAAAACAACTAAACAGCAACCAAAGATGATTTTGAGGTTCCTTGGAACTTTGAGATTCTGTGGGATTGTGGTGACTTTTGAAAATACTGAAGATACACGATCAAAGTTCAAACGTTGGACTGGTCTGTAAGACATTTAACATCAGGTCCTTGTAATAGCTTGTATCACACATCCCAGAAATCAGAATTATAAGGAACACATCCAATCTTGCCACTTGTTCCAACCATCTACAATACCCTCCTCTTGCTCTTTCCTTCTGTGTATTGGTCTTAGGACTAGGAAATAAGCTGTACACGCTATCTCATCTGACATCTTCCTTCAGAGCTCAGCTCAAGCGCCACCTTCTGTCAATACCTCTCTGGTCTCCCCACCTCTCCCTGCCTTGGCTGCAATGTCCCTGCCTAGAATTATAGATACACTCCCTGTATCTCCTGATAGAATGTAAGGCATAGGGTGTTTGTGTCCTGGTGTTCCGGGCACCTAGCATAAAGCATTGATGAGAACAGGTGTGTGATAAATAGTTGGTGATTGACAGATCCTTGTAACATCCCTGGGAAGGAGACAAGGGAGTTGTTATTATTCTCCTTCCCCTTGAGGGAACAGAGGTTAAGTGGATCTATTCAGATCCTGAGCTAGAAAGCTGTCCAGCTCCTTTGGCTATCTCCTGCCCAGTCGTTTTGCAGGTGAGGAAACTAAGGCCCAGAGAGGATCCAGGCCTCAAGCCTAGATTTCTTACTCTTAGTTCAGTGATTTTCCTAAGAGATCATTCATTCTTCTGTTCTCTTTTCTTATTTCTGCTTTGTTGTGGCTTTGTGGAATTTGCGCAGGAAGACAATTATATTCCTAGAAAAATATATCTACTATAGAAAATCATCTATTTTCCTTCATCTAATTTAGTGTCGAGTGCTCATTACTGTCTAGTTACTGTAGTATGATGCACTGTACTACATGTAGTAGATAAAGAAATGGAAGTGACCAGGTTCTTGCCCTTAAGAAGCTTATACTCACATGGGCATGGGGTGGGGAAAGTGGCTATGTACACAGGTAACTAAAATGTTGCTAAAATTATTAGCAATGCTCAGTATGATATTACTATGTGGGTCTTCTCTCCACTGGGGCAGTCCTCAGTCCTCCTGCCTTTTCTTATTCTGGGGGATTCTTTTCTAGTCTTCCCATAAATCCTTCAGAAAGTACAAGCCCCGCCTGCTGGAGGCTTTCCTTCAGTGCTTTCAATAAAATGGATAAAAATACATCACTGACTAGGATATTATTAATGTTAATAGTATGCTTCATGGCTTTGAATAAGGGAATACTATAATCTCCAAAGAATCAAAATTGCTGGTTACTCAAATGTGGGTGTAAATATATGACAATGTTTTGCCAACACAGACTTGGGCAGGAGAAGGGTTAGTATAAAATCTATGCCTGTAGAAATGTATGACTGGAAAATAAAGTGGGCTGGTGAGTGAGAGATGACAGATGGACCTCCTGTACCTTGCACTGGGGGCAACCATCACATTGGGTGGTCCTCCTGTGCCCTGCTCTGGGGATTACTAGCACATCAGATGGCCCTCTTGTGTGCTGCAATGGGGGCTGTCAACACATTGGGTGGGCCTCCTGCAGAGGACTTTGAGGAGAGCATGGACAAGGCTGCATAATCAGCCTTGTTGGAGGAAGTGCTCACATAGATGGGATTGTTCAAAGAGCACTGACCTTAGAATCTGGAAAGAGTTGAGTCTGAATCCCAGCTCTGAACACTTAGCTTGTTCTGGGACAAGGGGAAAGTCAATTAACCTCTCTGGATCTCAATTTCCACATCTATAAAGTGGAATTAATAATAGCACAACCCACATCATAAGGTTGTTTTGAGGAAAGCTCTTTGTAAACCTCAAAACACTATATGAGCATGAATTATTGTTATTGTAATATTCCAACTCTCAGGGCCTCATGAAGGTGACCCTGACTTTTTGAAGACTATACCATTAGAGTGAAAAGCCTGGCAATTTCACCTGAGTTATAAAAAGTCTGGTGGGAAGCCCAGTGATGGACATCATCACTAGACCAACCCCCATCTATGTGAAGAAGTTCATTGCCACTCAGCAACCAACCAGCCAGAATTTACAAAGTTCCAGGCACCATGTTAAGTACTATGATGCAAAGGCACAAATGGAACAGTCTTTGTTCTCAAGGGGCTTACATTCTATTCCCAGAAGATTAGCCATGGAAATTCCTAAAACCAGCTCATCTTCTTCAGGGAGGTAGCACCCACCTTGTTGAATTCAGAGCTCTTCCGAAATATTGAAGAATGACTAATTTGTTAGTAAATGGCATCCATGTTCAAGAACATGATATCTCAGTAATTTTTTTGGAGTAGTCACACCCAAGAATACCTTGGAAAGGATAGAAGGATCCTCTTCTCTCTGTACATCTTTGACAAATTGTAAGCTCCCTGGTGAGAGGCCATGTCCTGGGGCCTTGTTGGCCTTTGGCCACTGACTCATCTCTGGCTACGGCCATGGGTTGGGCACTTTGGCCAGTCTGGATGTCTGAATCGAGAGAACCCTGGGGAAGGCAGAAGTCAACCAGACAGAGAAGGGCAGTTGTCTGGCCATCATGTTTTATGGAGTTGGGGGCTTTTCTTGAGATAAACAAAAGCATTGTTCATGATCTGACTCTGCCCTACATTTCCAGGATGATTATACATCCATCTCCTTCACCCTTGGCTGCTCTTTGTTTCACATCCCTCCCCTCAGGCTCCTCAGTCTATATTTTCAGGCTTATTTTACAATACTTCCCTTTAAGTGTTCTCTGTTCCAGCCAAACTGGCTATTTCTCCTACACAAAATTTATTCTCTCTCCCACCTCAGTACTTTTGTCTAGGCTGAATCTCACTCCTGGAATGCCCTCCTTCTCATCTCCACTTTTTTCAATTTCTAGCTTTCTTTCAAGGTCTAGTTCAAATGCTGCTTCCTACATGAGACACACAGGCTCCCTCCAATGCTACAGAGTGCCCTTCTCCTCAGATACTTAGCATTTCTGCAGGATAAGTGCATTCTATATGTACTTTGTTTCTTCTTCTCTCTGATTTTGTTTCCTCCCAATAGGATGTATGCTCCTTGAGCATGGAGACCATTTAGTTTTTAACTTTGTAACCCTCTAAATCACTTCTTCAATCAGCATTTATTAAGCCCTTGCTGACAGTCCCTGCCTTCGAGGAATTAGTGCTGGTACAGTGTCTGCAAGCTGGGGAACACTCAATAAATGGATCATTGAAAAACTTGAGAATTTCTTTTCAATTTTGTATTTGCCCTGACAAATAAAGATGGGATCGGGTTTTTCTTCTAATGGTCACAAATATGTTATTTGTTGCTTCTGTGTATTTTTGGAGGTTTTCCATTGTATTCTCCACATTTTCTTCATTCTTTCTTCTCTTTCTCTTTTCTCATCTTTTTGACACAAATGTTCTCTTCTAACTTCATTTTCTTGAAGCTTTTCTGCTATTTGGTCTCAGGGGTTTTCTTTATATGATTAATTCTTTCTTCATTTCTTTGCATGGGCAATGTTGTGGTTTTCTTTTCCCATTTATTTTGTTTCTCATTCTTTACCTGATATAGTCGCTCTATGTGCAGGAGTTTTTATCCTGGGGGTCCATCCAAGGAACTTTTCATTTTTTTTTGGAGGGGGGAAGGCAAGGCAATTGGGATTAAGTGACTTGCCCAAGGTCACATGGACTTGTTTTCCAAAAAATATTTTGACATTTAAAAACTCTATTTCAATAGAATTGATTTCCTTTGTAATCAATTTTATGAATTTGAAAACATTATTCAGAGAAAGGGTCCTGAACAGCCAAAGGGGGCCAGGACATAAAAGTATCTGCAGTCTTTGGTTTCTTTCATTGTTGTGGTATTGGCAATCCTTTTTGGTTTGTCCATTTTCATTTTTGCTGCATCGCTAGCTATCTGTCTTCTCTTTGGTGATTTCATTTGCTGTAATGGGATGTGTGAGGCTTCATCTTCTTCCCCTGGCTCTTTGACTCTGACATCTTGCATCGGTCCATTTTCACAGCTTTAGTAGTGAGGTGGAAGTTAGTGTCTGCCAGTCTTTTGGTTACTGAACATTTAATCAGAAGGTTCCAGGTGCCAGGGAGGCATGATGCTGATATGTATGGACAAAAAAAGAAGGAAAAACCTATGCCTGCCCTCAAGGATCATGTATTCTATTGTGGGAAACAACGTGAGCCTTGGTAGGAGATTAGGGCCAGGACTGTAATTTTATTAATTCTGAGAACATCTGGGTGAGGGCCCTCTCCCTCACCACATGGATGGCCACCTTCTCCCTAAGCTACATTATTAGGGAATAGCCTAGAGCACTGATGTCAAACAATGAAAATCATCCATATATCAGAAACTGGACATACGAATCCTTGCCAACTGCCTATTGACTCAGAATATCAGAAATGAACATTGTCTGTGTTTTATTGTATTGTTACTTGTTTTGTTAAATATTTTCCAATTACATTTTAATTGGGTTTGAGTATTGTGCTGCAGTAATCCCCCCTTCCATCTTTCCTATGCTGTTTGAAGACCCCTGTATGTGACATCTCTCTCTGGTCTAGAGCACTGAGGTTAGCAACCTTGCCTGGGATCACTGAGTCAGCATGAATCAGAAGCTGGATTCAACCCAGCTCTTCCTGGATCTGAAGTCAAGGCTCTATTCACTAAGCCAGGGTTAACTTTTGAGGGGCATATAGTAAGCAAGAATATATAATATATGCAAAGGAAATTCAATGTGATTTTATGGGGGTGGGATTAGGTGCTAGTTGCTGGGGGTACAGGTGAGAATCAGGAAAAGTCTCATGGGGAAGGTAGCATTCAAGATGAGCCCTGAAGGACCCTAGAAATCCTAAGAGGTTTCAGGAGTGGGTACGTTCCGGGCGTAGGGGCCAACCTGTGCAAAGGCAGAGAGGAAGGAAATGTCTGAAACTCAGGGGATTAGTTATTGTCGCAGCCCTAATGCCTCACTCGGAGATGCTGCCATGTCACCTGGAAGGCAGTTTCCTAAATGGACCATGAAGGCAATATTTGAAACAGAATCCCACTTCCTTAACATTGATATTGTTGTGCACATGACTGAAGGTCCTCCATTCTTGATGGGGGCATAGGTGGTCCCAGGCATGATCATGCCTCATCAGGCTTCCAGGCCCTAAGGTATGAACAAAAGTGGCTTCATAAATTATGCAGGCCTGACAAAGAAGTGATACATTTTTCAAATCACATCAGCTCTTCAGAGTAAAGGCTGCTCTGTGGAGATAATTAAAGAAAATCAATGACTGTTGAGTGATAGATATTTGACTTGAAAACACATTCTCTGGGTGGTCTCAGACAGAGTGACGCCCAAGCTTCAAGATGACTAACCCCTTGAGATAGGATGAGGGGGTGAGGAAAGGAACATTTTCTTGTGTCACTTAGTGGAGTCTTAACCCCCAACCTGGAATTCTTGCCCAACCTTTGGCAGTGGCCTTTGTAGCTAAGAGCGGGTGACCTGCAACAGTTCCCCGCCTCCCCAGCCACCCCCCCCACTCCAGTCATTTGTGAGGGCTTGGTGAGGATTAATTCACTGCTGTTGGTCAGGTACTTGGGAGATGAAAAAAAGCAACACCACGGCTTTCCAGTTTCATTATTGATTCATTCTCCTTCCTTGTGGTTAATATAAAATTCAGGAGGTTATGTATAAGACAATGGCTCAGGGTTGAATAAACAGTGGCTAAGGAAGTGTGCGCCTGCCTCCCCCCCTCCCTCCAGGAGAATGAGAATGTCTGTGAAAAGACCTAGGGTTTGGTTGGAGAATAAAAAAAAAGCTCTGTGCTTCAGAGGGTCCCTGCTGGCTATTAGTCTGTTTTTTTCATTTCTTGTGGAAGGCTTCTCCTCCGCTCCTTCAATAGCAGCTGGGGTCCCACTGGGCCCACCAACTGGCTTATATCATGCAAGGCTCAGATTGTTCAAAAACTTGTCTTGTGGGTAATTCTGTTTCCTAAGAATCAGAGTTCCATTTGCACAAATATCAACAGACCTTGGGATGAGTATCTATGCCCCGCATCCACATCTGGAGGTTAGGCCCACACAGTGATTATTAATCAAGGGGCTCATTTCAAAATTAGTCACACACACACATGTCAGAGCACCGTGTGTGTGTGTGTGTGTACGGGTGAATGTGTATGTGTGTAGGAAAAAATCCTCAATGAGTCCAATTTAGTTGAATTTGACAGACATTTATAACACCTACTATTTGTCATTCACCAGAGAGTCAAAGACCAAAGTGAAAGAATGTAGTCCTCTCTCAGCTCTCAGCTGGATGCCTTGTTCTTTACGGGTCTAGCCTCTGATGACACTGTCAATGTGGACTTGGGGGAAGTGAAGCCCTTTCTCCGGGCTTCATCTCCTGCTTCCTCCCCAGTGGTGTCTCTGGAGTAGGAGTCTGTCTCCCAAGGTACTCTTGAGGCTTGACAGCGTCTGCTGCTGGAACCCTTTCTCAGACACACCTGGGTCCAGAGGTGTTCCAGCTTCTTTCAAACCCAATGTTTCATGAGTAACATCAACTGATTTTGTCGGATGATTAAGAAACTTTTCAGACCTCCCAAATGCCCTCTAGGTAGCTAGGTGGCAAAATGGATAGAGTGCTGGGCCTGGAGGCAGTAAGACCTGAGTTTGAATTCTGCCTGGGATACTTTGTGACTAGGTGCCTCTGGGCAAGACATTAAACCTCTGTTTCTTGATTTGTAAAATTGGGATAATAATAACACTTTTCCCCCAGGATTGTTGTGAGGATAAAATAAGGTAATATTCATAAAGTGCTTTGCAAATCTTCAAACTCTATAAACGCTAGCTATTATTATTATTCTAGCTATTACTAATTCCACTAATTGATTCTGTAATTCAATCAAAGAGATGTTCTCCCCTGATAAAGGTATCAGGGAGTATATTTTGTTAATTATGTTAATTGGGGTTGAGGGTCATGCATCATTATTTCTTTGGGCCCCCATGTAATCCTTCGAGGTAGGTGTTCTCAGTGTTCATACCCCATTTTATGGATGAAGAGGTTACGAGGGGGGCAAGGCCACTTCCTAGGACTGGTGAGTGTCAGAGGTGGGTGGGAGAGCTACAGTTTTATCCAGATTTCTCCTCCCCCTCCTCTCAGGTTGCTGTCCTGTCTGCTCCTGGAGCTGCTGGGCTGGAAGGAAGACTGGCAGAGGCCCACCCAGCCCCTCCCTGGCTTTCCCTTTCTCTGATGGTGAAGGGCAGGAAGAATGAGACAAACAGCTGAGGAAGGGGTCAGTCAGCACAGGCTGGCAAGGCTTTGCTGCCTTTGGTTTTCATGGCACTGGGGTGTTATGGGAAAAACCCCAAGCCCCCAGAGCACTGAGGAGAAAGAATCCTGGATTTAGACAATGAGGATGATGATGATAATGGTTTGCAAAGGGCAGTCTCATTTGATCCTCACAACAACTTTAGGAAGTAATTTATCCCATTTTACAGAAGGGCACACTGAGAAGTGACTTGCCCAAGGCCACACTGTGAGTGCCTGATTTGAACTCGGGTCTTGCTGACTCTATGCTTTCCTCACTGTATCCTCAGGGGAGGAGGGCTTGAGTCTTGGTTCTGCTCTTTACCGCTTGTGCGACCTTGACAAATGTCATGGGATGGGGAAGACTTGTATTCAAATTCTGCCTCAGGCTTACTAGCTTTGTGACCATAGGCAAGTTACTTCATCTCTGAATCTCAGTCTGCTTATCTGTGAAATAACGGGCTTGACCTTGCTGGCCCATAGAGTCCTGTTCTCTGGTCTCAAGGCAGTTGACCTCCGGGAGGTTTGGCTTCTTCATCACTGAAGTGAAGTGGACAGACTGTAGGAGGCTATTTGGAAAACACTCTGGTGATGAGAGAGACCTTGGTTCAAATCCCGTTCCTGGCACTTGCTACCTGTGTGACTTTGGGCAAGTCATTTCTATCTGGTCCTACATGTTCTCATCTATAAAATGAAGGAACCAGGGTTGGATGACTCCCTTCTAGCTCTAAAGGTCAAAGCCTGTGATAAGATAATTTCTAAGCTCCCCTTGGGCAGCTAGGTGGCACAGTGGATAGAGCTCAGGACCTGGAATCAGGAAGATCTGAGTTCAAATCCAGCCTCAGACACTTACTTACTAGCTGTGTGCCCCTGGCCAAGTCATTTAATCCCATTTGCCTCAGTTTTCCCATAAGTAAAATGAGCTGGAGAAGGAAATGACAAATTATTCCAGTATCTTTGCCAAGAAAATCCCAAATGGCGTCGTGGAGAATTGGACACGATGGGACAATAACAAACAAAGGCTCTGAGGTTTCCTGAGTAGCAGCTGAGCTCCTGTTTAGGAAAGACTGTAGGTCTCCACAAACCTTGCTGTGTCACACAAACAGGCTGACTGTTCTGCTTCCTCTGGAACAGAGCTGGGGTTTCAGCAGGGCCGTGCTTCTTCAGCCCCCACTTTGCCAGGACCATGTGGCCCTCTGTCCAGGCACTCTGGGTGCCATCTCTGGGCCTTAATCTGCTTATAAATAGGGTTGTGCAGAGAGCTGTTGTTTGCCATCCGAGGGTTCAGTTTCCCTCGAGAATCTGTACATAATAAAGACTTGGCTAATTGGAAACTAACTGCAGAGAAGAGGCAGCTTTTGCTTCAGATGGCCTGGCATCTCCATCGCTGGTGAGTGATGGCTGTTCTGAGGTTTTTGGCTACAGAAGAGAGAGTCCTGATTTCCATGGGACCTCTCCACAGTTCACTTCATTCCCCGGACTTTCTTTGATTTCCCCATTACAGGGAAGAGGCCATTCTGGCTGCCTGCTCCTTGGGACGTGGTTGGAGCTAGGCTTCCAGGCTGTTATGCCAACTGTCTCTGCTGGCCAGGGTCTACATTGGACAGTTGCTGGTCAATGCTCTGTTGTAATGAGGCAGGCCCAGGAATCCTCACCTCTCTGCTTTCCTCAGATCATCTCTGGAGTACTGTGTTCAGTCTTGGGAGCCACTGGTCAAATGGGGCTGCTTAGCTTGGAGAGAAGGTCTAGGGGACCCGGCATAACCATCTCCCCGTGCTTGAAGGGATAAAACAGGCATATTCTGCTTGGCCTCAGTGTGCAGAGCCAGGAACAACTGAACTAAATTTAGATTTGATGTTTGGGAAAATGTCCCACTTCTAGATAGGGAGGTGATTTAGTGACCAGGACTCTGGACTTGGATGAGCTGAATTAAAAAATGAAAACCAATCTCTGTCCATAGAGAGTTTATATTCTTCTTGGGAGATGTTAGATTTAAGCAGGTAGATGGATGCAATATAATTTAAAGAGGCAGACAGCACCAACAGTTGGAAAATCAAGAAAGGCCCCCTGTCTTGATAGGAGGTCATATGGCAGCTGAGCCTTCAAACAAGCTAAAGATTTTGAGTGGCAGAAGTGAGCCGGTGAGGGCATTCTGGGAGTGGGAAACAGCCTGTACAAAGGTCCAGGGGCAAGAGATGGAATTCTGAGTTCCCAAAACATAAAGGAAACTAGTTCCTCAGGAATGGAGGACATCTGATGGGGAAAGACTTAAAACAAGTAGATAGAGTCATGTTAAAAAGGGCTTTAAATATCAGGCTGTTTGTATATTACCCTGGGGGCAGTAGGGAGCAACAGAATATTCTTGACTAGGTGAGTGACATGGTCTGACCTGAGCTTTAGGGAGATTTTTTTTCTTTTTTGTGGCTGTAGGGATGGATGGATTGGGTAGAAAGCATTAAGACAGGGCACACTCACCTTTGCCTTTTGTCATGTGTTTCTGCATCTATAACATCTAAACTATGATGTTAAATTCATCAGTTTAAGGATCTCAATGACCTTGAATGTCATGTCTGAATGTGCTTGTAGGAGTTTGGACTTGGCTTATTTTATGCACTCAGACTTTGGGCCTCTTAAACTGAGTTCAGCACATTTATGCCCACATCATATGAGTTAATGTTTTTGATAGAAAGGTCCTGATTTTAGGTTGGTTGGTTTGTGGTTTAAGGATCACTGGCTTCCATTTCTCTCTTCTTCACTGACTTGATGAATGATCTGGAGTGTGTGACTTCTATCAAGGGGAAACGCAACATTTCCCAACCAGAATTCACTCTCTTTCCTCTAACCCACTCTCATTCCAGACTTAACTATTTCTGCTCTGGGGGCCATCTTTCTTTCAGTCATTCCTGAAATTCTTCCTGACTGTTTCCTTGCCCTTCCCCCACATGTCCAACCTTCCCTCCCCAGCATCCCTTATCTGCATCTTCTCTCTACTCACATGACCACCACTCTGATTGAGGTCCTCACCCTCTCTCACCTGGACTTTTGCAAAATGCCCCCCCCCTACCTCGACTTCAATCTCTCCTCGCTCCAATCCATCCTTCCACAGAGCTGTCCAACTGATATTCCTAAAATACATGACTGACAGTGTCACTCCTCTGCTCAAATATCTTCAGTGGCTCCTAGTGTCCCTAGCCTAAAATGCAAGCCCCTCAGTCTGTCATTACGTCTTTCATGATCTGGTTTCCAGCTACCTTGACAGACTGGCCTGCTAGTTCTCCAAATTTAGCATATGTTTCCCATCTCTGTGCCTTTGCACAGATTATTCCTGGTGCTTGGAACATATGTCTTCTCCTCCTCCCACTTCTTGGAATCCCAAGCTTCCCTTAAGACTGGACTCAGGAGCCAACACTTCGGTGAGGTTTTCTGGGGTTCCCCTAGCAGTTACTGACCCTCTCCTATCCAACTTATCTGTGGACAGGCTACATTTCTCAGTAGAATGTAAACTTCTTGAGGGCAGGGTCTGGTTCACTTTTTGCCATATTGTATATCCAGTACGGGGCTTTGTACATAATAGACCACTGATAAATGTTTGTTGGGTTACACTGAATGGGGCCTCACAGCTAATCCCCTCTATTTTTTGGCAGAATGAGAAGGAACTGGGAAATATACCTTTGACTGGTTTGAGAAAACACAACCTGGGGCCTGTTTACTATCATCACCATTTTTTCCTTGTTGCCATGGTACTGGGAAGGTTAATGAGAAGATTTCTGTAAGGGCTCTTTGTAGTCCTTTGGAGAAAGGTATGCAGTAAATTAAAAATATAGCATTTTGCCATGTCTACTCATATTCTGTCTTCCTCTTGTCCTTCTTCTCCATCTGTCTGCCTGCCTTCCTCCCTCCTTTCTTGCTGACCTGCCTTCTACCCTTCTTCTCTTGAATTTAAATAACACAGGGTCATTTTTAGTAACTTGAAATAATTCGCTTCAGTCTTCTCACTGGGTTGGAGGACATAGAGAGAACTGAGATGAAGAATACATAGCAGAGAGGAGGTAAATGTTAGCCCCCAAATGCTAAGATATTCAGAAGCCTACCACAAATGTCAATTTCTTTCTGTCCCTTCCTTGTTGTTACTAATAATTCCCATTTCTCATTTATCCACATGACGTGCTGGTTTATCCCTCCTTTTATGATTCAAAGCAGTTAGAACTGGCACGTCCTCCCCCTTGATTTATTAGCAGTAAAGCAAAACATAAAAAGGAAATGAAAGCTTCATATTTTTGTATTTTTTCCTGGTGTCACATCATGGAATTGATTACAGAGCTTATTTTTATGATATGGATCTGCTTTCATGATATGGATCAGCCTGAATAGACAGAGATATCTCTAGAGTCATTCTGCTCTCTTCAGAGAAAGGGGGCTGCATTAGGAAGAACTATCTGGCCCTCCAAATAGTGTTACTCTAGGGGTAATAATGTTTAGGGTCAAGCTGAGCTCCTCATCACTATTTTTTTTAAATAAGCAATCGGGGTTAAGTAACTTGCCCAAGGTAACACAGCCAGTTATTTCTGAGTGTGGTGCTAAGTATCTGAGCCCGGATTTGATCCCCAGGTCATCCCAACACTGGAACAATTTATAGCAATCTTTTGAGAGTGTGGAGAGGCAGCAGAATATAGTAGAAACAACCCTGGAATGAGGGTCAGGGAGCTGGGTTCAGATCTGGTGTCTGTCTGTTGCCTTCTTCTACCTGTGTGATCTTGGGCAAGCCTGTGCTTCATGCCTTGTGAGGTAGTTCCCTTTCAGCTCATATGGGCTATGGTTTTTATGTGCTCACTGTGGAATTCACAGGAGGAGCTAGGTGCCATAGAAGACCCAGATGTTGTGAACCCAGGGCATAACCCGTCTGCAGACCAACTTGTATTTTCTTATATGTTGAACAGTGGGATTCTGTGTCCCGCTAGTCTCTGCTCCTGGATGGAACAATTAGTGCTGGAGATGGGACTTATTCAGGGGAGACCATTATACTGGGGCAGAGCTATTGCTCAGTTCCTTGAAGCTATGAATTCCTATTCCAATGGAACCTTTCTTTCTGAACCCCTTGTTTTCAAAAAACTGACTTTTATTAAAATATTTTTTCTTTATATGGGGGCTGTGGAGAGAGACCTAATGAGTCTGGACATCAACATTTAGAAAGTATGAAGTAGTAGAAAGAATTCTGAATTTGTATTCAGAAGACTTGAGTTCAAATCTTGATTCTTTCACTAGACCTGTATGACCTTCCCGATTCACAAGTATAAGACGGGGTGTTACAACATGTATAACATGCCATAGCATGTATAACATGTTTATAGCATGTTATAGCAACACAGCATGTGTATAGCATATTATAGCATGCTTAACATGTGGAACATGTTATAGTATGCCCAGAATGGGCTTCAGTTTCTTTTTGAGCTTCAGTTTCCTCATCTGTAAAATAGGAATAATTTTTGTAGTAATTAACTCACAATGTTGTTGGGAGACTCATCTATAAGTTAATGCAAGTAAAGCATTTTGTGACCTTTAAAGTCCTATGTGAATATTAGCTATTGTTCTAAAGGTAAAGCTATTACCATAAAACTAAAGAAGAAATTAGATTTTTTTGAATTGTGCTTTAGAGTGAATTTATTCTTTTTTTTCTATTAGAATGGATTAATATAGAAAAACAGAGAGATGACTCAGTGGAAAGAATGGCATCAGGAATATCTGGATTTGAATCCTGTCTTACCTCCTTAGTAGCTATGTGACCCTGGGTAAGTCACTGAATCTTTCTCAGCCTCAGTTTCCCATTTGCAAAAGAGGAATAATAATAGCTCCTACATCCCAGGCTTGTGATGGGGATTGAATGAGATAACAGTGCTTTGAAGACCTCACAGTACTGCATAAATGCTAGCTATTATTATCGAACGAGGATGTGGTGTGTTGTTTTGTGTGCCCATGTGGGTCTGTCTGGATGTGCCTCACAGGGAAGCCTGAATAGACAGAGATATCTCTAGAGTCATTCTGCTCTCTTCAGAGAAAGGGGGCTGTATTAGGAAGAACTATCTGACCCTCTAAATAGTGTTACTCTAGGGGTAATAATTTTTAGGGTCAAGCTGAGCTCCACATCACTATTTTTTTAAATAAGCAATCAGGGTTAAGTAACTTGCTCAAGGTTACACAGCCAGTTATTTCTGAGTGTGGTGCTAAGTATCTGAGCCTAGATTTGATCCCCAGGTCATCCCGACACTGGAGCTGGTGCTCTTACTCGCTGAGCCACCTGGCTGCCCCCATCACTATTTTTTTAATGGGGGAAGGAGTGCCCAAGCTATATATCCAAGCTTGACTTATTTCCCTTCAAATGCCAACAACACAAGTAATGTATGTATCATATAGAAAAGAAAACACTTTACCAGAGAATGTGAATGACGTCCCCATTTGGAGTGAGGTAGCTCAACTTAGGAGAGGGGAGAGAGAGAGAGAGAGAGAGAGAGAGAGAGAGAGAGAGAGAGAGAGAAAAGAAGAAGAAGAAGAAGAAGAAGAAGAAGAAGAAGAAGAAGAAGAAGAAGAAGAAGAAGAAGAAGAAGAAGAAGAAGAAGGGAAGAGGAGGGGAGGGGAGGGGAGAGGAGAGGAGAGAAGAGAAGAGGAATCCTAGCTCTTACCGAAGGAGAAATTCCCTGAAATGTATAATGTAGGCTACTGGAGATAAGGACATGATCCAAATGCCAGCTTCTCTACTTGTCAGCTTCTTCTCAGTCTTTCTCTTCCTTCAGGGACTTGAAGAACACTGAAAACTGCTCATTTTGGATCTCTCTTCTCCTAAGCTCTCACTAGCTCCACCCTTTATGTAGCCTCAGAGCTCTGAATAATCAATCTCTACCTATAGGGAAGGTCCCATGCAAATGAACTTTGAGCCACAGGCTATGTTCTTATTTAGTTTAATTTTCAATAAAACAGATTGATATAAAAAAAATCAGAAAAAGCCAAGTTACCTGCCTTAAGTTGCATAGCCAATGGGAAACCAAGATGGAATAGAACCCAAACTCTGGAATCCTAAAAGCCACATTAAGAACATTTTTTTAAACACTTTATCACATTGATTATTTCCACAGGATATAACTCTGGGATTAAATGCTAATTTTATTTGACTTACATAAAGGGAAATTATTACTGCAGTTACTTTTAAAGAGCTCTCTGGGTTTGCAGGGAGTATCTGAATTAACAGTAAATTGAGCGTCATTACATATTAATGGGCTCCATCTGATTTATCGAAGGTATTTTTGGCAATTAGCCGCTTTGCACTGGGTCTTATGTTTGGCCATTACTTTTTCACTATCGAGTGCAAGAACAGGGATGAGTAGCTTGAGCCAATGAGGATTCCACATGCCAATGTAATAGGGCCTTGCATCATTTTAATGATGAGTTATGATCTGTCTTGAAGGATATTTGGACACACTTAATATCTCTTGGATGACAACCACTGGAGAAATAAATGAAAGTACATATTGTCATTGAACTCCAAGAGAAAAAAATCTCTCCTTAGTCATAGGGTAGTCAACAACACATGAATCTTCTTGGGTTTTTCTTTCTTTCCTTTTAATTCTATAATTGCTTTTAGCTTTCATGGCACTTATAGACTGAATTGCTTGGGTTGAAATGTGGTATGGAAAGTTATAGCCAATGGCATTTATTTGCAAGAGTCACTTTGGGGGGTGCCTAATTTGTCCTCGAGAGCAAGATTTTCTGCTCAGCTTGCAAAATGTTATAATAAAAATTGGTGATTGATGTTGATTATCAGATTAAATGGCTGGGCCAGGGTGACCAACATCATAAATTACAGCAGCCCCTAAATTGTGATTGGCCACTGGAGATTATTCTAAGCGCCACATTTTTTTTAATGAGACAATATATTTCAAACCTTTATAGTATCAACTCCTAAAGTTTATTGAAACTGTGTTTAAAATATCATTCTGCTGTGTTTTTAATAAGGGGGTAATATGGTCTGGTTTTGCTTACCAAAGCAGGCAATTGAAGGAGAAAACAAATTAAAATTCTTTTATGTCAGAAACCAACCATCAGAAAACCTTGGCTGGATTCTAGGATTTAGTGAGTTCATGGAGATCAGAGGGTTTCATGGCTGGGCAGAAATGTGTTCTTGCATATAGAATGTCTCCTTGTGTGGGGCAAACTGTTCTTTGGTCTTCTTGGATTGCATATGCCTGTTGTATAGTTGGAGTGCCTTAGAATGTGGATATGCAAGTTACCAGGTATTATCTGAGCAGTACAAGGATACCACCTTCCCCTTGTGACAAAGCTATCCCTCATGGCTTTCTCAGAGACTTCAGCAGGTGTCTGAGCTGATCAGGGTGATCCCTCAGCTCTAGGAGAATACTGGAGTTGGTTAGATATATGTCTACGTCAGGTAGAGAATTAGGGAGTGATGTGGAGGGAGAATTTTAGTTATGGCCATGAACTCACCCACATAGGCAGTGTGGTTCCCTGGCATGATGTTTGGCATGGCACCTATAGCCCCTTTCTTTCTCCCTCTTTGGCTCACTCACCTTAATCTGCTCTCATACTGGCAAACATTCTTTTCCTTCAGAGTGGGGGCACCAGCCATGACTTGAACTGCAAAGCTACTACACAGGCTTCTCTATCAGGTTCCTAGTGAAGACCATGCTTCATGTGTTTTGGGGGATGCATTCCTTGACATTGTAGTTCTTGAGCCCCCATTGGTGTGTTTCCTATTTGCAGAAAATAAGTCGCCACGACACAATTAACTCTTTTTTAAAAACAAGCTTTTACAAAGGGATATTTACTGAGAAAGTATAGTAAGGGCAGAAGTATAAAACATCCCAAAATTTGGGGAACATCTTCCCTTATCCACACAAACTTTGTCTCTGTGCAGAGTGAATTAAAAATTAAAGAGGCTGCTATTAATCTGTCTCCAGACTAAGTTCACTTCTTGTTTTGGTATAATTGATGCATAAGTCATTGTAATATTTGTAGGATAGGAGATCTAGTCTTGGGTTGAGTTACTACTGGAATGAATCAAACAAGTTGTTCCTCAGAACAACAAGTTGTTGGCTTCTCCCTAACCTCTGCTACTATTGTTCCGGTGGCTGAGGAGACCTTTCATGGCTTTTCCAGCTTTTTAAACCTCACAAAGTTAAAACCTGATCTATTTAGTCTGTGACACTCATTCACTTGAAATTGTAAAAGAATAAACATGCTGAAAGAAAGCAGAGATGTCATGCATTCATGCTTATATAGAAGCCTGGTGGAGAAAGAAAGTAGCCATGGTAGGTCACTGCTGCTGCTTCCTGTACCTTCATCAGAAGACTCAGTATTTTTCCTTTTTTCTCACTGGAAAGCTGCCAAGGAAGATCATATCACTAACACTTCAACACAAAACATTTACTTAATGATAAAACAAAAGTAAGAATAAGCATAACACTTAGTTACTACAAGGCAAAGGCAGAAATAGTGTAATTTTTACTTAATAGAAGACAGGAGCAGAAATGATTAAAACATCACTGTAGCCCATAAATATGCTCTAGGCTTATTCCCCCAAAATCCACTTTCAGGCCAGGTCTCCAGAGCAAGGCTACTTATTCTGTTATTCTAGAAGTGACTCTGAAGGGTTGGGAGTTATCTGTTTCTATTACTTGTTAGCCCCCATCCACTTAGTTCTCCAATATCATTCACCAAATTCCTATCCCTCCAGTATCATCTTGTAGCCATTGATTAGTCCCCAGTTGTCCATTAATTGACTTCTTTGTATCTTCTCAGTATCAATTGACTGATTAATATCAAGGAACTTTTCTAAAGAGTTATTTGCTGAGATATATATATATATATTTTATATATGGAAGGCAGGGAAGGAAAGAAGGGAGGGGAGAAAGAGTGGTTTCTGTTCAGCCTTTTATGTGCATGTTCAGTTGTGTCTCAGCATTGCCACGTAGTAAGCCAAAAGAAAAGTCAGAAAATATCTATAAACAGTCCGAATGGGGGTATGGCAAGGAGCCTTCATTATGTGTTATCATGCATTCCTGGAAACAGGCTAAGAAACCTTCACCTATATATGAAGTAGGCGGAGAACTCTGCTCATGTTCCAAGATGGGAGCCTTATTAGTCAGCCCCTCCTTTACATCACAGGTCACTCATAAAACTGGGTTCCATTGTCCAACCAATACCTGCCTTGTACATAGGGGAGAGTGGGCTTATACACATAAGAAACCTAGCAGTGGGGCACACAAGTGGAGACACCCATGTTTCTGTGCATCTAATAACTCTGAATTGAAGGCATTGAGATTCCTGATCCGATCCCTTTGACAATAGTCTGTAACACTTGAAGTCACTTTTCTGCTTCTTTTTCCCCTACTGGTCAAAGTTATTCCTTTTCTGCTGCTGAGTTGATAGAGCAGTGGCAAAGTCTTATTACTCATAGCCACCCTTAACAGGGCACTGAGAAAAAGTGTCACTCATTAATAAAAGTGTTACTTGGTGATAAGCACTTCCCTTTAGGAGAAGAACTGCCCAACACTTTGGATCAGCAGATAACAGGAGATTTTACTTTGTCTATTTGGTTTTAAGTCTCTTCTTGTAGCAAAACACAGCTCTTGGCAAAAGAGCTTTGAGTTCTGTCTTTCTCTTTCTGTTTTCTGCCTCTTGAACCAGTGGAGACAGTAGAAGGTAATGAGATACCCTTGAGAGGTTTGCCTGCTTTCAGATTGTAGATGAGCAGTAAGTCAAAGATTTAACTCTCTCCCAATGAGCTTATGGCAACTGCTTCAGCCTTTCTCCAATCTCATTATGCAGCTCTACAATCCTGCTAAACTGGATTTTTCTCTTTTTGGATCTCCCCATCTCCAAGCCTTTGCACAGACCATCTTGGCAGTTGGCCATGCCTAAAATAAATTCATTCTCACCTCTACCTTATAGAATTCCTGGTTTCCTTCAAGATAATTGCTCAGATACCACCCTCTACCTCAAACCTTTGCCTATCCCTCTGCAGCTTAGTGTACTCTCTCCCAAACTACCTTGTGTTGAATGATTTACATTTTCTTTTATATTTATTCTCTATAGACTTACATATGAACATATCATCTCCCAGATAGAATGTAAACTCCCCAAGGGCAGGGATTGTCTCATTCTTTGTATTGGCATTTTCTGCATCTAGAAAAGTGCATGCCATATAGTAGGCACTTAATAAATGTATGTTGGTTCTTTGATTGTCTTCTGTTAAGTGAGGATCGTAAGAAGCCCCAGGCATATGGAATAAGTGGTTTATTTGTGATCTTTATTATATCATCAGATCTTCAACCTCATTTTTATTGGCATCTTCTCTCTCATCTTCCCAAGCACTTAGTGAGTTCATGTTTCACTCTGACCACCCAGGGTCTCCACTGCATTTTCCTATGCTCTCAAGAAAATGCCACATGCTGCGGACCTTTCTGCCCACAACCCCAATCAAGACTTGTTTCATGTTCTATTTCCTGTTAGCTTAAGAAACTAATCTGGGACAAATTGTTAATGGGTGATAATGGCTTTGCAGTATTTGATGTTTATTATGACTTTAGAGATCTAATTTTGCAAGCTCACCACCCAAGAGGCTGTTTTTTGCTCATAGGTACTTTGCCTTCAATTAAGCGATACTGCAACCAGGTGAGCGGTGGTTCCTTGGTTTTGGCCATTAATGGTCTGAAGAGCTAGGTTTTCCCCCTAATTGTTATTAATGGAAAGAATAGTATGCTTCCCTACTCAATTATCCCCTTTTTTAATAATTAAAAATAACTCTTAAATAGTATTTATGCTCAGTTATTTTAATAAACACCGTTGTTTGTGGTTAGCACTTATTAACACTTGTGGAATGAATGAGAGTAACATTTAAAGAAATCAGCAGCTTGATACAACTTGATTACTTTTTTCTTTGAGAAGTAGTGAGCTATAGAGGGCAAAAGACCTGCAGTCAGAAGAGCTGGGTTTGAGTCTTCCAACTTGGGACAGTGAGCGCAAAGCCTCTGATAAAGTAGATGTAATGAGAACTACAGTACATACTATATGGTTTTCATGAGGAGACCACTTGGTAAGTCTTAATATGTTATAGAATTGCAAAATACTTATTATGTTACAGAATTGAGCATAATTTCTTTTTTTTCCTTGTCAGTCACTACTTAATCTCATTAAAAAAAAATTCCAGACTCAAATGGAAACATTTTTTTCTAACTGAATCTTTAAAAATTATTTCCTAGAGAACTTTGATGGGTCTGGTGCTTCAAACCAGATTACTATGAAGCCCTCTTCCTGCTGCCTGACATCTAGGGGTACTTCAGCTTAATGAATTGCCCTGTGTGATTGGCCTCTGATGAAGGAGGAACCCCACAAGTGAACTTATTCCATTGCTGAAGTAATTGAAGCAATTACCCCACAAGTTAATTCTTTCCCTTTCAAGGCTCTTTTCCTCCTCTTCCACAAAGCAGGAGAGATAAAGAAAAATTATAATAATAATGCTGGTATGGAAGATATCCTGTAACTGTTCTTCCCAATCAGGAGAGACTTCACCTTTCAGCAGGGATTCCCAGCTGCTATGTGTTTCTTAAAATTTGCTGGTAATTTAAATCCATCAATTGGCAGAATGGTAGGGAGAAGGATTTGAACTGAGTAATAAGGAGGAAGGAAACTGTGGAGGTGATTTTTGAGGGCTTAAGAATGATAGGGCTTGAATTTGGGGATAGAAAATGTCAGACTTATGAGGAAAAATTGAAGAAGAATGATTTCAGATGAAAGAGGACTCAGTCTGAAGGAAGAGAAGGATTGAGAAGAAGTGGTGTTCAGAAAGGTGAGTAAGAAAAGGCGACTAGAACACACTGGTCAGACAAAGTAATAGGTTAGTAAGTGAAGGGGAAGGAAGAAAGGTATGGCTGTCAAGTGAGAAGAGCTGCTAAAGGGGGTGTGTTGTGGTGTTAAGAGAGGGAGCTGTAATCAACCACAAAAATCTTAAGAGACACAGATTGGGGATCTCAACAGAGCAAGGACAATGTTTCAGTGACCTGCATCCAGTATGCAATATTTGTATTTCTGTCATAGTCAAATGACTGCTAAACATTTTCCAATGGCAGATGGATCCTTTCTTTTCCCAAAGAGAAGGGAAAGTGACTCCAAAGGGACCATTAGGTGGTGATGTGTTTGGAGAACTGGACTTGGGGGCAGGAAGACCTCAGCTACTTACTGGATGTGTGACCTGGACAAGTTACTTAACCTCTGTGCCTCAACTTACACACCGGAAAATGGGGATAATAATAGCATCTATGTCTCAGGATTGTTGATAGAATTAAATGATATTAATATTTGCAAAATTCCTTGCAAATCTATAAATGCTAGTTTATTATTTATTGTCAGCATCATTATTAATGCTTATTCTCCAATAATAATGCTTATCCCAAGTTATCAGGGATAAGGAAGACTGGAAGGGTCGGGGAGTTCATTTTGAAAATAAAGGAGTAAAAATATCTGAAGGGGGAATGAGAGGAATACAGAATTAGGTCAAAATATGTCATCCAGAAAAAGAAGAAAAGAAGAACCATGGAACCCTTGGAGCTAAATAAAAGCAAACAACGTTGAGGCATTCTCCAAAGAGAAGAGAACTGGTTGCTCTGAGGAAGGAACAGTTACTTTTTCTCTAAGGAATAATAAAACAATTCCAGGGGAGGTATCAGGTGAAGTTCATCCATTAATGGTCAGAGGAATGAGAGGAAAAGCATCGTGGTTGTTCCCTCCCCGAGGAAGAGGACGGGGCTAGCTATTTGTTGGTGTGCTAACAATAATGAAGATATGACAGTCAATCTCTCAATAGGAGTCAGAATGGATTGCTTTTACTCACATCTGGGAGCTCACTTACACATTAATGATATTGTCAGAAGAAATTTGGAAAGCAGTGAAAAAGATGATGAAACCTTGGGCAAGAAATTGAAGACTATTAGGGCAGTGATGATTTTTTTTGGTTCCCATTTCTTGTTGAAGGCAAGAAATGTACAATGGAAAAGAAGATCTGGGAAGTGAATAGCTGGTTAAGAAGGTGATACCGGGAAAGGATTGGATTTTAGACTACTGCTTAAAATAAAGGCACAATTGATGCCTGATCGGGAATGGAGATAAAGACGCATCTGTCCAGAGCTAGTCTGAGGCTGTTGTTCTAGGTGAGCAGGACAATGATGGCTGGCATAACAAAGGCTGAATTCATCAATTTTTATTGTCAGTTTTCTCTTCCACTGAGAATGACTATTTGAATGGAAAATATAGCACAAAAATGGCTAATAGAGAGTTGATACTGGAGACAAGCAAGGAGATAGAAAGTGCCTACCTGCATTTAATGAGTTAAAGCCATCTTGCCCAAATGATTATAACCTCTGATACTGAGTGAACAGTAGATGTGAATGCTGAGTTGCTGTCTGTGATATTTGAAATAGCATAGAAAATGGGTGAAGAACCAGGCAAACGCTGTCTTGATTTTCAAAAAATCGAAGAGGATGGAATTATTAACTATATGGTTAATGCCAACACAGTTTCATGAAAATCAAGTTATACCAGACTAAAGTGTTGTCTTCCCTGCCCCCCTGCCTTGGATAGAGTTACCAAACTGTGAGATGGAGGTAATGTTTTAAGGAATATTAACTTAGATTTTCAGAAAATATTTGATATTCTTTTATGTCATTTTTAAAGGGAAGAATGGAGGCCTGTGGCCTAGGGGATAGCATAATTTAATGGACTTGGAATGGGTTGAATGTTCTCCCTTAAAGAGTTATCATTATTGATTTGATGTCAGATTGGAAGTAGGTCTCCAGTGAAGTGCCCAAGAGATCTGTGATTAGTCTTGCACTATTTAACATCTTTATCAATCACTTAAAGTCATATTTGACCACCAGGTGGTGTTGGTGGCACCTCATCTGATCCTGTTGAGCAGAAACCCATTGAGCTCAGTGTAGGAACAATAACAATAGTCAATGATACATGATAATAAGAAAACAACATATAATAAAATATTCAGTGGACTAAAACCTAGGGCCTGGAAATCCTTAGTGAGAAAATAGGATTGATTCAAACCCAGTAATTCTAGGAAATGCAAGCTTGAGGTTTACTTGTCCATTGCTTCTCCCTTTGAGTAGGCAAAGTCTGTCTGGTGCTCATGGTGTGAAACT
This sequence comes from Petaurus breviceps papuanus, assembly GCF_028583685.1. Classification (NCBI taxonomy): domain Eukaryota; kingdom Metazoa; phylum Chordata; class Mammalia; order Diprotodontia; family Petauridae; genus Petaurus; species Petaurus breviceps. The sequence goes on from NW_027185759.1 coordinate 18,828,204, forward strand.
CAGGATGTGCTGTGTGCTGTGCAACTGCAACTGTCAATATAAGGGTTGATTCTTGGCTATCTTGTCACTGGAAGGGACCTATAGGCAGTTCTGGTCTTACCCTATGACTGAACGAGGTCAGTGGACTCAAGCAGCCAGATGAAACAATATTGCCACTGATGTCGCTCTCTTTGACCTTGAGAGTGGGCATTTCTTTTGGAATTGTCTCATATCACCTTCTTTAGCCATCCCTTCTATTTTTCCCAGACTGGGCTAAAAGCCTTGCTGAAGTGGGGGTAGAGTAAAGGGGTAGGTCACAGAGATAGTGTGCTTATCAAATGTGTGGATGATGTAAAGTTGGGAGGGTTGGCAAACATCCTGAATGACAATTAGGATCTACAAAGAACTTGACAGGTTAACTCTGATAATTCAATATGGCTAAGCCAGGTTTTATACTTGAGGCCAAAACACCAACTTCCCAAATATAAGATGAAGAGTCATATTGAGAAAGAAATTTGTCTGGAAAAAGGTCTGGTGAACTGGAAACCCAGTGTGAATAATAAGTATGACATGGTAATCAGAAAAGCAAATATGATCTTGAGTCACAGTTTTCAGAAATAAAAAACTGTGGAAGTGGGGAGCTGAAACCAGGTGGAAAATTATTGGATTCAGAGAGCAGAATTAGGAGGCCGTACTTAGGAGCTATAGAAATTTGGGTCAATGAGTCTTTATTAAACATCTGCTATGTTATAGTCCTGGTGCCAAGTGCTGGGAATATAAAGAAAGGCAAAGAAGTTCCCTCCACTCCAAGAGCTTATGGCCTAATGGAGATGATGGTGATGGTAATAATAGCTGATAGGTCTTTATCACCTTCTGTGTGCCAGGCACCGTGCTAAGAGCTTTACAAATATTATTTCATCGGACCCTCACAACAACCTTGGGCTGTAGGCGCTATTATTATGATTCCCATTTTATGGATGGGGAAACTGAGGAAAACAGAGATTGAATGGCTTGCTCAGGGTCACACATCTGGCTGGATTTGAACTTTGGTCTTCCTGACTCATGGCTCAGTAGGAGTTTAGGACGTTCTCATCCAGGAGACAAAATGCAAACAACTATGTACAAACAAGACACACACACACACATATAGTATCAGTGCGAGGCAGTATCAGAGCAAAAGGCCCTTGCAGTGGGTTCCCAAGAGAGGCATCTTGTAGAATGCAGGATTTCAGGCTCTAGCAAGGAGGGCTGGGAGAGATCTTTTTTGGGGCATACATTGAATTTGATGGTTACGATCGCTCACTGTTCTGAGATTTCTAAAATTCTGGGAAATGAACTATTTCCCTGAAGTTTTAACTCACAAGTTAGATTCATATTTGAACTGCTTTCTCTCTTTCTCTTAAAGGGCTCATATTCTTTCCCAGTTACAAACTCAGGCTTAGTGGAGCATAAACTTTCACATTTCAAACAGATTTAAACAGAAGTTGCGGAGGTTTGGAAACAGAGAGATAAAGTAGTCTCGCCGTAATGTGTTATAGCTCTCAGATTCTGCATTTGCATTTTAACAGAACCTTCGAAGATGTGACTAAAGAGTAACTAACACTGACATCCTCAAGCATCCTGCAGGCTGCTGAAGACACCCCTCTGTTCCAGGTCACACCAGGTAGGCAGATGTTGACTGGCCCCGTTAACCCCAGCACAATTTCATTCCCTTGGAGGCTTCGGAAGCTGAATCTGATGAGGACTGAGAGTTCCATCACGATGATACTGGAAGCCAGGTGTTCTAAGGAAACTAGAGGCCATTGGGTAATAGGATTTAGTGCTGCAAGGGATTGGAAAGCTGTAGGCCACCATTCACCAGAACAAGAAAGTAGGACACACAGAGACTCAGGAACAGAGCTAGGAACTCAACTCACCTCCTGTGATTTCAAACCTAAGGCTCTTACCAGGAAGGAATATTAGATAAAAGTGCCCAAGACCCGGACAGCTTTGACCTATGGCCTCACTCAAGCATGGTGAAAGAGGCAGCATGACAGAGGAGATAGAGGGTTGGTCTTGGAGTTGGGAAGACATGGGTTTCTCTCAGGTATGGTTTTCCAGGCTCTTTTCCCACCCAAAAAGCAAAGCAAAACAAAACTGAAACCCAAGACACAAGACAAAACAAGATCCAAAAAGTTGTTGTTACCCCCAAACAACCTGTGACCCCTAGCCAGAAACAAATGAAAGACTGTCCAATGCATTTATCCTTCCAGGTTTGAGAGCAAATGCAGGCTGGAGGTATCCAAGGTCCCCTTCAATCTGGTACAACTCTACCTTTCCAACATAATCCCATCAGATGCTTCTCACATACCATGTGCTCGATAAAATGGACCATTCTTTGCCTGCCAATTATGCTCTGAACTCTCCTCCCTCCATGCCCTTAGCCAACTGTTCCCTATGCTTGGAATGTCATCTCTTTCCCTCTTTATTTGTTGAGTTCTCATCTACTTGAAAATAATGGAAACACCCTCTTTTCTAAGCTTTCTTGATTTCCAGGCCTGACCCAGCACTTTGAGAGTTAAAAAAGAACCAGCAAACATTCTGTTGTGTGCTAGATGTTGGGGGCTCAAAGACAAAGATCCCTCAAGGAACTCATACTTAATTCTGCAATGACCTTAGGTAGCAGTGTTTATTAGATGGCTATTTTTTGAAGGGAGGAGTTATTGTGCTTTCATTTCACTTTGCCCATATGTGCTAAGGGCAGAATCGGAACCCAGAGATTCTTAACTAAGGCCCACCCTTTTGTCACCAAGCCAGACTGTGTCTTATGTGACAATAGCCCCCATATTTACAGAGAGCTTTAAGGTTTACATGTGTTATTTCAGTTGATAGATCATGGACTTCAGATTGAGGAACACCTGGGTTCAAGTTCCCCAGTGGTGTGTCCTGGCTTGTGTGACCCTGAGCAGACCCTTATCACCTCACTCCTTGATTACTGAAGTAGCTGCTGGTGGGTCTGCTTGCCTCAAGTCTGTCCCTATTCCACTCTATCCCCCATTCTGCCACTAATGTGATTTTCCTAAAATTCTTGCCTCAAGTCTGTGCCTATTCCACTCTATCCCCCATTCTGCCACTAATGTGATTTTCCTAAAATTC
>NW_027185759.1:18831327-18845301 GCF_028583685.1 Petaurus breviceps papuanus
TCCACTCTATCCCCCATTCTGCCACTAATGTGATTTTCCTAAAATTCAGGTGTGAACATGTCACCCCCTACTCAATAGACCCCAATGGTTTCTTAGTGCCTCCAGTAGCAAATACAAAAGCCCTTTGTAACCTGGCCCCTGCCTACCTTTATACCTTACTCCCTGATGCTCTTTGTTCCAATGACACTGATCATCTGGTGTAATTTAGTGGGGCTGGTCCTGCCCCACACCAAGAGAGAGGACTAGACTGGGTGTTTGGGCTATGGGCTGAGCTTATTTCTCCCTAATGTGCTAATTGTTCTTCATAATTCATACACAGTCCTGAGAGCATAGTAAATGGGAAATGTAGGAAGTAATTAAGTCAACATGTCGCTTCGGTTATTATAATTCATTGTCCTGAATGCCACCATCAGAAGGGACTGGCTGAAAGGAGCGCCAATAGATTCTTGAAGAGGAAATAATTTCAAAATTTGCATTTTACAATCAGATTTCTAGTTGTTGAAATGGATTTGAAAGAATGAGATGCTGAACTTCCCCGTTAAAAAAAAAAACCCAACCAATTTTCAGACTCCTGAATGAATTTTTAGTTGTCCCACATCACCCATTGCCAATTGGACATTTTAATCCAGATGCCTGGGAGACCTCTTAAACTCAATGTATCAAAAACTGGGCTCGATATTTTCCCTCTTAAAACCTCCCCTCCTCAAATTGACCTGTTTCTGTTGGAGGAATCACCATCTTTCCAGGCTCCTGGGATTGTAACCTTGTCACTGTCTCTGACTCCTCACTCCTCCTAACTTCACATATTCAGTCAGTTGCCAAAACTTACCTTTCTACATCACAACATCTGACCCCAACCCTTCACTTACTAGCTGTGTGACCCTGGGCAAGTCATTTATCCCTGTTTGCCTCAGTTTCCTCATCTGTAAAATGAGCCGGAGAAGGAAATGGCAAACTGCTCCAGTATCTTTGTCAAGAAAACCCCAAATGGGATCCTGGAGAGTCAAACATGACTGGAAATACCTAAACAACAAAATGTTCAGAGGTTAACTTAAAACAGAAAATTTGCCACATTTGATCAGCTGCCTGCAATGTTGGCTATCTCTTTGATTTTACTTTTTTCCAACTTCCTTTTTAAAACTAGCAGCACCTGAAGGGAGGGAGGGAGTGAGAATGATGTAAAGGCAAAAACTAACATAAAAGTTTACTGAGGCATAGTTTAGAGAATGTATTTTTGCTACATTTAAAAATCAGTCTTTAAAATCAGACTTTTTCAGCAGAAAAAGTTCAAAGCTGCAATTTGGGGGCAAAGATGGGGAAAAAACTTGGAACCCACACCTTAAACTAGTAAAAGTCCCCTTGAAGGTTTCCATTCCAAGCTTTCATGAAGTGTGAGTTTCATGATAAAATGCAAGAGATAATTTTGTCAAGAGTAGCTCAGAGCATTTTCCGGATGAACCCTTTCAAGACCCTCTCTATAAAAGTGCTCACAATCACAGAACCTGACAGAAGATTCTAAAAGTTGTGGCATCAAGGAAAAAGATGAAACTGGAAGCTTTAATCTGTGAATAATTTCAGGCTCTTAGTCCTCTAGAGGTTAGAAGTCAGACAGCCTTTACCTCATCAATCAAAAGCTGGATGAGAAAGTCATTATAGATAATGATGAAGTCTTATAAATCCATTAGAAATAATGCATCAGAAATGAGCAATGCAAGGACGAGAGAGTAGAAGTTTCCTTTCCTGGAAATTCATGGGACAAAAAAACCTAATCGAGATCCTGGGACACCCAGCTCCTGCCCTCTCCTATTAACTCAAGTCAACAAGTATTATGGTCAAGTGACAATGCTTTTTGTTTTAAATTAAATTTATTTTTAATTTAACTTAATTAAAAATGTAATGATAATGTCATTTGTTTTTATATCACGGTAATTTCCATTTCTATTTTATAGCGAAGAAAAACAGTTACACAAACCAGCTGACAAAATGGCGATTTCTGAAGGTTTATGCAACATGGAGTTTCCCATCCATCCAAGCACACCAATCATCAATCACACTTAGCAAGCAGGTGTAGTAGTTCTTTAACTAGTTCCCAGGTCCAACACCGACTATCATGCTTACAGTGGTTAGCCTTGTTTTCATGTTATTTTCAATCACATTATTAGAATTATTATGTATATGTTATTTTCTGGTTCAGTTTGCTTCACTTTGAATCAGTTCACATGTCTTCTCACATTTCTCTGAATCCCTCATATTTTTTGTCTCTTACGATGCAATGATGCCCCGTAGCTTTTTAAAAACCACAATTTGACAACATACACTTATAGTAAGACATGTGTTCTGTATGATTAGATACTGAAGGACATTTGGATACTTTTGTCTAGAGTAAAGGGTCATCCACTGAAGTTCTTCCCTAATGGTACTTTGTGGTGTTCTTGTGAAGATGGGCCTTTGAAAGCCCAGGAGAATATGAGGACTATCAGGTTCCAAAATCTAAGAGCTGAAAGGTTCCCCAGAAGCACTCAATGCTAACCCCAAACCAACCAATCATTTCTTCTGCAGCATCCCCAACAGGTGGTCAACCGGCCTTTGCCTTAAGACTTCCAGTGACGGTGAACCCACTACCTATAGGAGCAGTCATTTCTATTTAAGGAATTATTTGGAAGTTTTTTCCTGCCATCAGCTTCTACCCATTGTTATTTTACTTCCTCCTGGAATCAAGCAAGGCAAATCTAACTTCTTCCACAGGACACAGTTTTGAGCATTGGAAAACTTCTGTCATATCCCCTTAGAGACAGACTGCACATAGTCAGGACTGTCAGTCAAACCTCATATGGCATCAGCAGCTCTTTCACCTTTCTGGTCATTCTCTTTTGTCAGTTTTCCAGGTTTTTCTGAAATCATCCTTGTTCCAGCTTGTCAGTGTCTTTGGAAAAGCTGTGAGTATAGACTTAGTGAGTGACCATGGTCTGCAGACAAGCATGGCCAAATTTAAACCAAGTAACTACCTTTTCTTTTTCCCCTTCCCCTTTCCCAAAGCAATTTGGGAAAACTACATACTAGGTCAAAGGAGGGTAGCAATTGGTAGACAGTATGTTGCTAGAAGGATTGGCCATACCTTTCAGATTCAAAATCTTAAAGTAGTTAAGTTTAGCAGGTATACAGACTGTGGCTACCTGGCATGGTACCCAATTTCCTGTATCTCTTTGGGCTGGCTCTCTCACCCCAATCTGTACTCATGCTAGCTGATTTAGGGGGTATTTTTTTCTAGAGATGGGACTGGACATAGGTGGCCATGATGCTACGACTTGATCTCAAGGTCCTAGGAATTACTCTGGAGTGGGGGATAGACATATTGACACTCACTTCCAGAGCTATTGATCTCCCACAGGTGAGTTTTCCATTTTTTCCAATTTTAATATTGTATTTTCCCCAATTACATTTAAAATATTTTTAATATTCATTTTTAAATTTTTGAGTTCCAAATTCTATCCCTCCCTCTCTCTCCTCCCTCCTCCCTGAGACAGTAAGCAATCTGATATAGGTTATACATATGCAATCATGGAAAACATTTCCATTAGAAGTCATTTTGTGGAAGAAAATTTGAACAAAACAGAAAGAGAGAAAGAGAAAGGAAAAGAAAGAAAAATAGAATGCTTCAGTCTATATTCAGATGTCACCAGTTCTTTCTCTGGAGGTAGATAGTATGTTTCATCATGAGTCTTTTGGGATTATCTTGAATCATTGTCTTGCTGAGAATAGCTAAGTCATTCACAGCTGTTCTTAGTATGGTATTGCTGTTACCACATACCATGTTCTCCTGGTTCTGCTCACTTCACTCTGTATCAGTTCATGTAAGTTTTTCCAGGTTTTTCTGAAATCATTCTTGTTTTCTATTTACATAGGTCAGATACGGTGACACTGTTAATGAACATTAAACCTTTATTGGAGAACGCGATTCTATTTCATTTGAAATCAGTCTTTAAAACCAAACTTTTTCAGTAGAAAGAATTCAGAGCCATTAGTTCTTCTGATTTGGGCGCAAAGAGTGGGGAAACAGAACCTACACTTGGACTAGTATGAGCTCTTCTGAAGACTTCTTTTCAGAGAGAGAGCAGAAGCAAGAATAATTACAGTATAACATTTACTAAATAGCAAGAAAGCTCAGGAATAAAGAAAACAAAGAAGTCTGCCCATGAACCTGACCGCACTCTCTGCTCAGCAGTGTCCATTGGGGAAGAGGGAGCAGAAACTTACAGAAACCTAATAGTAAGACACATGAGCAGGGAAACCCTCGTGCCCAGGTCAACTCACAGGTCTGGATGTCTGCGCTCTATTTAAGGAATGGTCTACATTATGTGTGATCTACTAGGCAAGATTCTTTCCTTTTCGAATCTTTCCTTTCCTGCTGGATAAAGCTATTTCTCTGTTACTTTTGGGGTGCTGATGCAGTGTTAAACTCTCTTAGCAGATAGCAACTTCAAGCCTGGATCTTAAGAGCTTCCCAGGTCTAACAGCTGCACCTCTCTGTCTCCTGTGCTCAGTTCATGTTGCCCTCTTAGCTCTGTAGGCGACTGCGTTCTGGCTTCTGTAAGCAGCTTCTGCCACTGGTTTCTCTGTCACTGGTTTCTTCATGCCTAGTTTCTTCAGTCATTGAATCCTGATATTATGATCTGGCTCCTAATTACTCAAATCAAAGTCTTCTCCTGTGTAGTGACCCATCTCTGAGATTGAGAAATCCTAAATCTACATTTCTGTCAGATGTAACATTAAGTTATTATATAACAATTTCAGTAAAACAAAAACAAGTCAGCAATGAACTTCCAAGTCCTAAAATGTCATAAGTAAATTGTTGTTTAGCATTTTTCAGTTGTGTCTGACTCTTCATGACCCTATTTGGCGTTTTCTTGGCAAAGATAATGGAGTGGTTTGCCACTTACTTTTCCAGCTCATTTTACAGGTGAGAAAACTGAGGCAAACAAGGTTAAGTGACTTACCCAGGATGACACATCTAGTAAGTGTGTGAGTTAATAAATTAGTTTTTGGGAAACATTGCCTTCCAGTCATTAGTCAGTACTTTTGCCTGAGCTATGGGCTGCTTTCCCTCAGGTCCTTGCTACTTGTCTATTTCCTCAGGCTGCTTTTCTCTGAGTCTCCCACACCAATGTCCTTTTCATGCCCTTTTAAGTTAAAAAAATGTCCACATAAGAGAGGGACATTACTTTCCAGAAAGTCTTACAGACATAAGCTAAGCATGGATCAGGAAAAACTATAAAAGTAAAGATAAGCAATACAGAATGCCTTCTGCAGCCATTTGACTCATTTTCCAGTTCTTAAGTCTCTATACAGAAAAACATTTCCTTCTGGCTGTGTTCAAGTGTGCATTAGATATTGTAAATACTGAAGTCACACTGCATGCTGCATCCATCAACCACAGCCACATCCAAGGACAAACTAGCATTATCTCAAGAGCAGCCTTCAAGGTTAGACAACAGCTTATTATCTTTCCTCCGCTCAAAACCACTTCAGCTAACTAGCCTGGTAAACATTGCATGTGCTACCCAGAAGAGGCCTTTTTTCAAGAAAGAAGCTTTTTTTTGTTACTGGAAACCCACCTGGAATGACCATCTTCCTACAGAAGGCATGTTCCTTGTAGCGTGACTGAATGATATTGACATTGATCCAGGACTGATATTGGGAACAGTGAATGGGAACCAAGCAATGCCCTTTTGTGGCCAAGGAGGTGGCTGATTTGATGTTTTAAGAATTTATTTATTTTTAGTTTACAACATTCAGTTCCACAGCATGCAATCTGATATAGGCTCTACATATACATTCACATTAAACACATTTTCATATTAGTCATGTTGCAAAGAAGAATTAGAAACAATGGAATGAGCTACGAGAAAGAAGAAACAAAACAAAAAAAGAGAGAGCAGATGGTCGGCTTCGATCTGCATTCAGACTCCATAATTCTCTCTCTGATGTGACAGATAGCATTTTCCATTGTGAGCCTTTTGGGGTTGTCTTAGGACCTTGCACTGCTGAGAAGAGCCAAGTCTATCAAAGTTAGTCATTGCACAGTGTGACTGTAACTGTGTACAATGTTCTCCTGGTTCTGTGCCCCTCACTCAGCATCAGTTCATATAAGTCTTTCCAGGTTTTTCTGGAGTCCACCTGCTCATCATTTCTTATAGCACAATAATATTCCATTGTATTCAGATACCTTAGCTTGTTCAGTGGCTGATTCGATTTTTGAGAAAAAAGTCTTTCTGGCCAGTGAAGGCTGATCAGGCACTTTTTCTAGAGGAGCTATCTTCTTGACTTCCTGAAACCTCAGAAAGTGTCTTGGGTTACTTCACCAAGTAGAGGTGGTGGGTTCTAGAGACCATGGTGAGTCTGGGCATTTGGAGCAGAAATAGCCCATCCCAGGGACAGCTGGACACTAAAGGTCTACTGGATTCATAGGAAACAAGAAAACAGAGAATCCCTCCCTCTCTAAATGCTTATTTTTGTCTATATTCTCGATGTCATGGCACAGTGGAATGTGACGGGTTTGGAGTCAGAAGGACCCAGCTGCACATCCCAGCTCCATTACTTCGCCATCTGGGTGTGCAACCTTTGAACAAATCACTTTATCCCCCCGGGCCTCAGTTTCCTAATCTGTAAAGGGAATAGAAGTGGCCTAAGTGACCTTGGTGCCTTCTATCCCTTTATCTATGATCTCTCAGCCTTGCCCTCTGCCAGCCACCTGATGCATCTAATAAGTCTGAGGTTCTTGTCTTTTTGTTTTTTCTAATGCACAATTCTGATTTTAGTGAGCACAGTTTGCCTAGCTGGATTGAGGGTCTTGGACCAATGAAATGTTGAGCTGTCAATGTAAAGGTGTGGCTGTCAGTAAACCCCCAAGATATGGGTTCAAACCCCCCCTCAGACACCAGGTATATGACTCTGAGACACCACTTGTTTAACATCTGTCCTAGCTTCTTCAGCTATAAAATGATGGATTTTCACTTGATGCGTCCCTTTTAGTTCTAAATATATGATCCCATGATGATAAAAAATAAATAAAATATTTATACAGTGCTTACTATATGCCAGCAACTGTGCTGAATGTGTTTTACAAATATCATCTCACAACAACCCTGTGAGATAGGTGCCATTATTATTATCCCCATTTTCCAGTTGGGGGGGGGGGAAACTGAGGAAAAATGACTTACCTAGGGTCAAATAGCTAGTTAGTGTCTGAGGCCAAATTTAAACTCAGTTCTCCCTGAATCCAGGCCCAGTGATCTCTATCTACAGTACCACCAGCTGCCTCTTTTTGGGTGTTAAGTATGGGATGGGGAAGAGAGAGACCATGGTTCAAATCCTGGTGATGGGACCTATTAGCTCCATCACTTTGTCCCATCCTCAGATGCTTTATTTATAAAATCAGAATCGTTTTCTACTTCAGAAGAGTGGGGTGGAAAAAAGTGTTCTGTAAATCTGAAGTGCTATCAGAATGTGTGCTGCTATTGTCAGTAATAATCGACATTTACATAAGAATTTAAGGTCTGCAAGAGGAACAGCATGGTGTAGTGGAGAGTGGGCCAGTTTAGAGTTAGGGGGATCTGGGTTCAAGTCTTGCTCCTGACATATATTGATTATGTCACTGTAAGGATGTAACTTAACATTTAATTCCCTTGACCCCCAAGCCCCATTCTCAGGCAACTCTCTGATACTATAAATTGCATATGTTTTTAACCTGCAATAGTGGAGGCTAGTTCCACATCAGGAATTCTCTAAACTGGTTAAAATTACAGATTTAGACAAAAAAAGGGATGTGTGATATATTTGCATGTTTTCACTTGAGCTTCAGAATAACCAGTGGCCAAACAGTCCTCGATTTTTAGAGATTTGCTGTCTAACTCTATGTACAAAAATATTTATAGAGATTCTATTCACAGTAGTAAAAAAAAACCCTGGAAACTAAGGGAAGGAAGATGTCCTACTGGGGAATGACTTAACAAATTGTGGTATCTGAATATCACTGAATTTTGTTGTGCCCTAAGAAATGATGAAATGCAAATTTTTGGAGAAACAGGAAGAGTTTTATGAATTGATGCAGAACAATAGAGAGCAGAATTAAAGGAACAATTTGTATAATGACAACAACACTGAAAGACTTGATTTCTGATCAATGCAATGACAAATCTTGAGTCCAGAAGACTGAAGATGACACACACCACTTGTCTCTTGCCCAAGAGGTGATGACCTTAAAATACAGAGACACACACACACATTTCTGGGTATAGCTGGTGTGGGGATTTGTTTTGCTGGACTATGCAAGCTTATGATGAAAATTTTATTTCATTTTAGTTCAATTGTGGGGGGTGGGAGCAGTGGGGGACAGATTACAAATTCTTGCAAAACAATTTAGAAAAAATGCATTTCTGGACTCTTTGTTAGCAGCTGTCATGGAACTTTTGACTATGAAAGTTGCCTATATCAGACCATTGCTGTTGGGTCTCATCTGACCAAGGCCTCATGAAAAAAGCCAAGAGTATCTCTGTTAGGTTTCAGGGGATTCCAAAACTATGTGTTTCTTCTAGTCAAGAAGATATTCAGTCCTTTAAAAATGAGAGCAAAAAGCTTGAGGTTTGACTTTCTTCTGATTCATGTCGTAAGCTTTATAGAGTATATTTAAAAATAGGGATCTCATTAATTGTATTTCAGCACCAGAATGTTTTTTCTCTCTTATAAATGATGAGCTTGGAAATGAGAGCTGGAAGCTGGAAGGACACACAGTCTGCCTGAGACCACGCACATGCAGGAGGTCTCTGTCAAATGTGGTCAGGATTCAGCAACAAAATTTAATTCTCTTCAAAACTTAATGCAAGACTCCTGTCTATGTTAGTTTTTTCCTGTTAGCCTTAGCTAACATTCCCTTCTCTTCCCAAATTACTGTGTGTTTCTTTTGTATGTAGGGCAGTACTCTGTCCTTGCTCTTCCCCAGTTAGGCTGGCTACATCTCTCCCTTAGGTTTCAGTGGGTACCCCTAAGGGGTTGTGGAATCTTTCTCTAATTCTATTGGCAGTTCGTCATTCCGGTGGCCAACACTACTCCCATTTAACCAATTAGCATTATTATTTTTTACGAAGGGATAATTACTTTGAGGATCTAACAGAAATACAAACATTTCCCTCCACTCCTTTGGGGCACACTCTACCCTCACCACCTCAGTCTCTGGGGAGAATAGACTCAGATTTAATGAGGTTTCTGTATAGTATTGGTTTCACTGAGTTCCTGTCCAAATGTGGCTTTGCTGCTGGATGAGTCCTTGTCTCAGTTATTATTGGATTGTTCCTGAAGGTTGTTCTTCAGTCATCATTTCTGGACTGACCGCAAAACCCTCTGCTTTCAGATCTGATAGTTTGCTCTCCTGACCTTTCAAAACTCATAAAGTTGTGGCTTCCAAGCTCTTTCACCTACAGTGAAAAGAGAAATACAGAGACAGGAAAAGTGCTGAGGCCATTATTCATTGCCCACATGCTGACCTTGGATCTGAAGGGTCTAAGACCCTTCCCCTGACAGCATTGTCTCTTTTATTTCACTGGAAAACTCATACAAGCATGAAGAAATTACCCAAGGAGAAGGAAGAGATCTTGGCCAATTAGTACCTTCTGTCTCTCATATTCTATAATTCTGATATCAGGAAAAATGATTAATGAGCCTAACAAAATTCAATATTAAGTTGAATGCATTTACTCTAAAACAAATATACTTTCCTCAAAAATTGGATGCATTTAGAAAAATTAGGAGACTGCCAATCCAAAGGAAAATAGGAATACTAAGGGGAATGGAAGGGACCCTTGTTCAGTGGCTAGAGTAGTATGGGTTCAGACATCTGGATAAGAGATGGAAATGAGGACACCACTTAGTCACAGCATTGATAATGGAGTTATGGGGGCTTTGCAAATATTTGAATGATTCATTAACTTGGCAGCCAGAAGAGAGTGTTGGATTTGGAACCAGGAAGATCTGGGTTTGAATCCTACCTCTGACACTTTGGACAAGCCTCTTAAAGCTTTTTCAGCCCCAGTTTCTTCAATGGCACTTACCTTAAGGGGCTGTGAATATCACATAGGATAATGCCTCTAAAATGCATCACAAACCTTAAAGTGCTAGATAAATGCTGTTATTGTTGTTATGGAAGCAGGATGCCTTTGTCCTCCATGTCTGACCTTATTTTCTTTCCCCTTCCATCTTCTGACCTGTAACTCAGAACCCTCTCCCTCTCCCCATTCAACTGTTCAAATCCTTCAAGGATAGCCAGTGAGACAGAATGTATGAAGTTCTGGAGTGAAGCTGGATGTTCTCAGTCTAAATCTTCGTTCCATTACTTACCATTGGACTGAGCTTTCTGAACCTCAGTTTCTTCACCTGTAAATTCCAAAGAGCCTGGATTAGATGTTCTTCCCAGTATCTCTTAGCTTCATATCTTTTGACTAATTGCTCATATCCGGTTTTTCCTTAAAAGATTTTTCTCTCCTACTTGGATCTACTCATAATCTGACTGATAAAAGGCTTGACTTCACAGTACAGGTTACCACTCAACAACCTGGCATCCATGACTTCATGTACTGCTTGATGTCTCTCTGGGTCCCCACCTAAATCTTCTAAATTGGGAGAGGGAAGGGGTCTATCAACATGCTGGTTCTTTTTCTCTAAAAAATGGCCCATCTCCTTTTCTGGTCGTATATTTCTGTGACGCGTATTACCCTGATGTATGACATTTCTGATGTAGCTATATCTCCCTAATATATTTCTCTTAGATAATATGATATCTCTGTGGCATTTAAAAAAAGGTTCAAGAGACATAATTTCTGGATAATCTAATCATTTTACTGTTTAACAATAAGAGGATGGTCATTTGGCTGTCTCTCTTAGACCAAAGACCCTTAATGTTAATGGGCTTACAGTTTATATGCCCTTCAAAGAATAGATGTTCCTGAGCATGGCAGTCAACTCTGATTGGTTAATAATTAATGAGAAAATTAATATTATGAGAGGATGGGCTATATTATAATAAGGATCTTGGGGTAGAATTTGGATCATTTAAATCTTGATCAAAGAGACTTATCAATTTCCATATCACCTATCTGACAAAAGGGGGGACCCACATTTTCCCAGATCTGTCTGAGCAAACACAATGAACAGGAATGCACTCATTAGCTTAAACTTGGAATTTGTTACTGTCTGATTAGATCTTGGCCTGGGTATATCTTTGAAAAAGATTTCCCACACTGGTTGATTTCTGGATGAGGAATTAGAAAGGGGGAAATTTTTTGTCCTGATATAATAGTTATTAAATACAAGAGAAACAATTATTTCTCACATCTCTCTGATGTATGATGTCCACTACTTCATTCTTCCTGAGTCATTCTTTGTTAGGTACGTGGCACAGTGGGTTCATGACTGCCCTATGCCTCTCTACTGCCCTTTAGATGACCAACAGCTTTAATTCTTCAGATACTGTGGTCTTCAAGGACTCAAAGCCACATAACATTTTTTTTCCAGTCAAATCTGTGATTTCATCAGTGTGGGGGAAGTCCTGTCACAGACAAGCCTCTTACCCATGCAGATCAGAAACACTTCTGTTATTGATGCCTCAGAGAATTGCTTAGGGGCACTGATGAGTTAAGGCACTTGTCTGAGGTCACACAGCCAGTATGAGCCAGGGGCTAGGCTTGAACCCACATCTTTCTGACTCCAAAGTCACTATGTTACACATGTCTCTCCTCTAGCATCACCAGAAAAATATTGGTGACTTTTTAATGAAGAATATATGAGAGTAGGTGGCATAGTGGATAGTCAGGGAAATTCAGGTTCTAATCCTGTTGCTGACACTTATGAGCAGTGTGTCCATGGGCTGATTACTCAGTCTCACTGAGAGTGTTCCTCATCTGTAAAATGAGGAGGCAAATACATAGACCTTCTACCTCACAGGACTGTTGTGAGGCTTCAATGAAAACAAAGCATTGGGGAACACTCTAGAGCACACTAGAAAGGCCAGTTACTATTACTGGGGTGGTTAAAAGCATCAAACATTCCCAAGTGCAATCTATCCTCTCTTTCTTCCTATTCTATTCTCAGGCAAGTTCATTGTCTAACCATAGTATTTGTCACATAGTAGGTACTTAATAAACACTTCTTGATGTGACTTTTGGCCTCTTCCCCACACACCTTCCACATCAGTGGGAAACAATTTTGATTAAACTTCTCTTTTCTGTGCCTTGCTTACTATTAATGGTCAGAGAATATCAAGCAGTATTATCTCCCTTCTCAAGGATTCTTGTATGATCTTGACATGTTCATCAGAGAACTCTTGTTGGGAGAAGAGGCTTTAGGGTGGTGCTATGCTGTACTCAGTCAAATGCTTTTTTCACCATATAATAATTACAGTGTGATCTCCTGGTATCCTCAATTCAGTCTTTTTTGTGATTGTAAAGATATGAGGTGGAAAATGAAAGCCTGTGATCCCCTGCCTCCCTGTGGCTGTACTGGCCCTGCTCTCTTGTGTCATATTTCTTTGTGATTCATGCACCATTAGAGTTTAAGCTCATTGACAGCAGTGTCCACATCATCTTCCTGGCATGGAAAGAGGTGCCTTACACATAGCAAGCCTCTAATAAGTGTTTGCTGAATTCAATTGAACAGGGCGCAGAAGGTGTTATTTTGCCCACCAGCCATGGAGGAGAGCTGATAAATGAGCTTAGCTAGGAGAACTGGACAAAGTGTGGATATGAACTCTCTCCACAAGCAGGCTCTTCCTTCCAAGTCCTCAGGGAGCTGATTTTCCTTACATGTTGAAATATTCTAAGTGAATTGGGCTGGCAAGGATGGAATGGGGAGAGCCCCTTCCTCAATGGATGCACTATTATTTGCTTTTCAAACAGAAAACTGAATATCATTTCCTCCAAGAAGTCCCCTGTTGTGTGGTTAGGGTTGCTTTTGATTTTTGTTTTACTAATGAACTTTGAAAGGTGCAAGGGAACCCCAAGTCTGTGCAATTTTTCTTTTAATTCTTAGATTCTTAATTTAGCCATTACTGAAAAACAGTTTTAGGGGGTAGCGCTCACATTAAAAGGGGCTATAATTCTGGGTCCTAAATAGTTATTGTTAGTTTCCCTCATATTCTTCCCTCTCTATGTTTTAAAAATACCAGCAAACACATCTCTTCTTTCTCTCACTATCTGTCTCTTGATATGTCTCTCCTTTTACCTGACTTTTTATCTCTCCTCTTCTCCACTTTTATCTCTGTTCCTCTTTTCTCTTAGTGTTCTCTGTCCTGTCAATCTGCCTGTCTCTTCTCCTTTTTTTGGGGGGGGAGGGGAGGTAGGGAAATTGGGGTTAAGTGACTTGCCCAAGGTCACACGGCTAGTAAGTGTTAAGTGTCTGAGGTCGGGTTTGAACTCAGGTCCTACTGACTCCAGGGCTGGTGCTCTATTCACTGCGCCACCTAGCCACTCCTCTCTTCTCCTTTTATCTCTCTCTCACATCAGCTCATGAGCTCCTGAAGAGCAAGGATTATTTTTTGTGCCTTTGTTTGTATTCCCAGGCCTGGCAAATAGTAGGTGCTTAATTAATATTTGTTGAAGAAACTTCTTTTTATCTTCCTTTATTTATTCCCCTCTCTCTTTTATTATCCTCATCTCTTTCCATGACATGTTTCTCCACTTTTGTCTCTCACTGTCTCTCTCCCCCATGTGTATCTCTTCCACAATGTAGTGGTTCCTTCTCTCCCTGTGTGTGTGTGTCTCTCTCCCTCTATGTGTGTCTCGATGTCTGTGTCTTTCCTCCCTTGTGTGTCTCTCCCTGTATGTTGTGTCTCTCTCTCTCTCTCTGTGTGGTGTGTCTCTCTCCTTCTATATGGTGTGTCTCTCTCCTTCTGTGTGGTGTGTGTCTCTCCCTCTGTGTGGTGTGTCTCTCTCC
>NW_027185759.1:18845311-18856246 GCF_028583685.1 Petaurus breviceps papuanus
CTTCTGTGTGGTGTGTGTCTCTCCCTCTGTGTGGTGTGTCTCTCTCCCTGTATGGTGTGTCTCTCTCCCTCTGTATGGTGTGTCTCTCTCCCTGCATCTTTTTCCCTCCCTTGTCTCTCTGCCCTTTCTCAGATTTCTATGAACACTTAGCTGCCGCCATGGAGAAGGATCCCTAGAAAACGTGCTGAGGCTGTAAAGACTTCTTCCATAAGCACGCCATGCAAACCCATCTAATTATTTTATAACCAGAACTCTTATTAGGCATCTGAAATTCACTGGAAAGCAGATGGATAAAAAAAAAAAAAACTCAGCACCCAGAATGAGCTGGGAGTGAGCAAAGTTTAGAGAGAAGGATTAGGAGTCATGCTGCCTTTTCCTCCCCATCCTTGCTTCCTCTCTACTCTCTCACCACAAGACCTGAGCATCATGGGGCAGTCACCATGACACCCACAAGCACTGGCTTTGGAGAAAGCTTCACTGCCTTCTCAAACAGATGAACCTGTGGAAGTGGTTCTGGGAGACCTTTTATGTTGTTTACATTTCTTATTTACATAATTGTCCCAGCTGGTGCAGGTATCCTTACCTATTATTACAGATGACTTTTCCCCCCATAGGCAAGAACATCTGTCTAATTAGCTTACTCTAAACATTTTATCAGGGAGCTGCCAAAAAATAAAACAAAACTAAAAAGACCCCTCTCCCAACCAGCTTAAATCGTTTCTAATGATTTACTCACACAATGCTAATTACCCACAATGCAGAAGAATCACTACCCCAAACCATAGAAGGTTAAAAGGGCTGATGAGTGAGTTCCTGTTGATTTGAGAAATGAGATTTCTGAGGAGGAGGAGATGTGTGAACCTGGAAGCTGTGTGTGTGTGTGTGTGTGTGTGTGTGTGTGTGTGTGTGTGTGTGTGTGTGTGTGTGGTGAGGGGGCTTAGCGGTTCCCACACTTGCTGTCAGGAAAACTTACTGGGCGACAATTTCCTCTGGAGGAAATGGTGGCCTCGGCGCTTAAGGCTCCTACATGTAGTCTCTTCATCTCTCCAGCCACCGCTGGGGGATGCGGATGTTGCTCTGCCCCCTTGCCTCGGCACCGCTGCAAGAGGGAGCAAAGGGCAAACGCAGCATTTTAGGAGCCTGGGCATTTTCACCAGCATCTCTAGGAAGTGTTTCATTATAGTTCAGTATATTAAATGCATTGTACCCGATTTCAGTGACTACAGTGCTCACTTGTGGGCCAGAGTTTAATTTAAAAATCTCGCCAACATCCCAAAGCCTCTTTAGGTGAGTGATAACACTCGCTTCAGGATTTGGGCTTCATTGGGCTAAAGTGAAGAGCATCTCAGTCAATGTTGCTTAGGGCTCCCCCTGCTCTGCAGCCTGTATTCATCTGTGCCTTTTGGATGCCGACTTGATGGATTCTGTATCAAAATCTTGGGACATCCTCTGCAGCACAAGATTGACAAATGAAGCTTCTCTTCCACACCTCAATCCAACTGGCTGCTTAAAAAAATTTTCACTGTGTTTTATTTCATTTTTTCAAATAATATTTATTTTCTTTCCCTCCCCTTCTCCAACTGAAAAAAAAGGATAAAGGAGAAAGCTTTTTTTTTTTTTTAAAGCAATTGGGGTTAAATAGCTTGCTCAAGGTTACACGGCCAGTTATTTCTGGGTGTGGTGCTAAGTATCTGAGCCCGGATTCGATCCTAGGTCTCCTGACGCTGGGGCCGGTGCACTTGCTCACTGCGCCACCTGGCTGCCCCTTGAGAAAGCTTTTGTAACAAATATACATAATCAAGCAAAACAAATTCCTGCATTAGTGGCCATGTCCAAAAGTGGGGAGTCTCCTTCTGTACTCTGAGTTCATATCTGCTTCTGGATTTCAGGAGGTAGAAGAGTCCATTATCAGGAAGAAGACATGAAAAAGGATCCTAGTGTGTGCTTCTCATAGGATCACACTCATTTAGAACTTGAAGAGACCACTTGACGGTCTAACTCTCATTTTTTATAGATGAGGAATTGGATCCCCAAAGACTTAAGTGATTGGCTTGGGTTCCCATAGATTGTGTGAGGGAGAGCTGCCATACAGAGTCAGGTCCCTCAGCTCTAAATTCCATCATTCTCTTTCTCTTGTATCACTGTGGGAAAGGAGGCTGACTTTATGTTTAGGGTTTGAAAAAACAGAGCAATTATTTAAAATATATATGTATCACATGACACCTACACAAATGTATTAGGACACAAAAACCTCACAATCAGATGCAGAAATATTAAATGCATCCCTTTTGGATCATGATGCAATAAGAATTATATGTAACAAAGGACCAGGGAAAGATAGATTAAAATTAATTGGAAATTAAATAATCTAATCCTACAGAATGAGTGGGTCAAACAACAAGACATAGAAACAGTCAATTTCATCAAAGAGAATAACAATAATGAGACAACATACCAACACTTATGAGATGCAGTCAAAGCAGGGCTTAGAGGAAATTTTATATCTCTCGATGCTTACATGAATAAAATAGAGAAAAAGCATATCAATGAATTGGGCATGCAATTTAAAAAAGCTAGAAAAAGAACAAATTAAAAACCCCCAATTAAACACCAAATGAGAAATTCTGAAAATCAAAGGAGAGATTAATAAAATTGAAAGTAAGAAAACTATTGAACTACTAAAACTAAGAGCTGACTTTATGGAAAAAACCCAATAAAATAGACAAACCTTTAGTTAATTTGATTTAAAAAAACAAAAAGAAAACCAAATTGCTAGTAGCAAAAATGATGAAGGTGAATTCACCAGGAAATTAAAGCAATAATTAGGAGCTATTTTGCCCAACCATATGCCAATAAATCTGACAATCTAAGTGAAATGAATATTTACAAAAATATATATTTACACAAAAATAAACAGAAGAGGAAATAAAATATTTAAATAATCCCCTTTAAGAAAAAGAAATCGAACAAGCCAACAATGAATTCCCTAAGAAAAAAATCTCCAGGGCCAGATGGATTTACAAGTGAATTCTACCAAACATTTAAAGAACAATTAATTCCAATGCTATGTAAACTATATGGAAAAATAAGTGAAGAAGGAATTCTACCAAATTACTTTTATGAAACAAATATGGTGCTGATACCTAAAAACTCTTGTCTCCTTTGCTGGACTATCATGTCCCCAACCTTGGGGTGTGCTCCGAACGCTCTGTGCTGGGTTTTCTTCTTTATATAATCTCTTCAAAGTTGACCGAATCAGTTATCATCTCTACACAGATGCCTCCCAGATCCATATAACCAACTCTTCTCTATTCTGAGCACCAGTCTTAGATGATTAACTGCCTGTTTCCAATCAGATGCCCCAGAGACATCTCAGGTCCAAACTTTATAAAATAAAACTCATTCTCTTTTCTCCCAAACTATCTTTTTTCCACCAATTTTTTATATTATTGGAAACATCATCATCCTTCTACTCACCCAAATGAATAATTTTGATGTCATACTTAACTTCTTATTCATCCCACATATTCATTAGATATAAGATATTATATATAATTGGTTTATATAATAATATAATTAGATATTAGATACTTGTTGTTTCTAACTTCACAATATCTCTTTCCTCCCTTTCTCTCCACTAGCACACCTGCCATCCCAGTTTAGAGTTCTATGGGCTCTCACTTGGGCTATGCAATAACATCCTTAGTCAGCTCCCTGACACTTTCCTCAACATTCCATCTTCAAACAATTGACAAAATTATTTTCCTAGAGTACAAGTGTGCTCATATCCTTCCCTTATCCCATACATTTCAGTGACTCTCTGTTATTTCAAAGATCAAACATGAATGCCTTCATTTGACATTTAAGGAACCCAACCCACCTTCTCAACCTTATTACCCATTACTCCCCTTACCATAAACTATGGTCCTACCATATTGTCCTTTTTTCCTTTTTGCTGCTCCTCATACTTACTCTACTTTTCCATTATTGCCTTTGCATTGCTTCCCACTCCTCTTCCCCCCTACCCCGCCACCATCTCTCTTTCCCCCTGTACCTGGAGTGCATTTTCATTGCGACCCTGTCTCTTATTACTCCTAGTTTCTATCCAGGCTCAGCTCAAATACTACCTTCTACCTGAAATCCTTCCTGATCCTCCCTGCTCCTCTTGCTCAAAATTATCTGTCATGTAAGTTGTCTGTATTTCTGTGTGGACTTATAGTTTTCTCCATCTAGATTCTAGTTGCCTTTTTGTCTTTATATCTCCAGTGAATAGTTTAATGTCTGGCATATAGTAGGCACTTAATAAATGCTTGTCAATTGATATGTCTGTACATATGTAGATTTGAGCCATTTAATGCAGACATTCCTGTCTTGAAGATTCCTATTAATGGGTATATTTTTACATTGAACTCATGGTTGACTTAATTATCATTCAATCCAATAGGGTAAAACCATTATTTGGCTTTCGACCTTTGTCCTTGCCTCTTACCCACTCCATCTATTTCTTTTAAATTTTTTTAAAAATTCAGTTTTATTGTATTTCCTCTCCCGCCTTTCTCTCTCTCTTGCCTATTGAGAAGACAGGAAAAGTAACAACCATTACAGATATGTACAGACATGCAAAGCAAATTTCCACATTAGCCATGTCACTATCCATTCCCATTCCTTACCTACACTTGCAGTGTAGCTTTTTGTGAGTCAGCATTATTCATAATTAAACATCACTGGGCACCATGTCATGCATATATGTCCCAAACAAATTCTTGGGGGCACTCTCTAAGTAGTAAATAGCAGAATCCATCATCGAGACACCCAGACAAAGGGAGTAAGTTCTTACTGAATGCGTATATGTTTTGTTAATTTAGCATGCTCCTTGGCTTATCAACTCTATTGCATGAAATCACTTTGCCTTTGATTGAATGCCATCTTTATAATGCATTTTTATAGGAGCCTAAATAAATGAAGTGGTCCCAGCAATCTTTGGGGATATAAATATAACCTGAAGTAATGAAGATTTCCTATGTTACTCTAGGTTTTCAAGTGGTAATACCTCCAGCTAATGGAAGTTTTTTTATTTGTACCCTGAGCAGGGTGAATTCTGATGATGCACCTTACCTTGAAATCGATCTTGGATTATTATTCACAGCCCTGCTGTTGATTGCTTAATGGACAGCTATTCAGCAGATTGATCTCCCACTCGTGAGCCTGCTTTAGAGCCATAGATGTCCTTAGAGGACTCATTGAACTCACTCAGAATAAGCACTAGCTTCATAACATCCTCTAATTCTCCTCATTTTTCTTTTAGCTTTGTGCATTTTTTAATTAAAGTTTAAACCACCTGCAGTGTGACTGTCAGGCTGAGCTCCCCAAGGATAGCTAAAGGAAGTAAAAATGTGACTTGTCATTAATTTAATTCTATTATAATTAGTTCTTGGTTTCATTGTCATCCTGTGACATGTGACTATTTCTTAGGTATCATGGGGTGTAGATTTCAACTAGAAAACTGACATATCATTATCAATATGTTTTATGAATGACTGTATTCATTCTCCAGTGTTCTAATGGGTATATGATCTCATCGACATGGGCATTCCTTCAATGGGTGCAAGGTTGTGACCCATTGATACTTGTCTGTTCTGGGTACATATCATACATTGTTACAAGGGACCCACCCTGGGTGCCAGGAACCTTCCTCTTGGTCTGTATTTTCCCTCACCTTGCCAAATGACTTGTTCATTAGCATAAGGTTTTTTTCAGCATATATCATAAACTTAAAAAAAAACCACATGGTTCAGTGGATAGAAAACTAGCCTTGGAGTGATGTAGTGTGCCTTTGTTATATGCTGGCTACTTCACTATAGGAAGGACAGCTATATAGTACCATAGTGCATAGAATGCCAGGCTTGGAATCAGAAAGATCTGAGTTCAAATTTGACCTCAGACACTTACTAGCTGTGTGACCCTAGGCAAGTCACTTAACCCTGTTTGTTCTAGTTTCCTCATTTGTAAAATGAGCTGGAGAAGGAAATGGCAAACCACTTCTGTGTCTTTGCCAAGAAATCCCCAAAAGGGCTCATGAAGAGTCCGACGTGACTGACATACTGAACAATAACAACTAACCATAAGAAAGTCACTTTAATGTCTTGCTTGTACACAGTTGTTTTCTTGTTGTCTCCCCAGTAGACTGCGAGCTCCTTGAAGGCAGGGACTCTGCCTTTCTTTGTATCTATCCCTAGAGTGGCTGGCACACCACAGGTGATTAGTAATAGCTGTGTCCTCCAACGTCTCTCTAATGCTATAAACTGTAAAGCAGGTGCTGATTTTCAGCAATAACGGGAGTTTTCTCATCCATCCCCCGGAAGCACGAAGTCACAAGTCTGACAAAAATATGAAGATAAGCAATTCAGAAATGTTAATAGAAATTTTGTATTATCATCCAAGTGAGAAGGAGGGTGGTAGAGGAAAAAGCATTCTGCAACATTTACCTTGGCCACAAACACTTAAAACACACGGTCTCTGAGCTTCTTTTTCTTAATCTGTGAAATGGGAATAATAGTACCTGTATTACCGGCCCATAAGATTGTGGGGAGATTGAAATGAAATAATGTAAAGCCCCGTTTAGCTGTTAAAATGCAACTGCAAGTCATGCCATCATCTTCCTGATGCTATGGTCCTCTTGGAGAACAAAGGACAAACACAACAGCTAGAGTGTGAGTTATTAATTGCTAGAAGGAAAAAAATCAAAGCATGTAATACCCCCTTGGGCTACTAGGGGGACCCACAGCTAGAGTGTTGGACTTGGAATCCTGAAAACC
The DNA here is from genome assembly GCF_028583685.1 of Petaurus breviceps papuanus. NCBI lineage: Eukaryota > Metazoa > Chordata > Mammalia > Diprotodontia > Petauridae > Petaurus > Petaurus breviceps. Next base: position 18,852,127 of record NW_027185759.1, read on the forward strand.
CCAGTTCAAATCCTGTTTCAGACTCTTACTAGCTAGCTGAGCTTGGGAAAAAATACTTCAACTCTGCCTGCCTTGTTTCTCCACCTGTAAAATAGGGATAATAGAGGTGGCTAGGTGGCACAGTGAATAGAGCACCAGCCCTGGAGTCAGGAGGACCTGAGTTCAGACCTCAGACACTTAACATTTACTAGCCATGTGACCTTGGGCAAATCACTTAATCCCAATTGCCCTGCCCTCCCCCTCCAAAAAAAGCAAAAAAATGGGTATAATAACAGCACCTATCTCCTAGGGTTGTTGTGAGGGTAAAATGATATAATATTTGTAAAGTGCTTTGCAAACCTTGAAGAGTTATATGAATGTTAGGTAGCCATTATATCGACATCATTATTATTACACAAATAATAAATTTAAAAAAGTTTTTTTCATTCCTTCAACCATCCCTCCCCTTACTCCCCTTCTTCCTAGGTGGAAAAATCCATCTTTTAGGTCTGATTTTCCAGGTTGCCTCTTAGCAGATTGCTGTTCCACATTTGAAGCAACGGAGAGCTAAAAGCAATTTTAAGAGCAGCAAAGGAGAAGAGGAAAGAGAATGTCAATGACAATATGGTTTATGAGAAATACTCCAGGTTATGATATAGTTTGATCAGAACAAATGGAGATGTCTTGTCTAATGTATTGTTGAACAGTTCAGAAAGAAATGTCCAGTAATATATAGAACACATACATATATATATAGCATATCTGTCTGTCTGTCTATCTGTCTATCTATCTATCTATCTATCCATCCATCCATCCATCCATCCATAGCATAGGTACATATATGTATATTTACATGCATATGATTGGTGTTGTCCATACTGGAACAGAACAAAAATGACATCACTATATTGGGGTTGATGTACAGTGTATTTGATTGTGGCTGATTAGACCAATACAAGATTGGAAGTCTCTACCGCAGGTTTGGCACAAATAGCCTGTATAATATGAATGTATGTAGTGTGGTATAATATATATCATATCCAGATATGTATCTGTCCATCTATTAGCTATTTCTATATTTCTTTATCTCTCTATCTGTATAAAGATAGTAGTGGAGAGAGAATAGAGCTGGTCTCTGAGTGAGGAAGACTTGGGTTTATGTCCCTTTCTGTCACCAACTGGCTTTGTGACCTTGGTTAATCCCTTAACCTTCTCAGTGTCCCAGGCAACTTCAAATGACAGAGCCTGAGTCAGTCTGCATTGGTAAGGGCTGTTTCCTCACCAGGCTTTACCTATCCTGATGAAGTCCTCAGTCCAAATTGTATCTATAGAGATAGCTATTCCTATATATTTACATGGATTTTTATAGGACTACTACTCCATTTTCTTTTATAGGAGAATTGAATTTTAAAAGTTCTTCAAGGAATAGTTTAATTCTTTATCAAAAGACTACTTAAAAATGAATAAACCATGGCACAGTAAAAATGTTACAGCCCAAAGAAAAGACTGGGCTGGAAAGAAACACAAAAGGCTCTGAGGGAATACCGACATTCCTCATTCCCTAATCTTCTCTGGCCTCCAGTGCATCTGCAATCTTGAGGATGGGGGCAACCCCTCTTGTGACAGAGTTCGTAGCTCATCCAAGCCCATCTGCCCACCCACCCCTGTCACTCTTGTCCACATCTTTGCATGAGTTTAGCCCGTGCACTGAGGGACACCCACAAGCTTTGCTGACATCTCAAGATGACCAACGGAGCGTGGAGGCAATGATTTGTTACTGCTTGCTGTCAATTGATGACTTGCGTCTTTTCGGATGATGTCTACTAACAATGCTTCTATTTCATGTCTCCTTGGATGTGACAAATAAATATGTGGCGTGCTCCTGTCCACCGTGCACTTCACCCTTCGGGTGGTTCTTAACTTTAGTTATTCAAACTCTAGAGTTCCATAACTTAGTCATTTAATATCACCCGAAAAAACAGGCATTTAAAGGAGAAAGTGTTATTGTAAGGAGAAACTTGAGGAAAAGGTATGAGAAGGGGCCAGCTGCTGGTGACGCCTTTCATGCCATTTGTCATTTGCTCTGTATATATATATGTTGTATGTATCCAATTACTTCCATGTTAGAATCTAAGCTCCTTGAGCTCAGATATTCTTGGTTTTCTTCTTTGTATATTCAATGCCTTGCACACATTATGTGATAAATAATGGCTTATTGACTGGCTGACTGAATGATTTCACAAGTTATACTCCACAGTGAGCTACACTGCGCAATACATCATGCAAATGATTAAAAGATATAGGGCACACAAGAACTGGCCCTTTATTATTGCTTCTTGACTATAAATATGGTGTGTTATTGGGCAGAGTAAAATATCCCTTCAAGAATGTCCCCTGATGAAGCATCTCCCTCTGCTGTGGCAAAATTCTACAAGGTTCTTCGGAAGATATACCAGTGGAGATAACCTTGTTCAGCAAGCCTCTGGTCATTAATATCGAATGAGACACAGAGCAGGAAGACCCATGGTTGCTACTGTCTTGGCGGAGATCCAACCCAGAGTTCAAGTCAAAGACAGAGAGTCCCTGTAACATAAGGATCTTCCAGATGCCCTTCTTGGTGGGTGCCTTTGTGCTCATTATATCAAGCTGTAGAAAGTTCCAGTCTCTTATGTCAGAGTTATACTCAAAGACAGCAGTCTAACTATTTATGGGGAATAATGGTGATGATGATGATGATGATAATCTAACATTTTTGTAACGCCTACTATGCACCAGGCACTGTGCTAAGATCTCTATTATTCCATTTTACAGATTTGGAATTGTTACCATACACAGAAATGGATGCAGGCAGTGTTTAAGTGACTTGCTCAGGGTTACATAGCTAATAAATATCAAGCAAAATTTGAAGTCAGGTTTTCCTGATCCCAGGCCTGGCACTCTACCCACTGAGTCACCTAGCCGCCCCAACGAGTGAATGAAGAACGCCTATTGTCCACGCTAAGATGTGCTGATGAATGGGCAACCATAAAGCTTATGCATCAGTCTATCTATCTAGATATATGTATATACACATATATGACCTAATATGCATATACACAAAACGCACATTTGTAGAATCATACATAAATATATGTACACAATATGATAGAAGCACACATGCATGTACATGCACATATATGTAAGTACACATGTATGTGTATACATGGGTATATTTGACAGGTGCTGCAAATACATAATGAGTTGGATCCTGGAATGAATAGGAAGAGCAGGCTGTTATTTGTCTGAGTTGCCCTTGAGAAAGTACAATGTTCTTTTAATGAGATCAAACTTCTTCTTGAAACACAGGGTTAGCTTTGTGGCTTAAGCTCAGAAGAAGGCTGGAATTGTTCTCTTTCCATCAGAGAAAAGTTTCCCTTGTCCTCCCTGATCTCGCCATGCTGGGTCTCCCTGCAGGGTCTCTTGTCTAGTTCTGAGCAATAGTATCATAGCAACAGAGAAGAGCTGGTACCCTCCTAGATCCTCTGCACTCAAGGCCGCCTGTCAGTTTTTAGCTGGAGCTGAGAGAGGGAGAGAGTAGAGATGGAAAGGGCATGCTTGCTCTTTCATAGTGCAAGTCTTCTTCCAGTTTGGAACAAAGGAATGCAGTCCCAACCTGAGGCTCCCTCTTTTAGGGCTTCTCCAATACTCAGATGGGTGAATAATCTTGCCCATGTGGTCCGTCTCTCCAGGGATGCAGCTCACAATTCAATGGTTCCACAAGCCATCCATGGTCATCCTATGTCACTGTTGTCCATGGCCTCCTGTAAGTTCTCCATGGGCTGTGGTTGGAGGGTTTCTACTCAACAAATGGGGAACCTTCCTCTCATTCTCTTGGATACCAGTGGAACATAAGCATTGCTCATTGGTTATTCCTTTGCCTTGGCTATGTGGCTGGATCATCTATCTTTTTCCCCTGTCATACATTTCTAAGAAGCCAGGATTAATTAATTGTGATGACATAAGGACACTAATTTATTGATGACCAGAGCTTATGGAGGAGAGTGGGAAATTGAATTATACAAAATGGTGGCTTCATATTGCTCAGGGATATTTGCATGAGAGAGAGAGAGAGAGAGAGAGAGAGAGAGAGAGAGAGAGAGAG
>NW_027185759.1:18856346-18914475 GCF_028583685.1 Petaurus breviceps papuanus
TCTATGTGTATATGGAGGACATGATCTGACTCTGTGGAGGAAACTCATAATGTTAACTGGTCAGAGTAGGGTTGCATGTCAGTCAAAAACCATTGATTAAACACCTACTATGTGACAGGAAGTATGCTCAGTAAGCCCCAAGGATACAAAAATGAAAAAGGAATGACAAACCCTGCCCTCGAGATGCTCCCAGTCGAATTGGGAAAGGCAACACCCAAAAGGAAACTGAAAAGCAGGGGGTTAGGGAGGGGTACTTGGTCCAGAGACATGATCATGATGGAAAGAGTGCAATTAGGTAGAAATGAAGAGCCTTGGGAACCCTCTTTAAATGGAGGCTTTGGGAGGAACTGTTGTTTCATTCCTCAATGGAGACATGTTGCCTTTGATACTTACTAGCTGTGTGACCCTGTGTAAGTCACTGAACCTCTCTGGGCTTTAGTTTCCTCATTTGTAAAATGAGAAGATTAAACTGGATAGTCTTTTAAATCTCTCAAAGCTTTGGATTTATGAGTATGTGAACCCAGGATTATAGGATTCAAAGCAGGAAGAAATGTATAAATATGTAAGATTATGCTTTTCAATAAAACTCTTAAAATGCTCTCTTGGTTGTCAAGGAGATTGTTTTTCACATGAAATTGTAAAGCCCAACTGTATTCTCAATCTGATATGGTAGAAATATAGAGAATGAGACAGGAAAATGCAATGTTGGTAAATGTGGGTATCATCAGAGTCATCACTGGGCATTTTTGTACCTGGGGACAAACTCAGTAGGGCATGGAAGGAAGTCTGATTTGGAGTGTAATTATGAGGGGTGTACTTTTCCCCACAAAGTCCAGTAGTAACTTCTGCCAGGATAGGTGAGAAAACGAACCCGGGGAGAAAGGTCACAATGGCCATACCATCCTGGGTTAGCAATCTGGAGGTGATTTAATCATGTGACCTCGTGGGTTAGTGGGGCATTGTAAAAGCCTGGAGATGGTGGTTGCCATAGTGAGGAAGTTCCTCTACTAGATGTTGGTACCATGGGGAAAACCCCCAGTGGCCCTTTACTAGTTAGATCTCTGGGTACTTCCATTATAATTTCCAAGGGGAAGTTTGAGTGGTCTAATATTTCCTAAAAAAAAAAACAATTGCAAAGTAGACTAAATCATTTGGGTCCCAGGATGGAATAAAATGACTCTTGTAAAAAATACCCTCCAGACTAGACATCTGGAGAGCTTGGTTCTAGACTTAGTGTTGAACATCACATTGCTTCTCTGAGGATCAGTTTCCCTACCTGTAAACTAGAAGGAGGTTGGACAGCATAACTTCTAAGGTTCCTTCCAGCTCTAAAATGCTCTGATTCTATGACGAGAGCTAGAAATTGAAAGGAAAAATAAATAATTCCTGTTACAATGTCTCAGAGTCTCTGTGGGGCAGTTATTCTACAGACAGACCCAGTTCTTGAATAAGTATATTACCAATATAACCTCTTGAAAGAAGATGTTTACTGGTTGACACCATAATAACACCAGCACATACCCAGCAGTTGATATATGGTCTTTGAGAGTCGTTCCATATTACTGAACTCTCATCCAGCCTCCATCAATCACATAAACACAGTCAAGTGCATTCTAGAATGAATGCAAGCTTTCGTTTAGTGATACATTTGGTACGTTAAACTCTGTGGACCTGGAAATGGGTAACACTGTGGTTGGTCTATGTTTAAATGGGGAATAATTTATATGTGATTTTGGCATTCAATTTCACCCCTGCTGGTCCAGAAACTCATTACAAGGTAGTAGTGATTGCTAATCAAGATGTCTAAGCTCCATTCCCCCTCCAATAAGCCTCCTCTTCCCCTCTCATCACCCCAATATTTTACCCAATTTTTAGCTGATATCAGCATGTATCATGTCTGGCCATAAGTAATAAAACATTAGGGAGGGTTATGTGGTCTTTTAAAATAGAAATGAAGAGTTGTAAATCAGCCACAGTGATGTTCTTTGTCTGGGTTCTCCACTCATAATATCTCACTGTGATGGGTGATGTTTGAACCATTTATAGTTGACTTTTAATTTATTGACATCAGATTATTAAAATGTCCAATATCTAGAACTAGATTTCATCTCCTTTGCATATGAAAGTTTCAATATACATGCATTGAATATCCATTTTGACACCTACTCATTGAGAACAGAAATAATGATCAACAGGTAAGAGGTGCTCTTTATACTGCAAAAGGTTTGCTGCTGGAACGGGGAGTTATTGGACAGAGATAAACCAAGGCACAAGTAAAGCAAATGACTTAGAGTGAAATTATATTGGGGTATTGTTATCCAAATATCCAGTTGTCATTCAAATGACCAAGAAAGCACATTTAGTAAAAAGTAGAAAAGGGTTAGTATGATGCCCGAATATGAACACATTGAACTAAAACTATTTATCACTAATCCATTTCTTAGGTAGAAGTAATAGCATTTATTTATTATTGTAAGGGGTGTGCTGCCCGGTTAAAATATGCATATCCATGTGAGTTACCTAAATGTACCTTGTGGGTAGACATTGATAGATATCTCTAAAACATTGACTACCCTCCTTCGATGGGGACTTTGATTTCTACCTGAAGGGGAGTAGCAGAAGTGTTTGTGAAGATGGCTGCCCTCTTCTCTTTGAAGAGAAAAGTTAATGGACAAGTGTGTGTGTGTATGTATATATATATATATATATATATACACACACACACACACACACACATACATATGTATGTATGCACATATAAATACATGTATAGATATATAAACACACACATATATACACACTTACACATACACACATATATAAAAAGATATATACATACATATATTTCTTCCCTCCTAAATATTACTTGTATAGGGGTGTGATTTCTTTTTAGATTCAAACAAACTGCTTTACTCATTGCTATTAATTAAGGGAGATAGGCCAACCCCAAACTTAGACCTGTGACATCATAACTCCTTCCCACAAAATACTAGTTACACAAAAGACCATCAGAAATAGTGAATAGCAAGTAAACCCACAAGCAGATACAAGAGCAGATGTGGCAAACAGAAGTCAGATGGGTTATGCAGAGGGAGAATGAAGTCTCCCACTAGAAGTGACATATTTCAGCTCAACCAAAAGGGAGGGTTTGATTTTATCCAAAGACAAAATCACCAAAGTCACCTATGGAGGCAAGCTGGACATCAGGGACATGTTGTAAATCTCCACTTTTCCTGGTTCGCTTCCGGAAGGGTCTGGAATGATGTGCATCTCTCTCAAAGAAGGGATGAAGGCTGTCTCTCCTCCCTTTAGCCTTTGCACCAACTCCTCCCCCTCACACGGATAATACAGTGCTGCATCATTATTCTCTCCACCACAGTAGGACTCACACTGAAGCAACACCTTGTGAAATGTCTCAGGTTTTAAAATCAGGTTACATTTGTTTTTGTTTGTTCATTTGGATTTGTGGTTTTATCTCTGTAGGGGAGTTTCTACCGTGGAAACTCTCATCATTAATTCTGATCACAGAATGGTTCAATTTAGGACTGGGAAGATCCCAGAAGCCATCATTCCTGTCTCATTTTACTTTTACATTTCTGGAAAACTGAGGGCAGAGGTGCCCAGGGCCACACAGGTATTGACAGAGGTAAGAATCTAATTCATTTCTTCCAGCTAAATCCAGTGTGTTTCTAACTGACCCACACTACCTCTGCAACTCAGATATAACTTATAGTATTAGAGAGTAATTCTTGTGGGCATTACTTGGAGGAATTAACAAAGAAGCGGCTTGTCCATGGTCATACAACTTGTATGTGTCAGAAGTAGGATGGGAATCCAGGTTTTCCTGGCTAAGGTTGGTCCTTTATCTTCCATGCCATTCTGCTCTTTGGTGGCGTTTATACTTTATATACAATATATTAATATAATATAAATTATGTCAATGATATAATAATGCTATGGATTATATAAGAACTCTATGTCTGAACACTAGCCTTGCTGACTTTGGAGTGTCTCCAAGCTGATTGGCAGAAGGGTGCTCATGGTTTTGGGCTTCAGCCTCTACTAAGTTATTTATTATTGTTCTGACTCTGTGACCCCATTTTAGGTTTTCTTGGCGAAGATACTTGCCATTTCCTTCTCCAGCTCATTTTGCATATGAGGAAACTGAGGCAAACAGTGTTAAATGACTTGCCCATGGTCACATGGTTGGTAAGTGTCTGAGGCTAGATTTGAAATCAGGAATTCAGTCTTCCTGACTCCAAGCCTATCCACTGCACCATCTAGCTGCCCCCTACTAAGTTACAGAGTGGTTATATTTTGTGTAAGTATAACAGATACTCACATCAAGGAAATTTCATTCCTTTGAAGAATTAAAGAGATTATCTTGCCAAGAGAGGTGTAATGGATAGAAAGTGGCCTTGGAATCAGAAAGACCTGGGTTCATAGTGTGACTCTGACACTTGTTGACTGGGTGATTATGGACAATCTCCTAACCTCTCAGTACCCCAAGCATCTTTCTGAGACTTTTAGTTTCCCAACCAAGTGTCATTCTATATTGGTAGAGGGTAGGGAATCTTAATCTTGTTTGAGTCTCCAATCCCTTGGACAATCTGGGGAAGCCTGTGGACTTCTTCTCAGAACAAGGTTTTTAAATAATTGAAGACAGCGCTGAATTTCATTTAGAGGAAAATAAGGATGTGATTTTTCTCCTACCCACGGTCATTGACCATCTGAAATCAGGGTTCCACAGACCCCAGGTTAATAACTCCCAGTCAAGGCAGTTTCTTCTCTGAGAGTTTCATGAAATTCTGGGGAGCCTGAGATGACTTCACTTTTATCTGCTGCTGAGGATCTGGAAAAGTTCAGCTAAGTTTCCCAGGCATTTATTAGATAGGCCAGTCTCTGCTCTGGGCTTAATTAAACACCTGTCTGCTCTGTTCTCAGCACCGGGACTACCAAGAGGAGAAATGATCGGGAAGCTGCAGTACAGGGTGGGCGGGCCCCCTTTGGATGATCACATGCTTAATATGCACTAAAGGAAACTTAGAGGAAACCCTTTATAAAGCAAGTGCTTTCCCTCTAATTCTCAAAATCTATGTTTTCTTTGTCTGGGAATTACCTGGTGCTCTATTGGTCCCTAGAGATAGTGTGAGAATCTGAGTCTGAGTCAATTCTTTGTGTGGATATTTTATGGAGGATAAAGACATTCCTGAGCCAATCCCAGCTCCCCCCCCCCTGCCCAATGTAACAAAAAGGTTAAAAATAGTTAAGTAATAAAATAGTTAAATAATAACACTGTATATAATGACCTTGCTTGGCAAAGTCTACAACACTCTGCCCTAATAACACCCCCCCACACACACACAGTCTTGCTGAAAGGATATCTTTTTCTGAAAAAGTAATTATTGCTTTCTTTTATTTTTACATTACCATTATTTTCAAATATAACTCCTTTCTCTTCCTCTTCATTATCATCATCATCGTGACTTTCTCCTCCTCTTCCTCTTCTTCTTCCTCTTCTCTGGAATCAGGAATATCTGAACTCGAATCTGTATTCAGGTACTTATAAATGTGTGAACCTGGGCAGGTTACTTAACCACGTTCTAATTCAGTTTCCTCATTTATAAAATGGGGACAATACTATTATCTGCCTTTCAGGGTTGTTGTGGGGTTGGAAATGAGATAATATTTGTAAAGTGTATTGTATACCTTAAAAGGTAGTAGCATATATGTGCTAGGTATTGGTATTACTTATTAATCAAGCAAATTCTCCAATCAGTTGAGTAAAATTAACCATTTTATCTTCTGAGTCTGGTGATAGGATCAATCAATGAAAACTTATTTAAAAAATGTTATATATTTTAAACATCCATTTAAAAATGAATTCTAAATTCTCTCCCCCCCCACCCCTCTTCTGATTGTTGAGAATGTCAAAATTATAATATTCCACACCCACAGTATTCCCCCCCCACCATACCATCCCTTACCTCTTCAAGGAAGGAAGGTGCATTTTCTCATCTTTTCTTTAGACGTGCATTTGGTCCCCATAACTACAAGGCTTCAGTTTCTTTTTGCTGTTTCCAGGTACAATATTGCAGTGATCATGTATACTGTTTTCCCGGTTCTGCTTTCTGCAATTATAAATCTTCTCCTGCTTTTCTACATTTCTCATCTTTATAATTTCTTTTGGTGCAGTAACATTCCATCGCATTCATGGATCATTCAGAGGGTGAGCTATTTCATTATCTCTCCCCTGGACCATGATAGGCTTTTCAGGTATTCAGAGTTTTCTTTTAGCAAATATTTAATTTGTATTAGCATAGTGATTTTCTAGCTTATTCCTCTTGGTTCTGCTTACTTTACTCTTTTAGTTTATAAAAATAGTCCTCTGTTTCTTTTAAAACCCACGGTGCTTTTCAGACATGGAGAGATAAATGCATGAGGCAGGATAGCTTTCTATTGGCAGGAGGGAATCTCCTGGCTTACTATCTTGAGAAAGATTATCAGGATAACTGAGTGGGAGCAGCCTGTACAGGGCAACTTCAGGCCACACTTTAGAGTAGATTATGGCTGGAGGAACAAGGAACATTTTTTCTTGGATAGCTGAAAAAAGAAAGGGATCATCTTAACTCCCTTCCTCTCTTTTCCTTTGTCCCAAATGTCAAGAATTTACCCCAGTTTTACTATTGTTTAAGTAAGTCTAAAACTTCTATTTAATTAGTCTCTTAATGCCAGCTTATTCTAGATAAAAATATGACCAATTCTGACTGTTGAGAAGGTGGATATTTGTTCTTTGTAAGCAGGAACTGGTAAAAGAGAGGAATAATGACTTCGGAACAAGTTAAGTGGGTTGTTGGTGGATCTGTGGAGTGGGCTTGAGTGATATGATGGAAAATTTTTATAAATATCTCAAATCAGGGAAAAAAGCCAGACTTGGAGTTCTTGAGTCAGTTACCATTGCTGTTGGGAAGGAAGCTGGGATGGCAGGTCATGATTCCTCCTCTGTCACGCCCTGCCCTCCAGAAATGCACAGTGTAGAGGACTCTTTGTAAAGTAGAATCAAAGGGAGTAACTAGATTATTTCTTAAAACAATTGTTGATAATTTTACCTTCATTTACAAATATATTACTTTTCTCTCCCTTACTGGAGTGCTGTGTATTCCTTACACAGTGAGTAGGAACTGCCCAATGGGAATGAAAAGGGGGTCTTTGGACTCATTTGGTAATACCCATATTCCAAGGGTGGAGGCCAGAAAAGGGAGTGAATGCTCCTTTCTTTAGTTTTCATCTTCAGCTGCAAAGTCCAGGGAACACAGAGACTATATTCTGAATCCTTTGTACTCTTTGTTTGTTACTGCACAATAATGCTATTTACCTTAAAAAAGATAATGGTCATAGGTCGAGAGCTAGATGGGATCTTGAAGGCTGTCAAGTCTACTTTCCTCATTTTACAGATAAAGAAACCAAGGCAGAGAGAGTTTAAGGGACTTGCCCAGGGTCACACAGCTAGTAAATGTCTGAGGCAGGATTTTAACTCAGGTCTTCCTGCCTCTAGGCCTAGCACTCTATCCAGGACACTATACTGCCTCTCAACAGGATAAGAGCTGAAGGATAAGGAATCACAGAAGGGTGCTTGTTAACGAGGCCCCAGATGCATCTAAGTGCAAACAATTTTACAAGCTGTCTTTGTGTGAATCAAGGGAGGACGTAGGAAGGAAAGCTGAAGGGAAATTTGGGATCATCTAGTCCATCTTACTTCTTCACCATCCCCTCCCTTTTTTGGGGGGGATGAGGAAATTGAGACCCTGAAAGGTGAAGTTACTTGCAGTAGGAAGTAAGTAACAAAGACAAGCTTCGAACCCAACTCCCCTGACTTCAAATTCTGGGCTTTTTTTCTATGTCTCCATTGTTTCATATGAAAAGACAATGGAGTTTTAACATCTCATGTTGGAACTCTGTATGGAGTGACTTGGACGAGAATCTTCTTTAGCTTTTAAAAGTTGATAAGACATGCACAATTATTGCTTTTAAAATACAAAATGAAATCGAAGGTCTATTCTGAACAATAGTTCCAGGACCATGGATAGCATTGAGATGATGGAGCCACGCCAAGCATGCACTCCTGGCCCAGGCATTCTGCTTTGTTCCACCATCCCAGACAGCTCCTGTCCATTTTCTCAAGCAAAGCTTGTTTTTGGCCTTAGTCTTTGAGTCAAGCTCAGTCTGGCTGCAAACAGGCCTGTGCTAGCCTGGGGACTGAAGCTCCGGAGGCCCTCATTACCATCTGCAAACAGGGGCTGCAATCACAGCTACTCAGAATGGAAATCACAAAGTAGCAGAGGTGTTTTGACATTTGGAATTAAAAATAACCCCTGCTTTGAATGCTTCCCATAGCCAGAACCGGGCTGACTGAAAGCCAACAGTCAATCGTATAGTGAGCAACAGAGTTTCTCCAAAGTGCCAATTTCCAACCCTGTGGATGTTTTGCTGATTTCAAAAAAGTATATTACCCCCGGACTGATTCAGACTGATTTCCATCTCCTTTTGCATTTGATAAAAATCACAAAATCTGAAAACTGGAATTAGCTTTTGACTACATCTAGTTGAGGGGTGTCGAACTGAAATAGAAATTGGGGGGGTCATCAAACGGTACATAAGGGTTAGAAAAATCACTTAGTAACATTCAGTAACACTTAGAAAAATCACATAGTAACATTATTCCATTGTATTTTTATTAATTTTGTCTTGTGACTTTCTCTGGAGCAAGGGTGGGGAACCTGTGGCCTTGAGGCCTTCTAGGTCCACGAATTTGTTCTGAGGTTTGGATACAGTCAAAAAAACCACACTTGAGGACCTGGAGGGCATATGTGGCCTCGAGGGCATAGGTTCCCCACCTCTGCTCTGGAGTATTCCCCTACAATGCTGCCTGAGGCCCTCATGCTCTACTGCAACCCATGTTTTAATGAGCGTTCCCCTAAAGACATACCTGTTTTTACTCAAAGGCTGTAAGGGAGGGTAAAACTCCCTCCCTCTCTTCCAAAGCATCCTATTCTATTTTGGAAAGTTTTAGGATGTTCTGACAGTGTCTAAATATGCTTCCTTTCAACTTCCTTCCTTGGCTCCTGCTTTTGCTTTTTGAAACCAAGTCAGATCAGTTCACCAATAGTCAGTCAACAAACATTTATTAAGCCCCTGGCACTGTGCTAAGTGTTGGAGATCCAAAAAGAGGAAAAAGTCCCTGCCTCAAAGATCTCACAGTCTAATGAAAGAGGCAACAAACAAGCAAATACATGCAAACGGGATAAACAGCAAGTCATTGATAGAGGCAAAACACTGGAATGAAGAGGGATTCTTGCAGAAGATGGGACTTAGAGGAAGCCAGAGAAGTCAGTACTCGAGGAGAGGAGGAAAAATATTCCAGGTGTGAGGTTTAGCCAGAGAAAATGTCCCGTGTCAAGAAATGGAGGGTCTTGTCCTTGGACCAGCCAGGAAGTCCGCATCATGGAAACAAAGAGTAGATGTAGACGAGTAAGACATAACAAGAATGGGAAGATAGAAGGGGGCCAGAGTTTATTAAAGGTCTACTGTGTGCTGGGCACTGAAGGTACAAACACAAAAATGACATAGTCCCTGCCCTCCAGAAGCTTGTATTCTAGAAGGAGACATGTACACGTAAGAAGGAGAGATCGCAGGGATACTTGTAGCTTGTGGAAGGTGGCTTAGGCTCGTTCTGTTGGCCCCAGAGGATAACAATAGTCATGTCTACCTGGCCATTCCCCACCCTGAACCCCTAATTGTCAGCTTCTCCTACAAGAATTTCTGTTGCCTTGGGATCTCTGCCTGCCTCCTCAACTGAATTTGTCTTAAATTTGAATTTGAAGATACACTTTGAGAAGCTTGCCCAGGGTCCAGTGTGGGAAATTATGGTCATGGCAGTCCCAAAAAGTCTATGACAATGGAGACTTCATGAGGTAGCCATTGGATGAGTTGGCCTTTGAGGTCCCTTCCAACTCAGAGATTCTGGGATTCTGTGAGCCTATCCTGGAGTGGGACAGAGTAAAAATTCTACAAATAAGGGCTCCAGAGAGCCTCTAATTTCAGGTAGAAGGTATCAATTCTCCCTAGCCTCAGCAGATGACAATTGACATATGTCCTGGTTGTCAGGGAAAAGGATCACCCCTAAAACAACTAGGATTGGAGCCATTTATGGCATCATAGACCATATGTGATGCCTTAACTTGGAATCACAAACCAATATTGGATGCTATGAAGTCTGGATCATGGCTTTCCCTTTGGTCCAGTTTGTTTTAGAAGTCAAGCTTCTAGGCAATTGTATTTGCCTTATCTCCTGGGTCAATTCCATTCAAAACCCAAAGGCCACTCAGTAGGTCTGGGCTCATGTGTTGATATAAGTTTAGGAAAAAGGAGTTGTGCTGGGATTGGTGATGGGAAGGTTGAGGCTGGTGGATCATTTGAGTCCAGAAATTCTCAGATGCCATCAGGCTAAAGTCAATTGACCAGGTGTCCACACTAAGTTGGGTCCCAATATGGTGAACCCTCTGAGGGTGTGTGTGTGGCACCAGGCTGCCCTAGGAGGGGTAAATTGACCCAGATCAGAAAAAAGGGAGTGGGTTAATGCTTCAGCAGTGATCACTATTGGTATGGGGCCCATGAATGGCTGTTACTCTCCCACTTAGGAGGAACAGGGAGACACAGTCTCAACAAAAGACAGAGCAAAAACAAAAAGAAAGATTACTCATCCAGTTCTCCAAGGTGTCAGTGTGAGGGAGGATTAGAAAAGAGAGATTGGGAGCTCTCACCTTGATGCCTTATGCTAGTATACTGACAGCAGGAAGGCTCATGTTGGAAAAACACAAGATGAATATCATTTGTGGTGCAAACTACAATACAAATTCCTTCTCCAGACTGCTCTCTTTGTGACAAGGATGACGAATAGGTGTGACAAACACAATAGCGTCCAGTGAAAGGCCATTGGAAAAAAAAAGAAAACAGATTTAAGAGGTGAGAGCTTCCTTTGGGAATATAAAGAAGGAATCCATTAGTCCCACAAAGTGCATCACAATAATGAACAACAATGTTTCTCACCTCTCTGGACATCTAGGGGTCAGCAATCTCCCAAGGAGAAAATTGGCAAAGGGTAATGATAACACTTCTCTGTGCTGCCTTAAGGATTATGGTCATCTCTTCTTGACAAATGTGTGAGGTGTATGGTGCCATTATTATTTTCAACATGTTTCACATTAGGAAACTGAGACCCAAGGAGATTAAATGATTTATCCACAGTCACATAGCTGGGATGGGTCAGTGCCAAGAGTTAAGCAAGGGGTACCTGATTCCAAATTCAGTCTTCACTTCATTATCTTATTAAAAATGTAACATGTTAAGCCATTTTGTGAATGACTGGATCAGATCTTTCCTTGCAAGTAAAAGTAGGAATCTGTAGATTCTCAGAAGTCTAATATTATTAGTCAATATTATATCAGTTTAGTCAGGTTGCACCAATACTTGAGTTTAATAATTGGAATTGATTTGAGTGTAAGTGCCTTCTAAATAGAGACTGCTTCATTCTTTGTACTCACATCCTCAGTGTCTAGCATAGTGCTGGGCATACACTAAATGCTTAATAAATGCTTGTTGATTGATTGATTGATGGCTGCCAGTTCTGGCTACTTAGTGAGTTAACCATATGCTTAGCCAACTGGAACTAGTTACAGAGTGTCCAAGCACGTTCCAGTGCCTCTAAGAAACATCCATTACGCATCTTCACAGCTCTCCAGATGCTGAGAAGCTGTCCAAGGTGCTTGATGCCTGCTCCAGTCTCATTTATGCCAGGATTTTATGATAATGCCTCCCCAAATCATGTGTAAATTAAACCATATGAATGCTGTTGGTATTATTGGCATGTGTATGTGTATGTGTATGTGTGTGAAGCATCCTTTTGTAAAGTGAAAAATTACCCCTAAACAGTTGCTTGCTACGTCTGGGTTTTCATGTATTGATTAAATTTTTTTGGGAATATTATAGTGTGGAAGGTTATTCAGATTAAAGGGATAGGAATGGTCATGTTTGAACTAGCAAAAAGCCTGAAATACATAATTAGCATAAAAAGCCAAGTTTTATAGTTTTTAGGTATCTGTTGTATAGACAGGTCCTGATTAATACAAACAATAAATTACTCTGAAGGGGTCACATGTGCTCAAATTTTCATTATTCAAAGTTATAATTATGTCAAACATGATAAAAGCAAAACCATGGTTCCAGTCCAATGGCAATATGCAGTGGGAATTAGAATAATGGGGCCACCTCAGGGGATTAATTATTTGCACTAATCAAGACCTTCTAGTAATGGCAGCTTAATGGCTGTGCTGTTTAGTAGAAGTCTTTTGGATACCAAGTTAAGATGAAGAGAAATATCTGGATCCTGTGAAAGTGCTAAAGGATACGAACAATTGCTTAATTTCTTTCAGTGGCTTAACTATCGTTCTCACAATCTTGATTTCACCTCTCCCACATCGCTTTTTAATCTACTTAGCATATCTTCTCTTCTCAGATGTTATAAAGATAATCTTGAGTTTAGCCTCTGTGCTAACTAGTCCAGTTTCCAAGGGGGTGGGCTAATTAACAGGCTTCTTCTATACTCCCCTTCATGGGATTCATTCATTGTGTCAAAAAATAGTGTCAGGCATTGTAAACAATGACATCACCTATCTTTGAACTTGCATATATTTTAAAGTATTTGTTTAAAAATGAAAATGATCTGATGTAGTGGTTGCCCAACAAATCCTAAAGTTCCTGGAGCTTAGGAGCTATCGCTCCTGATTACATGAAATTGCAAGTTTTTGTATGAACAAAACCAGTTCAGCTGAGATTATAGAAGAGAAAGTTAGCTGGAGAAGAAAAGATCTCTGCAGGGAGTTTCTCTGATTAAGGTCTCATTTTCAAGATATATAAAGAACTGAATCAAATTTATGAAAAAGAGCCATTCCTCAATTTATAAATGATCAAAGGATATGAAAGGCAGTTTTCAAAGAAATGCAAGCTATCAATAGTCACATGAAAAAAATCACTAGTAATTAGAGAAATGAAAATTAAATCAACTCTTTAGATGGGAAAATATGATAAAAAAGAACAATGAAAACCATTTGAAAGGCTGTGGAAAATAGGAGCCTTGATGCCTTTGCGGGGAGCTGTGCATTGGTCCAGGCTTTCTGGAAAGTGATTTGGAACTGTGTTCTAAACTTTGTATACGCTTTGATCCTGGAATATTTCTACTAGTCCTTTTTCTCAAAGAGATCAAGAAAGAGGAAAAGGTCCCATGTGTACAAAAATATTTATAATAGCCCTTTTGGTAGTGGCAAAGAACTGGGAACAGAGGCAGCTAGGTGGTGCAGTGCATAGAGCTCTGGGCATGGAATCAGGAAGATCTGGGTTCAAATTTGAAACCAAACACTCACTATCTGTGTGATGCTGGGCAAATCACTGAAAACTCCATCTGCCTCAGTTTCATCAACTCTTAATTGGGGAAGTAATAGTACCTACCTTGAAGGATTGTTGTGAGAATCAAAAGAGGTAATATTAGTAAAAAGTACTTAGCACAGTGCCTGGCACATATTATTATCTGGCATAATATTAATGCTTGTTCCCTACTCCCCACCCAACTAAGAGAGTACCTAATAACTGGAAAAGGCTGAATGAATTATAGTGTAGGAATGTGATGGAATACTCTTGTATCTTAAGAAATGATGAAAGGGATGGATTCAGAGAAACCTTGAAAGACTTTATGAACTGATACAAAATGAAATTAATAGACCAGGAGAACAATTTTTGCCATTAAATCAATATTATAAAGATGAACTATTTTAAAAGACTTAAGAACTTTTATCAATGTAATGACTTACCATAACTCCAGAGGACTGAAAAGGAAGCCTTCTGTCTACCTCCTGACAGAGAGGAAATAGACTCAAGGTGCAGAATGAAATTTGCTTTTTTGGCTGTGTACAATGTGGGAATTAATTTTTCTTGCCTATGTATAATTGTTACAAGACTTTTACTTTACTTTTTCAATGAGGAGAAAGGAGAGGGAAAGAAAATAAATACTTATTAATTGAAAATAAAATGTGAAAAAATCTATTGTTCCTCTCTTAGTCTCATCAAGTCCATTAGAATAATGACCAATGTTTCACCTCCTTCATTGCACGAGAGATGCCCATTAGTGGTCAGTTCTGCTATATAGTGGCTGTGTGAACATTGACCTCTAATTTTTTGTGAGCCTCAGTTTTCCCATCCTGTGTAATGGAAGAGACAACACCTGTCCAATTCATAGAGATGTTGTTAGGGTCATATGAGATGATATGTTTGAATGTGCTTTGTAAAAAGTTAAGCATGGCACCATGGACCCTAGGCAAATTACTAAACTCATTTCTCTAGTCAGCTTTCTAAAACTCAAATAGAAGAGAAGACACCAGCCTATACTGCTAATGGGAGTTGCCTCCCCTAATCAGCCCATACACTAATGAAATCCTAAGTCCAGCTTCTCACCTCAGTAGCTTGTAGTTATAAGTAATACTGCTTAGTTTGAGGGAAGGGCTCACTTAGTTACCCATGGCCAGCCAATGTGAAAGGGAAGCAAACCCCCAGCTACATCACACCTGCCAGAGCAGGTGTTTGGCCAAGGTTAGTAGAGAATGCAGTAGTATTGGGCTGATCATTTTCAAATGGAATGTATGCAGGGACTACTATATTTCCTTTTTCTTTTGGTATTCTCAGCCTCTCTGATAGAATCTGGTGCATACAAGACACTTACTAAAATAAATGGAATTGAATCAAAATCATAATGAAACCAGGTCCAATGCATAATGATGACAATTTCTCTTCCTATGTGGACACATTCAGTGAAAACCAACCTTTGTCTGGTGTTGCCTCCTGGCTTCCCCATTTTGGGCTCAGATTTCTCAGCCCTGAGTTTAGAGGGGACTATTTGCCTGTATTTTCTCTAACACAGCTGTTGATTTTAATAAAAGCTTTCTCTCCTACACTGCTGAATATTATCCTGATAAACAAAACAGCTCCTTCTGGACTTCATGGGGCAGCATTACAAGAACAAGGTGGAAATTTGTTTCCTCAGAAATGGCCTGACCCAGCTTCTCTTCTTTAAGAGATCTCTTTTGTATTTTTGGATGTTTTTCAGACATTGGCTCATTTGTATGCAACAGGGCTCTTAAGTTATAGGTTGGTCTTATAATAGAAACACCGATCTTGACAAATCTTTGGGGCAGCAAATGAAATCAGAGTGGTCTAGGCCCCAAGGTCATCTTTCCTTCTGACTTCAGACAAACTGTTGTTTTTAATTTGCTACCTTTCTGACCTTCTGGCAACTAGTTTTCGAAATGATTTTCTAGTGTTCTCACCTTTTTTCCATCACAAGAACTAAAACTGACCTCCCCAAAGGTGTTAGAAAGGACATATTCAGCGATTTTAATCTGGGTTTTTATCTAGGGCTATTTCCAACATGTGATTTACATCCTCACCTCCTCCCCCACAGCCTGTGCCCCCACCTCATTTCTTTGTTTCTCTTGACCAGAGGCTTTCATTATAAAGGTGAAGAGAGATGAATTGAAAGAATTCCATTGCACTGTATTATGGTTTTTGGGCACTAGTGCATAGAAACCCTACAATAGTTTTCAGGGTCTAGCTCTGAACATGTTAGTACATGGAGGAGTCTATGCAGCCAGTGTCAATAGTTCCTTTGGGGAAGGGGAAGAGAGAAAAATTTGGAACTCAAAATTGTACAAAAATGAATGTTGAAAACTGTCTTCACAGGTAATTGGAAAAAATACAAACACTCTCAAGACAAATTCTCTAATGTGAGCCATCGGTGTTTCTCATCTTGTGTTTATCAGCCCTAATTAAGAGGCAACATTTATTCTCATGTGGGTTTAAACTAGTCTGCCTCCTTATCGCTGAAGGCCTAATCTCTCCCTACCCTCTCTGATCATCGTATCATTCAAATTGCACCAAAGACCCTTTATGGTTGATGGAGCTTAATATCAATTAAAGGAAATTATATTGTTGTTTGTTGTTCAGTCATGTCTGACTCTTGGTGACCCCATTTTTTTTTTGACAAAGAAACTGGAGTGGTTTGTTAGTTCTTCTCCAACTGATTTTTACAGATGAGGAAACTGAGGTAAATAGGGTTAAGTGACTTGCCCAAGGTCAAAAAGCTAGTAAGTGTCTGAGGCTGGATTTGAACTCAAGTCTTCCTGACTCCAGGCCCAGTGCTCTAATGACTGCATCACCCAAATACGCTTGAAAATTATTTCAAGTGGCATAACAGATAGAGTTCTGCATGTGGATAGAGAAAGACCTGGGCACAGATTATTCCTCAGATGCTTGCTATGTGACCTTGAACAAGTGGCAGGGCATTTAAATTTGGTTTCCTCATCTGTAAAATGGGGATAAAGGTAGCACCTTCATCCCAGGGCTGTTGTAAGGACCAAATGAGATAATGTATGTGCAGTGTTTTGCAAAGGGCTCTTTAATCAAGAACTATTGATACTTTTTTTTTACCATAGGAAGGTGAATCTTGTGATGTGGCCCCCTACTTTTCCTGCTCTGCCCTGGCCCACTCTTCTCCCCACACCTTT
Source organism: Petaurus breviceps papuanus (assembly GCF_028583685.1). Taxonomy (NCBI): domain Eukaryota; kingdom Metazoa; phylum Chordata; class Mammalia; order Diprotodontia; family Petauridae; genus Petaurus; species Petaurus breviceps. The sequence continues at coordinate 18,873,011 of NW_027185759.1, forward strand.
TGTCTTTGTTCTCCCCTTCCCATTACCCTGTCTTTGCTCTACTCCTTTCCTCTGTCCTTCCTCATAGAGCCCCTTCCTCCCACCCCTTTTCTGCCTTCATTCATCCCTTCCCTACAAAACACACTTAAAGGTTAGGCTGGGTAGCCTGTGGCATGAGACAGTGACAGGAGTGAAGTTTGGGTCAGATTCTGTCAGTTTTTACCTTTGTAACCATGACCAAACCACTGTATCTCTTTAGGCCTCAGTTTCCTCATTTGTAAAATGAAGAGGTTGGACCAGGTAACCTCTGAGGTCCTTCACCATCTAAATCCAGGATTCCATACTGTTTGGGGACAAAGGGCTTGAGCCCATTCCTCTGGTAATCCCTTTACCAAAGCAGCCACCTGCTCATAAAGTCTTCCTCGGCTGGGTAATCAAACATTTGGAGAAGAGCCCAGAAGCAACATTCACTCAGCTGCTGCTCTGCCTGTCTCTTAGCCTAAGTCTTATTAGATGGGCTTCCTATGGGGCAGGATGAAGAAAGTCTCTGAGGACTTAATTGCATATATAAAGCATTTGGGGAAGATCTATTTAGTCCCCTAATGTTTTCAAAAGGGACGAAATGAGCTTTGGATCCTACTTCTTCAAGAGATGGACCCATGGCATGTCACTGCTGGGAGGCCCCTTGAGTTGGCACATCTACCTCAAGCTCAACATTTTCCAAGCAAGATGAAATGATGTGTCTGAGAGTGTATTCACTGCAGCTTCCTCCATACTCCTGTCCTCAGAGACCAGATGAGGGGGTACTGTCTGATGAAAGAGACTCAGAGATGAAAGAGGTGATTCCCAGAAAAATGGATGGGACCTCAAACTCTTCCTTTGTTTCTCTGTTGGGTTTGGTTTCTTGGTATAAATAGTGACTCATGTAATGCTTCAAAGGTTGCCAAGAGTTTTACATGAAATAAACCTCATGACAACCCTGGGAGGTAAGTTATGTTGATGTCACCAGAGAAGGTAAGTGATTTATCTCTGAGGCTTACTATGCAGGGCCTTGGGCAAGTCAACCAACCTCCATCTACCTCAGCTACCCTTTTGTCAAACTGGGATCGTAATGAGACAATCTAAGTAAAGTGAATTATAAACGTTAGAGTTCCCAGTTACCATAATTATGTGACAGGGCAGGGTTGAAACCCAAGCTTTTCTGACTCCAGCTCCAGTCCTCTACTCACTCTTTCACATTGCTCCTTAACAGACTATAAAAAAATTTCAATTTGTGGTTAAAAATAATAATGAATATTTACATAGGGTTGTAAGGTTTCCAAAATATTATGCTTTTTATATTTGTAATATATTTGTATATATATATATATATATATATTTGATCCTCACAACAGCTCTGTGAAATAGGTGTTATTAATACCTTGATTTTACAGAAAGGGAAACTGAGGCAAAGGGGGGCTAAAAGACTTTCCCAGGGTCATAGTGCCAGCATCTGAGGCAGGTCTTCCTGAGTCCAAATATGACATCTATATTCTATCCACTGCACTACCCAGCTGCTGAGAGAGACATTGTTGATTCATTCATTAACCCCCCTCCTCCACATGCATATTGACCACCCACTATGTGCCAGGATTAGCACTAGACTTTGTTAAAACAACTGAAAAGAGTTGGGCTCTGTGTTTGGCCCTGTCACTGAGTCATAGTTACTTATACTTAATTTTTCTGCCTTTCAAAGGATGACATTCTGTACCATGGGGAACTTGACACATGCTTTGAACTCTTTGCTTCAAAGGGGGCAATTCCTGATCTGTGAATTAAAGTCACCCACATGCAGGATGATTTGCTGTAATATGTAGGAGAGTGCATGAGGGCTGAGGAGGATGAGCGAAGGGGCCATGCAGATATAATTGCTAATCCCTACTTTCATCTTGCAAATCCTAGTCTGTGGGTTGTAAAGACAAGGCCACCCAAGAATTAGTTACAGGGCCTGGAGAAGAGGAGACTTAAAGGGGAGACCAGGTAACTGTTTTCAAGTATTTAAAGTCATGTGTGAAAGAGAAAGTATGGTGTAGTAGTAGAGAGTTGACCAGAAAGTCAGGGAAACCTGGGTTCAAGTCCTGACAAAAATATGGGTTCAAATCCTGAAATATTCTAGCTATGTAAGCCTAGGCAAGTCATATACAACCATTCTGACCAAAACACCACAATAATTCCTGAAAGGAATGATATTGGATATTTTTCTACTAGGATTATATCATCACTCTAGGCAACTCTCTAAGTTAGATTATAAGCAACTTGAGGGCAAGGACTGATTTTTGCCCCTTTTGTATTCCCAGAATTCAGCATGGTGCCTGATGCATAGTAGATGCTTAACAAATATTGATTAATTGATATTTACTGTAAGTCGTAGAAAAAGTGCTAACTTGCATTGTCGGTAGGTCCTGGGAGTTCCCTTTACCAAAAAAATCACAAAGCCAGACCCTATTCTATCCCCTATGAGGCAGAGGAAGGATTGCACTTTCTGTGCTCGACCCCAGAGCTGGGAACAAGTGCAAGTCACAGGAAAGCCAATTTAAGCTTGATTGGAGGAGAAACCTTGTTCAGGCTGTCCACAAGCAGGTAGAAGGTCACTTCTTAGAAGGTTGTCGGTTCCCTCTACCTGAGGTCTTCATGTCCAGGCCAGATTATTAGGGATATTAAAAATGAGGATTCTTGTTCAGCTTGAGAGTGGTTGGATTGGCCTCTGATTTCTGTGATTCTATGAAAAGCAGCTTCTTGAGGAGGAGGAAGGATTGGCCATTTGTACCAAGCAAGCCTGCCATGTTGATTTCCTATGGCACTGGCAGCTCAATGGATTATGGATGCTATTTCATTCTGACAAAGCTTCTCCCGGGAGGGAACACACCATAATTCACCCCTGAGTCCATCCATGAGCAGTGCCAAATGCCTGACAGGCAGGTAACAAAACACAGAAGGGGAAGGAGTGTCAGTGGAGCCCAGTGACAGTCAGCACAGCTTCCTAATTACTCTCACTAGTGACAAAAGCTATTCATCAATCTCGAAAGAAAGTGGTTTTAAAAGTCAGAAATTTATGTGCCCACCTTCCAGAGGCTGTAATTTTGGGGGCAGTGGTTTAAAGGGACATAAAGTCAGGGAAAAATAAATCTGATCACTGAGTAACTTTATGCACATCACCTGTATATCCAATCGCACCTTCCTGCCTTCCTTGACTTAATTGCCCCTACCCCCTCCCCTGCTCAGTCTACAGTCATATTTAAGCAATAGCTATGGAAAAGAGTCAATAACTCTCCCCACCCCCCACTGATGATGAAAGGAAAATATTCACAAATTTGTTAAATCGTCAAGGTTAGATTAATCTTTTTTTCCTTTCTATTTGGAATGAGATTTTTCTGGACGTCATCCATCTTTACTATCCAACAAGCACCTCTAATGTGCTTAATTTGGGAAGTTGAACCAAACATCACCTGAGATTGTGATCAGTAAGTCACTCAGTAAACAAATTTACTGTATGCCAGGCACCATGCTAAGCAGTGAGGGTACAGAAAAAAAAACAGAAACAAGGTTCCTGTCCTCAAGTAGCTCACATTCGAATGCAGGAGACACCATAGAAGTAAACAGAATACATAAGTATTCTTAAGGGAGAAGTACTAGTGTGTGTTGTGTTGTGTGTTGTGTGTGTGTGGTGGCCTTCTAAATAAATGAATATTTGAGTAGAGTCTCAAAGAATGCAGGGACTTGAGAAGGCAGAGGGTGAGGAAGAACATCTCTGGGACAGCCAGTGAAGGATATGGAGTTCTGGCTGCCATATTTGAGGAAGGTTATTGATATACTAGATTTTGTTGATTTTTCCAGGATAGTGAGGGGTCCTAAATTCATAGTATATGAGGATCGGTTCAAAGAACTGGGGATGGTCAGCCTGGACAAGAGAAGGTTAGGGGTTATCTCCATGGGAGTTGTATCTGAAGGACTTTTCCCTGGATGTGAGAGTAATGCTTGTTTTTGGCCCCAGAAAGTAAGAATAAAGGGCAATAGGCAGAAGTACCAAGGAGAAAAATTTAGTCTTGATGTCCAGAAAAATCTTTCTACTATTTAGAAGAGTCATAGGCTGACTTAGGAAGTAGATTATTCCCCTTTATTAGGAGTCTTCAAGAACAGACTGAATAGCTACTTTGGGGATCTGTTATGTGGGGTATTTTTGTTTCCCCATCTGTAAAATGGGGATAATAATAACACCTACCTTACAGGGTTGTTTTGAGGATCAAATGAGATGTATCCCTCCCTCCCTCCTTCCTTCCCTCCCTCCCTTCCTTCCTCCCTCCCTTCCTTCCTTCCTTCCTTCCTTCCTTCCTTCCTTCCTTCCTTCCTTCCTTCCTTCCTTCCTTCCTTCCTTCCTTCCTTCCTTCTTTCCTTTTCTTTCTTCTTCCCTTCTTCTGTCTGTTTCTCCTCTCCCTTTCTCTCCCTCTCTTCCGCACTCTCCCCCTTCTTCCCTTCCCGTCCTGGTGATTTTATTAGTGTAAGGAACTCCTGAGGAAGAAATTTTCTCTCTCAGCAATATTATGCAGGCACTGGGAGGTTGCCTACACTTACAGTCATTATATAGCAGAGGAAATATTTGAACTCAGGTCATCTTGACTTTCAGGACATCTCTTTTCATTGTGCCTTGCTGCCATTTGTTCCAGACCATATTAGCTCTTAAACCAAACAAAACTTCCCGAGGGGCTGTCATTTCCATATCTGCTGAGTCCTTTAATTTTTTTTTTTTGCTTTTTGGAGGGCAACTGGGGTTAAGCAACTCGCTCAAGGTCACATAGCTAGCTTTTTTTTTGTGTGTGTGTTAAGTGTCTGAGGCCGGATCCAAACTCAGGTCCTCCTGACTCCAGGGCCAGCAGTCTACTCACTTCGCCACCTAGCCACCCCTTACACACAAATTTGAATGTGATTTTCCCCTCACAGATCACTTATTATGTCTTACAACTGAAACAAAGTAGGTAAAAATGTGCTAGAAATAGTTGTCCTCCTGAAGACATTAAAATTAAAAGTTAATTAAATATCCCTACATTATAATTTAAAAGTGTTCTTTTGATAATAAGACACATGAAAAGATGGGAAAATATCCAGGTCTAAAATAAGCTCATGTGAGGGACCTTTTCAAAGTATCATAGTTATCACTGGTAGCATTTCTTAGACATGATTTTGTTGTTATTCAGTCATTTTCAGTCATGTCCGACTCTTCATGATCCATTTTTTTTTGCTAGAGATACTGGAATGGTTTGCCATTTCCTTCTCCAGTTCATTTTACAAATGAGGAAACTGAAGCAAACAAGGTTAAATTACTCACCCAGTTTGTCATTTCTTTTTCCAACTCATTTAACAGGTGAGGAAACTGAGGCAAACAGGGTTAAGCGACATGCCACACAACTAGTAAGTGTCTGAGGCTGGATTTGAACCCAGGAAGATAAAGAAAGCCTTCCTGATTCCAGGTCTGGCACTCTACCCACTGCACCACCTAGCTGCCCTAGGCATGATTAGTGTTCTTCTTTTCTTATTCATTTGATTATTTGAAGGGCTGAAGGGTTTTATCTATAAAATTAGGAAAGTCTTGTAGAGGACTGATGCCCTTCTGAAACAACCTTTACTGTAAGACTGGGGTCCTTACAGTACATGGACTTATTGAAGGGTCCACATTTCCCCAACATTGACATTTGGAGCTTACTTAACTCCAACAAAATATTGCAGAATGACTTAATGGAATAGAATGACTTGAATCAATTGTATGGCTTGTACACATATGTCACAAGGTCTCTCTCTCTCTCTCTCTCTCTCCCTCCCTCCCTCCCTCCCTCCCTCCCTCTCTCTCTCTCTGTCTCTGTCTGTCTGTCTGTCTCGGTAACATCTCAGAGAAACTTTATGAACAGTCAGGACCATGGACAACAACAGAGATTAATCGTTCAAATCTAACACAATACCTGTTGGCAGTAAGCCATCTCTTCACTTTTGGGTCTGTTCTTATTTTAGGAATATGATACTTCCAATCTCTTGGCTTATGCCTGAATTCTACTGGCCGCATAGTTACCTTTGCTTTTCCTTTGTGCTATTTAATGTATCACTTTTTCTCAGTGGTTATGTTTAAAAAGTTTAGTTAGTTTAAAAAGCACATGGGAAAGCCAGAAGCAGTGCATATAACATGGATTGCACATTCCATTCTCTCCTAGATCTGGCCTCCCTCCCCTATTTGGTTGGCATCTATTCCCCCCAGTCAGCTTCTGCAGTTGAATTCTGGATCGTGAGTCCATCGGACATGAGTTTCTTGTCATAAAGGTCTCCCATCCATATCATGGATGTAAGGAGACATTTCTAGTCTCAAAATAAGCACATCTTGAGATCTAGAAGCCCCATTTTGCTCTTCCTGGGGCTCATCTGCTGCTTTCCCCTCTGCTTTGGACTTAGTATTCTTTTGCTTGTGTTGTGCCTGTTGAGAATACTTGCCTCCATGACTCCAGCACTCAGCTGTCCTTGGATGGTAAAGGTTGATGCTTAAAGATTCCTTAGACTGCTATGGCCTGGAGCACAGGAGGAAGGAGACTGGCAAGGCTAATATTTGAAAAACCTGTTCCAATCATATGTTTGTTATCTTTGCTTTCATTCTGTCATGCTCATCAGCCTAGGGGACCAAAAAACTGAATGTCAGTATATTGACAAAATGGCCAACACACACGTGTATATGTATATATATACATACATATATCTGTATATATGTATACACACATATATGCATGAAGATATACATATGCATACAGACATGTACACACATATACACAGATATAAATTTTAACCCGTTCCATCACAGTATCCACATTGATGGCATTCACCTTAATTCAATTCAATAAGCATTTATTCATATCTATGATGTGTAAAGATACTATGCTAGACATCTACAAATCCATAGATTTATAGAGATGATTCTGTGATTAATAATATACAAATTCATTTCAAAATAATTGAAATTAAAGATTTTTGTCATTCTGAATTTTTTGATACTAATAGTACAATTATAACCAGGCAAGAAGTCTGAAAGAGAGGTCCCTATGTTTGGAAAGGAACCAATACTCCAAGGCATTGAAGTTCTTTAGTATGTCAATCAATCAATCAATCAACAGCCCTTACTAAGCATTTATCTTGTACCTGGCTGGGAATGCAAATACAATGGATAGATCAATCCAGTCACAAGTAATTTATATTCTAATGGAAAAAACAACACAAAAAAGGAATCTGAAAAGGGGAAGGAGGAGGAATGGTAGAAAAACTCCAGAGAGTCAGGGGCATACTCTGGAGAGGCATGAAGACATGGTTGGCAGTCTGAGCATCCTTAAAATGGTGGTTATAGGAGGAACCTGCCAATCAGAAGGGAGGCCACAGGGGCAGAAGATTCTTCCATTAGATGAAAAGAGTAATTCTATGAGGAGGGAATGTATCCTGACATAGGGAAATGGTCAGGACAAAGTCCCAAAGATGGGACATGGAATGAATGCTTTATGTGAGGAACAGAGGCCATGTGAGGAACATGAGGCCATTTGGGCAAGATTGAAGAGTAAGAAGGGGGAGTAATGTTCAGTAATTTTGGAAAGATAGGCTGGTGCCAAGCTTAATTTGAAGTACTCAGAAGGTCAGCAATTTTCCTGAGGTCATTCAGAAGGCTGGTGGTCAAGTCTGAAATAAGGTCCTGAATTCCTGCTCTCCAAGTGTTTGATTAGGTTGTTTCGAACTAGCTGATGGGTCTGGGGCAATATATGCTTGATCTCCAGCCAAATTGAATCTGTTTTTCCTTTTTAACTCAAATGGCAGGCTTTTGGACTGGGTGATGTGGAGCTCAATTTACAGCTTGTTAAGTGTGGGGGGCCTTCCAGGTGATAAACGACCAGGGTTTCGTGACAAAGCAATTCTCTGCTTTTTCCCCATGCATCACCTAGAACAAAAATCCTCAGAATTGTTTTTCCACTAAGAATGTTGTGAAATCTGATAGCTTATATTTATATGTACATATGCAATTTTATTTCCTTCCTGCCTGCAGCCTTCCTCTTGTTCTCTGTCTAATGGTCAGTATCAAGGTGGTCTTTCCACTGAAAGCACAGTGGATTTGGAGTCAGTGTTGTTGTTTGTTGTTGCTACTGAGTTGTGCCCAACTCTTTGTGACTCCATTTTGGGATTTTCTGTGAGAAAAAGTACACAGATAAGTAGATACAATACACACATATAAGGGTGGGCAGTTTGAGTAAATCACCCCATCATACTTAAAGTAAATGATAAAATGATCTGGTACCTTAACCAGATGGAAACAATCAATCAGTACCAGTCATAGGCTTTAGTTTTAATCAGAAAATTAATCATAGTCTTTAGAATGAATACAAAAAGTCCTTGGGAACTGGGTTTAGATTGCACAGAGAAATCATGTTCAGATTGACTGAGGAAACTTGGTTATAACCTAGTGATCATCTATTAAATAACAAGCTGGTTGAGAACCGAAATTATTTGAGAGATTGGAGTAATTATAACTACCCAGTAAAACCCCTGAAGGAGAAGGGCTTGGGGGTTGGGAGGAGATGCTTCAGAGTAGCCTTAGCCTAATCATCCTTCCCACCCCACATTGGCCAGAGGAGGACCTTTTCAAGCTTCAAAGGATGTGGACTTTCCCTTACCCCAACCATCATCCCTTGGATACCAGTGGTTGGTGGCCAGGTCTGCTAACAAGGACTGCCTGGAGATTCCCAGCTCTCCAAAAAGCCCCTCATAGAAGCTAACCATGTTTAAAGGGGGCTTCTCAAGCATGCCACAAAAGGGAGAAATGGACTTCCAGCAGCTACTGACTGTAAGTTACCCTTTGCCACATATGTTCTCTAGACTTGAGCCTGGCCTCCCTGAACTCAATATATCCCAGTGGGAGAGTGTGTCACAGACTTTTGGGGAGGTATTTTACACCAACTACCCTTACTGTACCACCTTAGTAAATAGTACTTTGTAAAAGGTACTGAGTTTAGTTGGCTAAATTGCTATTCAACTGATTGATATTAGAGAGACACAGCTGAATGGGTGCCCAGGACAATAACATTAGGGCAAGAGATGTCCAACTCTTCAGGGCTACCTGTAGACACTAAGGGGATATAGTAGCTCTAGAGACCCAGCCCAACTCTAGAGACCCAACTCTAAGCAGGAGTTGAGATAAATAACTTCAGAGAGTATGTTATATATACAAAGTACTTTATGTGGGGTTAAGGACATTAGCAGCAGGGTGAGATAAGGGAAGGTTTCCTGTAGTAGGGAGCAAAAGGTTCTGAGGGATGGAAGTGAGAATATATTGGACACAAACAACAGGCGCAGAGGCAGGAGAGATTGGAATAGTGTCTAAGGGAAACAGTGATCAGGGCAGTTTTTCTGGATTGGAGAGTTCATGAGGGAGAGTAAGAGGAAATCAGCTTGGAAAGGTAATTTGGAAGAGGATTGTGACAGGTTTTCAATGCCAGTGAGATAAACTCTTAGAGGTAATAGGTAAGTACTGAAACTTCTTGAGCATGGAAATTGCAACTCAGGCCTCTTGGCAGCTTTGTGGAAATAGATTCCTGAAAGAATCTGACACTAGAAACCGGAGGAAGTTGTTCTAATAGCCCACGTGAGAGGTGGAGACCATTTAAATGAAGGTGGTGGTTCTTGAAGTGGAGAGGAGGACACTAATTCATTTTTTTTCTTTTTGGAGGGGGAAAGGTAGGGCAATTGGAGTTAAGTGGCTTGCCCAAGGTCTAGTAAGTGTGTCAAGTGTCTGAGGCCGGATTTGAATTCAGATCCTTCTGACTCCAGGGCTGGTGCTCTATTCACTGCGCTACCTAGCAGCCCTGGAAGACACTAATTCTAAAAAGTGTTGTGCAAATCTTTAGAACATGTTCTTGCTCTGTTTACTTCTTTTTTTCTCCAAGAAAATCATGTTTTGACTGTGTGAAAATAATGGTGAATCTTATGGTCATTTGCACAAAATATTTACAATTTATGGGGCCTGGTATGGAGATTTGGACCTTTGAGTCAGCAAGACCTGAGGTAAAGTCTCCCTACAGGACACACTGGCTGTGTGATCCCAGCAAGTCCCTTAAACCTCTCAGTGCCCCAAGTCACTCTCTTAACATTATAAATTGCAGAACAGTATAATGTGAACCAATAGAAAGAGTTTCCTTATCTAGGGTTCCCTACCCCAACAAAATCACAGGGCTAGACTAAAAAAAAATGCACACTTGGTCAATTTCCTTTTGTAAAGCAGAACACACTTTAATTATCTGAGCTTCAATGTGTTCTTCTAGAGAAGGGAAAAAGAACACATGCACTAGCAAACTGGGATCATTAATGTTAGCTCACATTTATGCACTGCTTTGCAGTATATAAAACATTTGTGAGCTTTGTAAAAGTGAGCTATTATTATTAATGGTCCCCAACTGCTCACTGCCACTGAAGCCCAGAAATCTACTTTTTGCAGATTCACCAAGTCTCAGAATGTCAGAATTGGGAGGCACCTCAGGTTAGCTGGATCGAGCTGTTCTCACAATCTCCTGTACAAAGTATCCAGCAAGAAAAGACCTTCAGTAAATAAAGGGAAACTCACAGCCTCTCAAGGAAGTCCATTCCATTTTGAGATAGCCACATTCCTGGGAAATTTGTCCTTATGTTGAAAAGAGACCTTCCTTTTTGCAACTTTATTTTAAGATGTTGTATGACTTTGAAACAAACAACATCGTGCTCTCTGGGGAATCCAAATTGAGAGTAATTCAAAGGACAATAGAAGGATGTTTGATGAGCATCAGTAGGTTGTAGGATATTACTAATGATGCTGTACACAAAGGAAATGTGTGGTGCCACAGAAAGAGTTCTGGGTTTTTTTTTTTCAGGGGACCTGGGGACAAATCTCAACTCAGTTGCCGACTGTCTTTGGACAAGTCACTCGATACTCTGAGACTCAGTTTCCTTACCCTCAACATGAAGGGGTTGGATTAAAAATCAAAAGTCCCTCCTAGATCTAACTCTGCTCACATTATCCTATAAGGATTGTAAGATATATCAAAGACACCTGAGGGGCGGCCAGGTAGCACAGCGAGTAAGAGCACCGGCTCCAGTGTCGGGATGACCTGGGGATCGAATCCGGGCTCTGACACTTAGCACCCACCCAGAAACACCTGGCCATGTAACCTTGAGCAAGTTACTTAACCCCAATTGCTTTAAAAACAAAAACAAAATGGACCAGACATATAGCAAAGATAAAAGAGAATAGATAATCTGGGTGCTATATTGGTACCCATTGGTACCCATTAAGGTGTCTAGTAGGTTGGATATCTCCTTTATAGTGGCTTGATAGGAGAACATGGAAAAGAATAGTGTGAACTGAGGAGACATGGAATTATAATGATCTGGCAGCATGGGTGGAAGGGGACCCATACTCATGTGATTAGAATTCTATTTAAATATAATCATTATGACTGATAGATTGTTTATGTTGTCTATCAGTTCTACTAAAAAGTGGGCCATCATGAAAGAATTCGTTAAAGTCACTTGGGAATCCCTTTCAGATGCTCATTAGTAACGAGAAGTTGACACAGTAAAAGCTATAATTTTCCAATTACCATCAGCATGTGTGACTTTAGAAAAACCAGTGGAACCAAGTGATGATTCAGCAATGGTGTTTGAAAGGTGGTTTTCCTATCAGTGCATTCATTTAGAATAGGGTTGTCACATCATAGATTTATAGTTGGAGCTACCAGGGCTACAGATTGATCCAAATAGTTCCTGAGCGTTGGGGTTGGCCCACTATATACTTACAAGGATCTCAGCTCCATAGTAATGCAGATTTGGAAGGGAGTTCAGAGGCTATCGAGGACAAACCATAAATTAATAAGATTCCCATCATCTCTAAAATGAAAGGGTTGGATTAGCCAAAAAAGACATATGGGGTGGCTAGGTGGTGCAGTGAGTAAAGCGCTGGCCCTGGAGTCAGGAGGACCCGAGTTCAGTTCCAGCCTCAGACACTTAACACCCACACACAAAAAACTAGCCGTGTAACCTTGGACAAATTACTTAATCCCAATTGCCCTCCAAAAGGCAAGAAAAAAAGGACATATGATTGGTATACTATGTGTTATATTGGTGATGACTTGCAGGAAAAAATATGTGTGATACATGAAAAGCATGTTGAATTTGAAGGACGTGGGTTCAAGTTCTAATCTGTGTGACCATGGACAGATCTCCATCTCACTGCATCTCAGTTTCCTCAACCACAGAATGATGGGTTTAGAATAAAAGACCTCTAAAGTCCATTCCAACTATAAATCTATGATGTGACAACCCTATTCTAAATGAATATTTTTCCAATGGGCTTCCCCTATGTCTAGAATGCTCTTCCTCCTCACCTCCGGTTTTTAGAATCCATGATTTTCTTCAATGTTTCCTCCAACTGTCCCTTCCTTCATCTACCTTGTACTTGATTTCTGTATGTTATATAAGCATATAGTGTCTCTCACATTAAAATATGAGCTCCTGGAGGGCAGGGAAGGCTTTCACCTTTCTTGTCTCTCTGGCACATGGTAAGTGCCTAATAGATGTTTAATATTTATGAGTTGGTTCCTTCCAGCCCAGCACCCTCTCCATCATCTGATGCCCCTGACCCCATTCCCCCCAATGTTACACCACCTTATCCTTACTAAATGTTTACTGAGTTGGACTGGATTGCCAGAGTGGTGGGACCACTATGCTGGAAGTCAGAGGCTTGGGCTCAAAGCCTAGCTCTGCTACTCAGTGCTTTTGTTAACCTAGTGTGAGTTTACTTTAAACCTGTTTTTTCATCTATAAGATAAGAGGGTTAGATTAGATGATTTCTAAGGTCCTTTCTATTTGGAAATTATGTGATCCTATGAATTTAATGCTAGGTACCAGCCCACGACTGTTTTGTGTTCAGATTCTAAACATTCAGCCTCTTGACATGCTTCAGAGTCTCCTGTTAAAATGAGGGAGGATGTTTCTGCTGCTCAGAAAACATATTCATCTGTTTGGTAAAATGCAGTCACTCAGGAGTGACAGAGAGAATTTGGAAATAGAAATGTGAAGAATGAATAAAAAATAAAGAAAAGAAAAAATTTAAATCATATTCCCCCCCCCCCACTTCTCAAATGCAATAACTTCTGAGTTGTGTGACATCAATAGAGAATTCCATCATGGCGGGGGGGGGGGGGCTGGCTGTCACATGGGAAGGCATGAGTGGTAAAGAGAAAGAATACTGGCTTTCAGATCAGGAGACCTTGGTTCCATGCCTACCTCAGTCAAGAAACCAAACATTTCTGGTCCTTAGCTTCCTCATCTTTAAAATGAGGAGCTTATAGACTTGCCTCTGACCTTTAAAGCTCTGATCCTTGGTACAGAACCCTTCTAGGTCTGGAGTCTAAAATCCAGGGATGATTGATTGTGCTTTTATAGGAGAAGCTTCACAGAGGGCAATATGAACATAGGATGAGTACATTTCATAGTAATATCTATAGCTCCTTGTCACTCAGACATTGTCCAGAGAACTCATTCTTTTTCTGTCACACATGACAAGGCTCTTCTGGGTCCCTTGCAAGAAACCAATATAACTACTCTTAAATTTCTGAGAGAATAATGATAATTATTAATAATAGCTAATATTGAAATACCTTTAAAGTCTACAAAGTGCTCAATATTTGTTTAATCCTCACAACAGTCCTGTAATATAGATACTTTATTATCCTTATTTTACAGGTTTGGAAACTGAGGCTGAGCAAGGTTAAGTTGTTTGTCCAGGACCACACTACTATTAGGTATCTGAGGCAGGATATGAACTCTCCAAGTCCAGCATTCTCTGGTGGATCAAATTTGAAAACCCCTGAGGGATTGGCTGCTGTTCTTTACCAACATAGAAATTGCCTTTTACTTCAGGTATCTGTTTGGGTAAATATGTGTGTGTGTGTGCGCGTGCGTGTGTGTATGTGTGTGTGTGTGTGTGTGTGTGTGTGTGTGAGAGAGAGAGAGAGAGAGAGAGAGAGAGAGAGAGAGAGAGAGAGAGGACATTTCTAGATTATCTTCCTTCTCACTTCTTATCTGCCCCATCTGGTTCCCCTAGGTGATACTGATCTTGCTTGGCTTCCTTCAGACTAGGGTGAATGAGCATCTGGAATAAAATCTGACTTTTTTTTTTGGACCCTGGTGTGATAGTAATGGCAATTAAAAGATTCCCCTGTATTGGCTTGGTTTTCAAATTGATTGTATTAAAACCCAGAGCTTGTTAATCCCACCTGTGGGATGGACTTTTTGATGTGAAAAGAAAGTCCTGACTGGGAGGAGCTGGTGACGTAGATTTGGAGAGACAAGAGAGAGGCGGAAGTTCTTTTTGGAAGCAGCACCTCGTGGGGAGAGACTAAGAGATTGCTGGTGGCCGCTTTGAATTGCCCTGGACTTTTGAGACCTGCCCCCTGAGCTGCCAAGGACTGAGGAGACATGGCTGTTTTGCTGGTACTTTGTCTGTCTGTTTTGATGTTATTTTGCCAGATTTGTCCACTGGTGAAAGACTGTCCTGTTGAAGAAGTCCTGGAACCTGGCATTTGGTTAAGAAGGCCTGAGACTGTCCTGCAGACAGAGAGTGAATACTGTCCACTGGTGAGGGACAGTACTGTTGTTGCAGGGGTCTGGGAGCCTTTCTGTTGGTTCAGAAGCCCTGAAGAAGGATTTTCTTGTTGTATGTTTACAGAAATCCTGGGAGAGGGCTTTGCTAATGTGTTCAGGGGTTCTAGGACTGTTCTACAGACAGAGGATAAATTCATGAAGGGACTGGCAATGTATCTTATGGCCTTGCTAAGCCTTGTCTCCCCAGGAACTAAGATTGCTGAGAACTTGCCTCCTGTCAAGATGAAGAAAAGACCTCCATTTGGGTATTAAGTGCTGTGTTTAAACTTGATGTAACTCTGGGGTAGATTCAATTGTGATCCAGGGGTGGGGAACTTTTGACCTTTTTGTGTTCTATGGTTGAGCAAATGAATGTATTTTACTTATGTTTGGAAACTAATCTCCATTTGAGAAGAGGGGCTTTGTGGTGGACTTAATTAAGGTATAGCCTAGGGGTGGAGAAGTATTTGGAACAGAGACTTTGTAATTGATTGAATGATTGGAAAGTCCTGGGGTGGGGTAGGCCTTGGAGATGATTTAATCACACTTAGTAAATGCTGTATTTTGAATGATGTCATGTTTTGATCTTCTCTGTTCTGGGTTTGTTACTGAATAAAATAGAGAGCACCTATGCTGGTATTTTGAACCTGGGAAGTTGCCTTTGCTTGGTATTGCATTACACCTGGTCACAAATCCATGTGTTGTGGAGAATCACAAATACTCATGCTTCAGAGAAATCTCGAGCTGCTTTTCATACATGGGGGAGATGATTTCCTTAGCAAATAGTCATATTTGTAGGTAGCATTCATATTCCCTGTGTGTTTTTAAGCAGGATTTTGCATGTAATCACCCCCTAGAACAGGACTTTGCCTTCTGTTGGTTCAACTCATTGCTTGGGTCAGAGGAAGTATCAATAATCACAGTGGACTGTCTTGGCAAGTGTAATAAGAGTCATAGACTTATAGGACTGGAGATGGGGGGGACCTCAGCAGCCATCTGTTCTAGCCTCCTCATTTTACAGTTGAGGAAACTGAGGCTCAAGGAAGTTAAATAACTTGCTCCAGGTCACTTAGGTAGGAAACAAAACCTATTTCTTCCTTCCTTCCTTCCTTCCTTCCTTCCTTCCTTCCTTCCTTCCTTCCTTCCTTCCTTCCTTCCTTCCTTCCTTCCTTCCTTCCTTCCTTCTCCCTATCCTTCACCCCCCACAAAAGTTCTCTTTCTACTGTGCCATATAGTTTCCTTAGTCTTGGCTGTGCCACTCACTAGCTGGGTGACTTTGACCAATTCACTCAGGCTCTTTCAGCCTCAGTCTCCTCATCTGCAAAACGAAGGAGTTGGATTGGATAATCTTTACTACCTCTTTCCAGCTTTAAATATATGACTCTTTGAAATCACTTTACCTTTCTGGGACTCAGTTTCTCTCCTTGTAACATGAGATGCTAGGACCAGATGATTCATTTCCAATAAATTCAATTTAATTCAATTCAACAAATACATATTCAGTACCTACAGTACCTGACACATAGTAGGTGCTTAATAAATGCTTATTGACTGACTGATAGGCACTGTGCTAAAAAATACAAGACAAAAACCATCTAGTCTGTGATCTCTAGGAGCTCACAGTATATGGGAAGATACAGCCTACACAGATCGAAATATGACACAGAATAGCATTATGAGGAAGAGTACATTTATGGTACAAATGAGATAAAGTTTAATGCCTTGAGGTTAGCTATGGATTCGGAGGGTAGCAGAGGTATTTTAGGCATGGGAGTAGGTTTATGCAGATCCATGCAGGTGGGAGATGACATATTGGATTTGGCCAATATAGAACATGGGAAGGAAAGAAAAGTCTCAACCCTCTGGCCCTAGTGAGATTGGAGCCAGATGGTGGTGGTTGGGGCTTAAATGTCTGGGTGAAAATTTGCTTTAACTTAGAAGAATAATCTCTAAGATTCCTTTAATATCTAAGAATGGTTTCTTCTTCTCCTCCTCCTCCTCTTCCCCTCCTCCCCCTCCCCTCCGCCTCCTTTTCCTTCTGTCACCTTTCCTCTCCCCATTTTCTATCCCCCCAAATGCCACAATAGGCTATTTTTCCATCTCGCAGCCATATCTACCAGAGAAGAAGGGAATAAGGAGAAAAGAGCATTAATTCAAATAAATGACAATCTATGGTATCTTGAATCCAGCATAATTTAGAAAGTTATGTCAGAAGAAACTGTCCCTTCATTCAAAACGTTCTCAGGACTAGAACTCTCTACTGTTTGACATCAAAGTTTTCCTGCACTCATTGCACCACAGTGTCTTCATCTAGTATGCATTCTCTGCCCAATAAGGTGGAATTTGATAGTCACTGATTTCCCATAGCAATTATATTCATGGCGTTTGTCTCCAGTGTTCATTCTTTGATGTTGAGTAAGAGATGAAATCTGATTGAAGACTTTCCTCATATTAGTTACACTTTTAAGCTTTCTTTCCTATAGGACTTTTCTGATGTTGAATAAAGTGAACATTATGTAAAAGTCTTTTCAAATACATTACATTTATAGGGTTTCTTTCTAGTAAAATTCTCTGATTTTAAGTTGACATGGAATCTAATAGAATGATTCCTCACCTCTATTAATGATTCCAGTATGAATTTTCTAATGTTCAGCAAGAGATGACTTGTCAATGAAATCATGGGTTTACCTCTGCCACCAAGTTCTCTAATGTTTAATTAGTTCTAAATTACACTTGAAACCTTTACATAATTGATTGTGTTTATGGCATGTCCCTCATGTAGGAATTCTCTGTGGTGTACCAGGAACTGAGCTCAGGTTAAAGCTTGTTTAATATTTGTTAGTATGCAAACTAAAATAAATAAACCCAGTCCCTGACCTAAAATCTAATCTAATCTAATCCAATCTAATCATGAGCCCCATTTTGTTGGTGGTGATACAATCACCTGGGCTCACATTGGCACCTAAGCCACAGTTCTAGAAAACTCTCTACGACCAACTCTTTATGGAAATTATACTCATCCTTCTAGACTAAGCTAAAATGCTGCCTCCTTCATGAAGCCTGTTCTGATCACCCCAGCTAGATGCAATTCGTCCTGCCTCTGAAATCCTATCTGTTTACTATGTGTAGCTTTCAGATGGCACTTAGTTTTGATTACTTTGTGGATAGAGTTATGTGTATATGCTTTATTCCTACTACTAGTTTTGAGATCCTGGAAGGTATGAATTTGTTCATTCATGTTTATAAAATGCCTACTATGTGTAAGACATTGCACCAAATGGTGGGGATGCAAAGAGAAAGCAACTGGAGCTCTATTTGCTTCTGATTGGTAAAATTTGTCTGTGTCTAGCCAGATTCACACTCACCAGATCCCCTACTGCTCTTCCACCATCTTCATGCCATGTAGACACCTATATGCTCCCACCCTTTTCCCCCTCCTCCTTTCCTCTAGTTATAGCAGCAGCAGCAACCATTTAAATAATACTTACTTTGTGTTAGGCACTGTGCAAAGTGCTTTACAATCATGATCTCATTTGTTCCTCACAACAACCCTGGGAGGTAGATGCTATTATCCCCACTTTACAGATGAGGAAGCTGAGGCACATAGAGGTTAAGTGACTGTTTAGGTTCACACAGCTGGTAAATGTCTGAGGCTGTATTTGAACACAGGTCTTCCTGAGTCCAGGTCTAGTGCTCCATCAGTTGAACCACCTGGCTGCCTAAAAGCAATTGCATCAACAGTACACTTTCTGAAAAGGACATGCTGATCAATTGTCCCATGACTCCACTCACTGTCCCTGTGAATTCCTACCCCTGGACACAATTCCCATCCTGGACATTTCTATGTACTGTCTTCTCATATTAGAATGTAAGCTCCTTGAGAGCAGGGACTTTCTTCCTTTATTCATTTTTAGTTCCAGTATTTAGCACAATGCCTAGTACATAGTAAGTGCATTAAGTGTTTTTCATTTATTTATTTATTCAAAAGTAGGAATTGAGAATTATGAAGCTTTCTGTCACCCATCATACCTATGATCATAGTTCTAGACCTGGAAAGGACCCCATCTAGCCCACTTCATATTTCATTTTTATCAGTGAGGGAAGATTCATGGAGGTTAAGTAGTTTGCCTAAGGTCACACAGGTAGTGAGCATCAGAGGAGTGATTTGAACCTTGGACCTCTTAACTCCAGTGCCAGTGCTCATACCACACTGCCTCCTAGTGGGGTCTTGCACACACTGGCCACCCAATAAATGCTGGCTGGATGACTAATGCCTGAAGTCTATGGATTTCTTTTCTTTTTTTTTTGTAAGGGGCAATTTCAGTTAAGTGACTTGCCCAAGGTCGCACGGCTAGTTTTGTGTTAAAGTGTCTGAGGCTGGATTTGAACTCAGGTCCTCCTGACTCCAGGGCTGGTGCTTTATTCAGCTGCCCCCTATGGATATCTTTTTCCTTCACACATTCTATTCTTTGCTCCTTCTACCCCTCTCTTGTTTTTTACTTAAGGCCTCCACAGATATTGAAAACTTTATGAAGGGCTAAAAGGTTTAACTAGCTAGCTTTCTCACTTTATGAAGGGTAAAGGAGTCACACAATTGTTTCTCAAAGGCATTTTACTGAAACATGTCCCCATTGGCAACCCCTGGTCTAAAATCTCTCATCCAATCAGATTGATGTTACTCTGATATGCCAATGAGCACACCTCCGATCTGGTGTAACCCAGGGGATCTCCAGAGAATTCATGCTCCTTCACTTGGGTGGACGCAAGAGACGTGGTTGAAAATGTTCAGTCAGGACAAAAGCTATTAGGAGATTTTTAGCCTTGAAACACATTTGTGAGAATATGTCATGTGGTATGATAGGAAATTTCTATTGTGGCCTTTGGAAGACAAACAAAAGAAAAAGAGTCAAATCGTCAGATTGTCGTATGCTGGAGAAAATGTTTTCAGCCTGCCTTGGTTCTGTCTGACTTTGTAGAATTTCTGTGGAGTTCAGTCCATGAATCATGCAGTTGGAAGGGACCTCAGAGGTCACTTGACCCATCATGACCAAGCATCCTTTCCAGAGTATCCCTGACAAGTGAACATCTGGTCTCCACTCGATCTCGAGGGATGGGGGAAATTGCTGCCTCCCTGGGCAGCCAGCCCACTGTGCTTTTGGATGACTCCTAATTAGTAGGGAGTGTTTCCTTCTATAAGGCTGAAATTTGATGCCCTGAAACTTCCCCCCATTGCTTCTAGTTCTGAGTCTGAGTCTGGTGCCTCTCTCAAATGATGGTTCTTCAAACAGCTGACAACAGCTCTTATATCCCCACTGAGTCTTACATTCTGATTCCAAATATTCTCATCATCCTGGTTTCCCCATATTGTCAACACCCTTCCTAAAATGTGGTACCCGGAGCTAGGTATGATACTCCAGATGTGGCCTGACCAGGGCAAAGTGCAGGGGTGAGGGTTGGATGAGGAGACTATATTA
Organism: Petaurus breviceps papuanus; assembly: GCF_028583685.1. Taxonomy (NCBI): domain Eukaryota; kingdom Metazoa; phylum Chordata; class Mammalia; order Diprotodontia; family Petauridae; genus Petaurus; species Petaurus breviceps. The sequence continues at coordinate 18,893,176 of NW_027185759.1, forward strand.
TCCCCTTTTCAGTTAATTCAGGAACTATTATGAAGGGCTGCCTACATGCAAGGCACAGTGACAGTCTGGGGACAAAGATGAAAAAAAAGACAGTGGAAATGAATGCTCCTTGTGTTCAGGGGAATGTGTCATGGATGCAGAAAAGCATGATTAGTATGAGGGATGTGAGAGGTATACAGGAGAGACCTGGGGAAAGTGCTCTAGGAGAATAGATAAGAAGGAAACATTTTCCATTTGGGGGAACCAAGGAAGGTTTCACTGAGCTGAGTCTTGAAGGAAAAGGGGGCTTTTTAAAGGTGACCATGAGGGGGAAGTAAAAGGTGGGCATGGGGGCTAGCTTACATGGATGCATGGAAGTGATAGGTTGGAGGTGATGGTTGAGTTTGGAGACCAGTTTAGTTGCAATGTCAGTGATTAAGTGGGAGTCAAATGAAATCAAGCTGGAAAGAAGGTTAGATCTAGTTTGTAGATTACCTTAAATGCTAGGCTAAAAGGTTTGAATTTTAATGTAGTTAGGTGGTGTAGCAGATAGAATGCTAAACTTTAGACTTTAAGAAGATCTGAGTTCAAATCTTTCCTTAGACACATGAAAAATCACTTAAACTCTCTTGACTTCAGTGTCCGTATCTGTAAAATTGGGTTAATAATGGTACCTCCTCCCATCTCCACCCTAGGGTTGTTGGGAAGATCATATGTGTAGGTGCTGGGATGGAATTATATTTATATTTGCTCCCTTAAATATTGTCCATCTTGGGGATGTTATCAAGTTCAATCTAACTTCGGATTACTTTGTCAATTTTTGGGGGAAGATCCCAATCTTTGTAGCCAACCCTTTGCCCATCAAATACCAGTTTCACAATTAGCATACATAGTGAATAGTAAGGAAAATTCCTTTATCCAAGTCAGTAGCAAAACAGAAATCAGAGACGATACGCATAGAAGAATATATATCAGACAATACAGAACTCCCACTGGGAGTGAGAATGCTCATCTCAACCAAGAGAGAATGTTCTGGATCTCACCGAATGGAAAATCTTTGGTATAATAAATTGGGATGAGGATGTGATAGAGACTGGTGGTTCCTTTCATGTTGCCTAGAGACTTTTCATTCAGCAATTTGAAGTAGGGTTGGCCTCTTCTGTTCTCCTTCTTGAAGTTGGAAGCCAGAAGTGCCAGATGTGAATGCAGGGTCCAAAGCAACTTGCAGCTTGAAGGGAATGGAAGATTTCTCCCATCTTCCACTCTAGCCAACTCTGCCCTATCCTTCAGGCAGGGCAGGATACTCATTTCCACCAAGGAGCAGAATTCCATATTGATGGGGCTTTGGGACTGGGGTTAAATACATAAAGCCCTTTATAAACCTGAGGATACTTAAAAAAATTAGCTATACTTTATTAATAATAATAATCAGCTAGTAATAGCAATAAGTATAAGCAATAGCAAGTATAAGTGATAATGGTTAATAAGTATAAATGTAACAATAAGTATACAATTAACAAGTATAAGTATATAGCAACAACAAACTAATATTAGTAATAATGAGCTAATAATGGCAACAAGTATAGATTAATAAGTACATAGTAAGTATTGATAATATAAAGTATAATAGTGTTAATAATATTAATGAGTATAAATACAATAACAACACCAATAATGATAGGACTAGGAAGCCCCTGTTGACTTTTGAGCAGGGGAGGGCCATGGTCGGACTTGGTCATTAGGCAGGTTATTTTGGCAGCTGTACAAAGGATGGATTGGAGAGGGAAGGCACTTATGGTGATGGTATCAATCAGAAGACTCTTACAATTGTCTAAGCCAGATGTGAAAAGGGCCAGACCATAGTGGGACCAAGTGCAGAGAAAGGGGTGGATGCAAAGTATGTTATGAATGTAGAATCTAGAGAAAGAAGCCATGATGTCCAAGATCCAGAATGGCTTCCTCAAAACTGAGCTTATTTCTTTTTTTGAGGATTATCAGATTCTTAGATAGCAAGTTGACAGTTATGTAGCATTTCAGGGTTGCCAAAAGGCTTTACATACCGGTATGTTAACTCATTTGATTCTCACAACAATCCTGAAAGGTAGTTGCTATTGTTACTCCCATCTTACTGATGAGGAAACTGAGCCACAGAGAGGTTAATTGACTTGCCCAGAGTGACATAGCTAGTCACTGTCTGAGGTAGGACTCAAACTCAGATTTTCCTGACTTGAAGTCTGGTGCAGAATAGTTCAGAACTTACTAAACATAGGACAAATCTCTCATGCTCTTGTGAGCAGTGTGGAGAGAAGGTAAGTTAACAGTATAATTAAGTGGATTTGGAACTGACTTAATGACCAGATGCAAAGAATAATCATTGAGAATTTGATGAAGACCCAGAAGATCTCCAGCACAGTGCCCTGGGATCTGGGCTTTGTCCTGTGCCATATAACACCTTAAAAAAAATCAGTGGTTTGTATAAATGGCATAGATAGCATTCTTGTCTGCTTGGTAGATGACACAAAGCTTGGAGAGAAAGCTAAGGAAGTTAATGAACAGCATAAAGACCCAGGTAGATTTTGAGAGGCTAAAACATTACATCAAGCCTAACAAGATTAAATTTAATAGAAATGAATGTGAAGTCTTATCCTTGGCTTAATAAAGTCAGCTTCACAGGGACAAGGCAATGGAAGTTGGGCTTGAGAACAATCTGCTGGCCCAATACATGGGGTCTTGGTGTACTGAAAGCTCAATAGGAGTTGTATAGGATACGGGAGCCAGAAACCCTACTGCAAGTCCAGGTGTGATATCCTTCAAAAACCTGGTGTCCAGGATTAGACAGTTGATAGTAGCACTGCATGCTGGGTAGGCAGACCTGGGCTGGATGATTGTGGTCAGTTTTGGGTGCTGCATGGCTGTAGAAGGATAGTGGTAAGCAGGAGGGTGGTCCGACAAGGGCAGCCAGGGTGAGGAGGGCTCTCCAGATCATGCCAAATGAACAGCACAAGCTTGAGGTTATGATCTGCTCCCTTTGCCCACATGCCCTGCAGTTGCCAAATCTTGTCATTTCCAACTCCAAACATTTCTTGACTGCATCCCCTTATCTCCTTTCACATGCTCACCTCTCAAGATCACATCCTTAGCACTTCTCTCTGCCTCTGTTTTTTTTCCAATCCATCCTGCAAATGATTAAGGTGAAGGTCTGACAACATTCATCTCTTGCTCAATAAATTCCAGCTATTCCATATGACCTTTAGGGTCAAATATAAATTCCTTTATTTGTCATATAAAACTTCATAAACCTGGCTCCTACCTACCTTTCCAGTCTTTGTACGCATTACTTTTCTCCTCACTACCTGTGGTCTAGCTAAAAAGACCTTCTTGCTCCTCATACATGGCATACCATCTCCCATGTTTTGCATTGATCGTCTCTAGCCTTGAATATACTCTTTCTTCACTTTTACTCTTGGAATATTAGTTTTCCTCAAAACACAGCTCACGTATTACCTTTTGCATAAGGTTTTCCCTGGTCCACCCAGCTTTCCCTTCCCCCATTGTTACTTTGCATCTATTTTCTATGTGTTTTCTATGGTCTTCCGTTATGCGCATGTTGTCTTTCCCATTAGAGACTTTGAGCTTGGTCCTGTTTAGACAGCTGACAGCTAACCATTTTATAGCCTGCTCCTATCTTTCCACCTTTCCCATAAAGATATTGTGGGAAATTTCATCAAATGCCTTATTGAAATAGTTGATTACCAGTTTGATATGTTACGTTCTCCATGAACTCATGCTGGCTTGAAGTGATCACTGCTTTCTTTCCTAAATACCTATGACTCATTCCTTTAGAAATATCATCTACAATTAAGTATCAATTTTTGGCTCAAGTTTCATAAACCCAGAAACAGGACAATTGTATGTAGCTTTTGATTCTGGACATACTCTATACTTTACAAAAGTTGCTAGCTCTGGTTTTCTGTTGTGATTTCCACAAACATTGGGTTTTCAAGAAGTTAATTCTGGGCTTTGAAAAGACGAAAGCTCCATTTCTTTCTGACAAGTTCATCTCCTCTCCAACAAATCTAAAGTGGTAATTAATAAACATGGACTTCATCTGGCCCTTATTTCTAAGACTGAAGTCTCTCCAACTAGCAGCCCCAACTCTGTCCCCAGAGACCAAATGTTATTAAAGGATGAGACTGCCTCATTGCTGGGTGGAGGATGAAGTCACCTTCCTTTGTATCCTTTTCTTTGTAGTTTTTATTCTTATTTAAAAGTCAGAAGCTAAGATCTGACACTTAGAAGGTGAATACTTACAACACTCCGAAGGACATAGATTCCTTAATTACTTCCTTGTGCTTATCAGTTCCACAAGGAAGGTAGGCCCAACCGATAATGGTACCTACAACCCGAAACCTGAGTCTTGGTGCTTTTCTTTGATAGCTATAAAATGCGCTGACATGTTATATTGCGAATTACTTCTTAAACCATTAACCATAACCATGAGAAAGAGACATTTTGACAGAACAAAATGGGAGGTTATTTTTGTGTAATAAAAAAAACATTTATGAATTGACATAAAAATACAATTTAACTGACAAATCCTTTGTCTAATTCAGCATATAGCATATATTAAGACAAGCTCCTCCATTGGACAAATTTAGCACTTTTGAATCTTATGTAGTGCCCTGTGATAGAGCAATAAATTAATTTTTAGCACAGACTTTTCTGAAAGAGTGATATGTCTGGGAGACTGGAAGGCTCAGGAGTTTGGCAAAAGCATTAATGGCAACTCTCTCCACTCCACATCCTCCCAAGGTCAGCAGGGCTTGAACACTAGAACCTTTTAAGGGAGTTTCAGGGACATTTATTCATTTTTAAAAAGACAGTTACTGTCCTGGAAAGCTTGAGTATTTCTAAATCTCAAAATAGAAATGCTAGACAATTGCCTTTATTAGGCCACTCTTGTATAGTGGGAACAGAGGGCAAGAATGAAGGAACTCACATAGAACCATTTATATTTGTATTACAGTCTAGGTTAGTAAAGTTCTTTTCAGTCATCTAATGTGTCCCCTGGGTATTGGTTTTTATTATAACTGTTATTAACAGCTGTGGGAAAAACACAGGGACTATAAACCTATGAAAAGAAAGAAGTCATAAACAATCAGGCTCCATTTTGCCCTCTGCATATGCAGAATAGTTTTGAATGTGGCAGTTTTGTTCTTGCATTCCATAAACTGTCCAGGACTGGAATGAGAAATCTCTGGTACATGTGGTAGAGATGGTTTGTAGACTGAATTTCCTCCTTTCTTTCCTTACCTTCTTTCCTTTTTGTTTTTTCCTCCTTCCTTTCCTTCCTTCCCTTTGAAAAAAGTGTCATGGGTATTAGATTAAGATTCCCCAATTTAGATCTTGAAAGGCCATTCAGAGCCTTACACATTATTTAATTAAATCCCACAATTTTCTAGATGAGAAAACTGAGCTCAGAAGAAGTTAAATAAATTGTCCTAGGTCTCATAAGGAGTAAAAGTCAGAGACAGAATTTAAACCTTGGTCTTTTGACTCCAAATTTCTCACTGTATCTACTTTGCCTTTCCTCCCTCCCTGTAGTAGTACTTCAAGTCTGGCTGATCATTTCTTAAGAATGTTGTGAAAGAATTACTTTTGGGTGATGGGTTGGACTCAATTTTGTGATTCTGTATTTGCCATACAATCTTCAGAGCAAGCACTCATTAATATCCCACCTCTTGAGGCCAGAAGAGCAGAGGTTAGAACTTTGGTTTCCTATTGTTGAAACTCCAGGTCTGAGTGGTGTTCATTCATTTTAATTCAAAAAGCATTTTTAAGGCACATGCTATGGGACTGGCACTATACTTGGTACTGGGTAGACAAAGATGAAAACAAAAATGATTTGTGGCCTCAGGGTACTGTAATGGTAAGGGATTTTGAAGATCTTCCCTGCTCCTTAATGGGCCTCAAGTGGAACTCAACCTGAGGGGCTTGATGGGCCAGGGGGTGGGGGAGGTTTGCTTTCAGGAAGGCCCATGCCTTTTGTACTTTGTAATTAGGTGGAGGATCATGAAGTTTGTGATGTTCTTTGACCCTGAAGAAGGGTATATATACTCTGAGGTGAGGTTTTGTTTGGGGCTCACTTATGGGAAGAGGTGTGTGATTTAGCCAGACGAGACTCTGGGTACCCATTGAGCCCCCCTGGCTTTGAAAACCCAGATATTGGTGCTTCTTTCTCTAGTAACGAACTCTGTATGTATGTAATGGTCAGGCAGCTAGAAGCCCTATCTATTGTCTGTTGAATTGTGTTATTTTCTGTCTGTATTTTTTGGTCTTCTTGTAATTTCTGTTTCTATTTTCTGAAGTTCAGGGTACTGTGTTTTTTTCCTCCTGAACTAAGTAAATAGTATATATGTTTGATTAAAGTAATATTGTAAACCCTTTTTGAGCTGCTTTCCATTATAAAAGCAGATCAAAGAACCTGTTCTAGCAGGTTCTAGCATATCCTGGATATGCTAGGGTACTTGCTGTTACAGGTACTTACATTCTGTTGTGGAGAAACAATATGTATGTGTCTAAAAATACAAAATATATACAAATCAATTTCAGTGGGGTAGAGAGAAAAAACACAAGGGATACAAGAAAGACATTATGGGAGATGACACATAGCTGGTTTTTGACAGGAATTATCTAGCCTCAGACACTTCCTAGCTGTGTGTCTCTGGGCAAGTCACTTAACCTTGCTTTCCTCAGTTTCCTCATCTGTAAAATGAGCTGGAGAAGGAAATGGTGATCCCCTCCAGTGTCTTTGCCATGAAAACTCCAAATGAGGTCATGAAGAGTCAGACATGACTGAATAATAAGAGCAAAGAGATTCTAAGGAGCAGATGTGAGAAGGGAATGGAGGTGCAGGGTGGACTATGGTGTGAGGAACAGCAAACATGTCAGTCTGGCTGGTAGATAAAGTATATGACAAGGAGTTTAAAAAGCCTGGAAAGCTAGTTTAGAACCAGATTGCAAAAAGCTTCAAATGCCAAATAGACAAAATGGTGCTTTATCTTGAGGGCAATAGGGAACCATTGAAGGTTTTGAGCTGGGGAATGGCATGGTCAAATCTATGCTTTCAGAAGATCAATTTGACAGTTGTGTGAAGGATGGATGGGCGGTCTGTAGAGAGGGGGAGAGCTGGGATTCTGGGAGGCCTATTAGCTAATTGTTCTATTTGTCCAGATGAGAGGAGACCCAGACTAGAAACTCTGGTGGTAGCCAGTATGAATGGAGACACAGAGAACCAAAAAGAATCATGTTCCCAGGTGCTAGGAATAAAAGATCCCTCACATACTTCTACATTTCCCTTGATTTAATGTAGAAAACCACTCTAGGGGGCCAGGAGCTGGGCTTGGGCTCTAAGTGAAGGAAAGGGTTAACTTTGGTTAACCTCCATCCTCCTTCTCCCGCTTCCCTCCTCTGTGCCCCTGTAAGTGAACAGATGGTGCCTTAGCCAAGGAGTGTTCTCATTAAATTCAGTTAAAACAACCACAGAGGACAAACTCTACTGAAAACCACTTGCTTTCTGCCCTCCATTCCTTCACCCAAGGGTGACTCAGTATCTTTTTGACTGAGATAAAATCACTTACTCCTTGCCATGCTTTGCTATTTCTTTGTTTCTGGTTAGGGGGACTGGGAAAGTTAATAGGCATTGTTTTAAATGTGAATTTCCATTTTATACCTGTAAACTTCTAAGCAGTCTTTTAATTAGTTTCTCTCTGTATGTAGAGGGTACTGCTTTTGTCAAACTTTGACTAATAATAGATATTAAAACTGAATTACAAAGCAGGTGGCGCCTTCTAAAATTTTTTTGAAATGATTCACTTTCTGATTGTCATGACATCTTGAGGTCAGAGAATAATAATAAATAACATTTTTGTGACAGGGGCTCTGCGCCTCTGTTTGTGACTCCTCCTCCTGCCCCCACAACTCAAGAAGGCTCAGAGGGTAGACAAGCCCAGGAAACTGAGGCACTGTGAAAAGAGTCAAATATTAACAGCATAGAAATGAGGCAAGTGTTGCAATCAATTGAGAAGTGCTTCAGACAAAGTCAAGGGCATAGAGGTACACATGAGGCAAGATGGTAAACAGAGCCCAAGAGCATCTGGTCTGCCCTTGTTGATGCCTTCCTACTTCATGAGTGATGAGCTAACAATCACTAGAAGCAGTTGGAGATCCATGCCTGGGATAGAAAATGAATAGAAAAACTCTGGTCATTGAAAATTCTGTCCACAAAGGAGTGGACTTGCCTCATACTATGGGGAAACTAGCTTGGAGCCAGATCCAGAATTCCTGAGTCCTTCATCTATACCATTAGTTGAGCATCTGTTGTCAATGGTGTTCTCTTTCTTAAAGTCTTTTGTATGTTTGAAGAAGGAATGACCATGAGGCTAAGGAAATTTGACTGTGTCTTTCTTGGAACTCCTGGGTTTAGAGCATGTCTATATATAGTCTGGGGATAGCCTATGTCAAGGAGAAACTGTGGACATGTAGACACATAGTATATGTTCTATTTTGCATAATTTATTCCTTTTGTTAATATTGGTTTATCAGTCAAACTAGCATTTATTAAGTATCTACTGTGTGCTAAGCACAGAGAATAGAAAGAAAATAGAGGGAAAAGTAGGTCTTGCTTCCAAAGTGCTCATAGTCTAACCATATCCAGGATCCAAGTATTACTGTCTGTTCCTGTGGTGTAACTCCAAGCATGAGCAGCTTCCAAGGTTCTGATTACAAGCATAGTAAACTCTTCATTTATTTAGTAACAAATTAAGACAAAATATTCACAGAAAATTAAAATACAGAGTAACTCAATAATTTAGAAAGTCCTCAATTCAATCATAAAGTACAAAGGTCAAAGTACTCCACCTCTGGGTAGTACATTCATTTAGTCAATCACAAAGTCTTCTCTCTTCTCAATTGGAGATTAGTTTCTAATCATAAACAAAGTACATTCATTTGGTCAGTCACAAAGTACAAAGGTAAAAAGTTTTCCACCCTGGATCACAACTGAATTACAATGTCATCAGTCACCACCAAGCACCCTCTCAAGGGGAAGTAGAAAGCACAAAGGCCATCCACTCTTAGTTTACAATTAGGTTACAATATCATCAGAGCATCCAATACCTAAGGAGAGGTCTTTTCTTTATCTTGACCGGAGGCAAGTTCTCAGCAGTTTCTGTTCCTGGGAAGACAAAGCTTAACAAAGCCACAATAACATTCACAAACATTGCCAGCATCCTCATCAATTCACTCTCTGCCTGTGAAATCAACCTAGACCCAACAACAAGGTCTGAGGCCTCTATCAACAAACAAATCTGACAAATTAACATCAAAACACAGACAAAATACCAGCACCAGAGTCACGCCTCCTCAGTTCTTGGCAGCTCTGGGCAGCCCTCAGAAGTCCCAGGCAGCTCCAGCTGACAGCTCTCTGTCTGTCTGTCTGTCTCTGTCTGTCTGTCTGTCTCTCCCTCCCTCTCTCTGTCTCTCTGTCTCTGTCTCTGCCTCTATCTCTGTCTCTCTCTGTCTCTGTCTCTCTCACTCTGTCTGTCTCTCTCTCTCTCCCTCTCTCCTCTCTCTCTCTCTGCCTCCACTATGCTACTCCCAAAAGTTCTTCTGCCATCTCTCTGCTTGGGCTTCTCCCTATACATGGCACCAGCTCCTCCCTGTTCTGCCCCCTCTCATCATGTCAACAAGTCCATCCCACTGTGGGATTTTCACAAGCTCTGGGTCTTAACACAACACGAAACCAAGTGCTAAGTACCTGTTAGCTCACCAATACAAGGGGATCTCCAAATTCCATCACCATTACATGTGGTATGGGGTGGGTGGGGAGAGTAACTCTATTATGCCACGGTCATGTGAAATATGATTTTCAGGGAGTGCTGGGGCATGTTTTAGTGGATGGGGGTTCAGAGCAGTTTTAAGTATTTGATCAGTGGTTATTCTCACTGTGGGAACCATAGGGAAGTTATTGCTTCTCCAGTGTTTTCCTCCAGTGATATGGAAAACATCTCATCACCTCTAGGGTGAATACAACCAGAGCATGATCCCTCTTGATGAATAAGACCAGGAGCTTGGTTAATAAATGGTAAAATTTATGTTGTGACAAAGTTTGCATAATGCTCTACATAGAATGTATTTTTTTGGGGGGGGGGTGGTGGTATAGAACAGCTTTGCTCCTATGAGCTGAGTACAAGTATTATTATCCCCATTTTGCAGATGGGGAAATGCTGATCATTATCACACAGCCAATAAGTGATGGGAGTAGGATTTGGACCCATCTTCCTGGCTCCACTTTCAGCACTCTATTTGCTACACTATGTTGAGTGTCACTAGGATAAAAATAGTATACATATGCGTAGCCATTTACTCGCTTCACAACAACCCTGTGAAGGTCATGGTGCAAAAATTATGATCCCATTTGGTAACTGAGGCCAAGAGCAGTGAAATGACCTGTCCATGTTTGTAGAGCATTATTTAGAACCCTGGTTTTCTAACTCCAGTCATAGCTCACAATCCATTCCATTATACTTCCTTTAATTTGGAGAACAGGATTTAGGATTCATATGATCTTTTGACCACATGACTAGAACATGAGATTTAGAGATCATGAAGTATAGTCTTCCTATTTTTTCAATATGAAGAAACTGAGGCCTAGAGAGGTTGGAGCCAGGATTTGAACCCAGAACTTGAAATCAAGTGTGCTTTAGGTTATCCCAGTCTGTGACTAGATAAAATCTGAAAGTTAGGTCAATCATATGTACAGTTTCCTATATATCAACAATCATTGATTCACTTGATTTTTAATGCATGTTTGTTGAGCAACTGCTATGTGCAAGGAGTTGGGTTCTGTTTTGTGAAGGAGGAAAAGCTGATGGTCTAGTGGGGGACATTGCCTCCTTGGTAATGGTGCAAATTCAGTAGTCACTCGAGGCAGGCAAATCACAGAGACAGCTGGGAGTGCAAGGGATAGCAGGCTAAGCTTGGAGTCAGGAAACCCTGGGTTCAGATCTAGCCTTAGATACTTACTAGCTCTTAACCTTTCTTTGCCTCAGTTTCCTCAACTGTAAAATGGGGATAATAATAGCACCTGCCTTGCATGGTTGTTGTAAGGATCAAATGAGACCATTTTTGTCATAGGGGTGCGCCAAAAATGCTCATTCATGCTCCCTCTCCCCATCTAGCTTGTCCTGTCTCAGTCTCCTCCTCTATAAAGTGAGGCGTGGCCTTGGTGGCCTCTAAGGTCACTTCCGGCTGTAGTTATCTGTTTCTTCTTGCCTGTGATTAGGTCCGTGGTGGAAGGAGTGGGTAAGGCATGGGACAGCATCATCCCCTGGGGTTCAGAAGATAGTGGGAGTGAGAACACAATGGGAATTCAGTATGTTTGAGTGCTTATGGAAGAAAAGAAATGGAAAACACCCCCATCAAAAGGCAAGCAAGTGGGAAAGCTTGTTCCTCAATATACCTTGGAAAACTTTCCTATAAAGTTTAGAAAATTGAGCCTTTCTTCTAAAATCCTATTTTGATGCCTCATCATGTCATGTTGATGACCCCAGATTCCCACAGGCTTTGCTAGGGAGCAAAGCCCCTGGCACAAACCAGAGCATCAAAGGGACCTACATTTTTAGTGAAAGGAGCCTTAGAGGCCACCTACTCCAACCCCTGAGGCTCAGAGAGGTGAATGGACTTACCTAGGGTCATACAGATAAGAAGTCACAGGCAGGATCTGAACCCATGACCTCTGACTTCAAAATCAGGGCTCTTTTCCATTGTACCACACTGTAGAGCTGGAAAGTCTTCAAATATTGGTCTAGTGATGGATCATCCTTGTGGAGAGGCTGGCTGCAGGGTGAACTTTTAAGACTGTCTACCAAACTGTATCAGAGTTGCTATCTGCATCTGTGGAGAGACTATCCACGCTGGCAAAATCCTTGACTTTGGAAGTCTTGAAACTCTAAGCAGGTGATTTAACTAGCCATGTTATTCTAAGCATCCAAATTCCAAGTATTTGTATTTATTTCAAAGGAATACATATTTGTAATTCTTATGTTTTGTTTTCAAATAGCCATTGTTGTTGTCATTGAATAGTTACACTTCATTTAATCACCAGGGCAAGGTTCTTAGGATAGAGGGGAGTTTGTTCACTGAGTCACACTGGTCTTGTTGAGCTTTGTCAAATCAACTGCTAGAAAATGCTTTCAAATGTCAGAATCAAGACCCATCTTGGCAATGGTTTCATGGAGATGGTGGATAGATTTCTACGATCTGAAGACATGAAAAGCAATTCTTGCCAAAATCCATAACTGAAATGCTACATCCCTAAACCAGTCGCAGGGGCTAATTTTGAAAGCTGCACATAGGTTCCAGAATGTTGAAGTTTACTAATAATTTCCCTAGCTTGTGAAATTGTCAGCAATTATTACCATCTTTAAGTCCTATTGACTATAGGGCTGAAGGGGACCTCAGAGATGCCAAAAAGGACTCTCATTTATACAAGGAATTAAGGATTTAATGCCATGAATCAGGTTTTTCATTTTATTTCAAACTTGTTTTCTCAGAGAATGATTTCTTTTCAGATTCTGAGCCTGGGGATTGGGGCTCTTTTGTATTGCATGAATTCTTAGATTTCAAGAAAGAGAGAAAAAAATTCCTTAAAAATAGTATGTGATATATATGTTGGCCTGGATGTCTATCTGTCTGTCTACCTCTCTGTCTATACATACATACATACATACATACATACATACCTGTGTATATATGCATATACTTATACACATACACATACAAGGTATCCCAGAAAGCCTTGGCATCGGTTAACTTGCAATACCATAAGGGAAGGGTCACAGTCAGGCACTGGCCACCCATCTTGCCTTTCTCTCAGAGGGGCTAAGTAGAATTATGTCTGCCTACCTCATGTCACTATCTGGAAGTGTTGGCATGTGAGATAATGTGCCACTTTCTCTGATTGCTCTCAAGGGGAGAGTAACAGTTCATTTAATAACATTGGATAACATCCATTGAACACCCTGCCACCAAATGTTGGTGACAATGAAGACCAGCAAATGGCAAATACATTTATTTATTCTAGCACAAACAGTAATTACAAGTCAAGGAAGTTACGCAGATTTTTGCTGTTTAGATATTTTGCAGTTGTGTTTGACTCTTTGTGACCCCTTCTGGGGTTTTCTTGGCAGAAATTCTGGAGTGGTTTGCCATTTCCTTCTCTGGCTTATTTTACAGAAACTCAGGCAAACAGGGTTAAGTGACTTGCCCAGGGTCACACATACATACCTAGGAAGCATCTTCCTGATTCTAGACTCAATGCTCTATCCGCTGTACCACCTAACTGCCCAGATTATAATAGAACAAAGAAGATGCAAAAATATTTCAGCTCAGTGAAGGAAAGAAGGAATGATGTTGCCAAGGGGAATCTGCTCTTAGCAATCTTTAGGTTTACATACACTAGAAGTCAAGGAACATGGTGTGAATGTGTGTGTGTGGTGTGTGTACGTATGCGATTGTGTGTATATATGTATGTGTGAGCATGTGCATATATGCATGTGTGTGAGAGTGTGTGTGCACATCTTTCCCTACCTGTCTGTCCCTTAGGTCATGGTGTCCATCCCCAAATCCTCCTTTGTTACTCACAACCAGCTCTATGGAAGTCTGTTTCCAAAGTGGGTCCTCCAACAGGTTCCTTACACAGGTACTTTTGTGATTTCTGAGCCATACAAGCCTCCTTTCTTTTCTGTAGCCCACAGCACAGGGTCACCTCACCTCACAGAAAAAAAAAACTGCCCACCTCAGTTGGGTGGGAATGGCATTATAATAATAATAAATAATATAATGACAGCCCACACGGATTGTCTTTTTTTTCTTTTTGGAGGGCAATTGGGGTTAAGTGACTTGCCCAAGGTCACACAGCTAGTGTCAAGTGTCTGAGGCCGGATTTGAACTCAGGTCCTCCTGACTCCAGGGCTGGTGCTCTACTCACTGTGCCACCTAGCTGCCCCCATGTGTTGTCTTTTGAAGTTCACACAACACTTTCCTCCCAACAACCCTGTTGGGTAAGGAAGTGGAAGTGTTATTATCTCCATTTTAGAAATGAGTACACTGAGGTACAGAAAAATTGAATGCCTCCCTCCTGATTGTGCAACTAGTAAGCAGGTGAGATCTGAACCCATGTCTTTTGTTCCGTGGCCAGCCCTCTGTCCACTACATTAGTGGAATCTATTTATGCTGTATTAACGGGAGGCTTCATGTGCCTGGCAGACAGCTCAGAGGAAACCATTTTATTGCATTTATTTCTTCTAATTGGCAACCTTTATCTGACAGGATGTGAACACATTATCATTCATACTTGAAAATTTTCCACTTACATATTTGTCACTCAGCCAATTATGGTATCTGTATTCTGAGGGCACTTGGCAAATAGAAAACAGAGTCACTTGAGGGCATAGGTCCCAAATGGAAATTTGATGATCAGCTTTGATGACACACTCAAGTTGTCATTGTGAAAAATGTGCCGCGCCCTGGGCCCGATGTCCAGCAGGAACCTCCTGGTAGATATTGCATGTTTAAAACCTCTTAAGTCATTTAATATTTAGAAATCTATTAGCATTGCTACTTCTAAAGGGATACTTCTCCTAGTTCATTCCTCACCTGTAGCAATTAAGCTCCATTTTCCATGTCAGTGATTAATAATCAAGAAACATGATGGATAGCTGCAACAAATCGCCTTCTTGTGAAGAGCACACAGTAATTGCAGACAGATCAATTCTCTTGGAAATCCACTGCTCTTCTCATCAGATGATGGAGTAAGGCTCCTAAAAAGCAAGTTGCAAGAGGCTTGCTAGGGTGAGGAAGGAGGAGAGGAAATCCAAGGACCTAGGTTCAAATCCTAGCTGTCCTTACTATTTACCAGTGGTGGAACCTTGGACATTTAATCACTTTTGCTTATGAGAAAATAGAGGTACAGAACTATTGAGTGTCAGAGTCAGAAATTAAACAGAGATCTTTTTGACTCTAAACCCATCATCCTCTCTACTAAAATATTGCTAGAGACTGTTGGATTGTGGATAGAGTGCTGGACTTGTAGTCAGGAAGACCTGTGGTAAAATCTTACCTTAGTTGTGTGACCTTGGGCAAGTCAATTAGCCCTCTCCATGCCTCAGTTTCCCCAACTGTACCATGAGAAAGTTCCACACAGTGGCCTCTAAGATTTCTTCCACTTCTAAATCTATGATACTATGCTATACATTAAGGGATAGAATAGATACGACAGAAATCTTTCAAGGAATTGATAGTGGAGGGAAGAAAGGAAGAAGGAATGTTTTTAAGCAATTAGATACATGGTGGAATGAGACGTGTGCAGATTAGGGACTTTGACCTAGTACTATGAGAATTTTGAGGAAGGAGACATGTAGAGGGAATTCTTGGGAACGTACTGGTTGGATGCTGAGATTTTCACTCAGGGAGAGAAGAAGGGAGGATCCATGGAGGAGGAGGCATCTGAGATGGATCTTAAAGGAAGAGAAGGACTTTAGACTAAGTGTGTGTGTGTGTGTGTGTGTGTGTGAGTGAGTGTGTGTGTGTGTGTATGTGTGTGAGAGAGAGAGAGTGCGTGTAAGCATTATGTTACTCTGGGACCATTTTAAGCGTAGGATGAGAGATTGAAGGTAGAGACATGAGAAAAGGCAGAATGAGGACACTGGGGTAATTCAGTTTAACAATTAATTGTGAGGCTCTAGCTGAAGTTAGATAGCATGAATTTGCCCATTGTAAGTGAAAATGGAATAAAATGCTAGGCAAAGTATATAGAAGATATTGGCTTCATTAATTTTATTCCCTACCTGGCTCCTGCAGGATCTTGCCTCTAAAACACAATTATACCATTGACAGTTTATAAACACAAGTTGGGAAGCATTTGGTATTTATTGAAAAGGTAATTGCATAGCACATCTGATACATTTCTAAAGATGCTTTTATACCTGACTTTTCCATTTGTCTTTAGATGCTATTATAGGAATCTCTTCCATCTTGTGTCTTGTTGGCTGACTTTATGTTCCATGGTCTACACTCTCCTGTCATGAGGGAAAGTGGGTCTCCTTTGGACTATAATCTTCTCCCTAATCTGCTAGGACCAAAACTTTAGTTGTCCAGGTCTGTCACAGATGCCACGATGTGGAATAATGGTGGATTGTTCTAATTTACTTAGGCTAATAAGTTAGAGTTCAAATTTGTTTTGAGGTCCTATCTATAATATTTTGATACAGTGAAGTATACAATTAAATTGCCTTCAGATAAAGCATTTGATTCAGCAATCCTGGGCAGCTAGGTGGCAAAGTGGATAGAGCACTGGAGCCTAGAATCAAGAAGACTCATCTTTGTGAGTTCAAATCTGGCCTCAGACACTTACTAGCTGTGGACAAGTCACTTAACCCTGTTTGCCCCAGTTTCCTCATCTGTAAAATGAATTGGGGAAGAAAGTGGCAAATCATTCTAGTAATTCTAGTATCTTTGCCAAGAGAGCCCCAAACAGGGTCATGAAGAATTGGACATGACTGAAACGACTGAACAATGATTTCAATCCTAGTCACAATGCCATGCAATCTTGCATTACTGGATGGATAGCTATTCTTACTGTCATGGGGCATGGAACATTTTGGGGGCAAAGTCTTAAGTGGCATATTGACTGCTGCTGTTTGATTTGACACAGATCCTAAGGACATATTTTAGGACTCAAATGGCTTGTAGAGCAATGCTCCTGACAAGGAAAGAAGCATTTCATCAACTAAGAGTACTGCCCCTCCCCCAAATCCCATCTGTTGACTTTGGTGTGTTTGCTTAGTGGAAACTAAGGCTATTTCTACAAAACAACTGATTAAAAGAGAAATTATTCTTAGCATTGATCAGTTCTGTCCACTCAGTGCATCAGTGGAATCATGGTCTCACCAGTTCAGATCATGACCCCTTTATTCCTTTTTGTCTTGTGTAATTCTTCTCATGGCAACTCAACTTAATCCCCAAGAGTCTATGCAAGGCACCATGTAGGCAAAGACAAAACAGGCCCTTGCTACAAAGAGCTTAGATTCTCTTAGGACACATAACCAACTATCCAGAAAATGAGGAAAAGTAATTTACAGGACAGATTGTCAATGACTGACTATGAGGTAGGAGGGCCATGTTCAGAAAATATCTAATCTAGGACAGGATGTAGCACCAGAGTTGTATTGTGAGAAGCAAGAGATTCTAGGTGGAAAAAGTGAGGAAGGAATGCCTTCAAAACATGGGGACCACTTTACAAAGGCATCAAGAGAGGAAAAGAAATGACACGTGGTGAACAGCCAGCTGACCAGTTTGATTCCAATGGGAAATGTTGAAAAGAGAGTCCTATGAAATAAATCTAGAAAGGAAAATGGGAGCCAGGTTGTGGAAGGCTTTCCATAAGTTCTTCATTGAGGTTCCACTAAGTGACCATAGTCTTCCTTTGGCTCTTGTCATTTTAGGTAAATTCCTGTACTGCCTTTGGCCTTTCTATTCAATATGTCTTTCAGAAGGCTAAACTGGTACTTTAGTTCAAATGGATGATTCTTTTCAAGGAATTGTTGGGTTATTTTAGCATCATATCGACAGAGTTATCTGTTGTTTGACTTCTCTGATCCTATTTCAGCTGCCTCTGGTCACTTATCCTAAAGTCTAGCAAGAATGAGTTTATGGGAAAGTAGTGAAGATAGGCATATTCTCCTGAGTCTGGGACCCAAACTCCTTACAAAGGGGTTAAAAGGAGTCACAGTTATGGGGCAGCTACACCAAAGAAGATGACAGATGTTGAGATTGAGTTGGTTTCATCTTGATAAATAAAATTAAAAATAAGTCAACAGTGAATCTCTCAGTCTGCACTTCCTACCAAGAGGCAAAGTCAGCATGAGAAAGTGACAGGAAGGAGGAGGAATAGGGCAACTTTGACTCCATGAGGGCCTGAGTTGGCAGCTGAGATGACCCAGAATCACTGAGCCTTGGAGTTGTGAGGCCCCTAAGTATTCTGTCACCTGACCTCTCAGCCTGACATATTTCAAATTCCACATAGGCAGCTGTTGGAATTATGAAAGCTTATAAAGTCGTTTTCAAAAGAAGCTTCAAAAGCAAAAACATCTACTTATAGAAATGCCCATTTAAAATATTTCCATCATTTCAATAGTCATATCAATTAGGGCGCAATGATTTTTTCCTGAAGATTTATGCCTTAAATTTCAATATTCATCCCAAACATTTTTATTATAGAACAGTGAGGAAATGCCTTTATAAAACGATTTTTCTATAACTCTTTGATTGTGGGGCAAGTGAGCAGAACTGAGTATAACCTGAACAAAACAACAGAGACTGAGGTGTGGAATAAGTACTGATGGACAAAAATTGGAAAATGCCCTGGAAAAATAATTTTTTAAATTGATTTGTCTTTCCTATCCCCCTGTCATGGGCAGCTAGATGAGGTAGTTAGGAATAGATCACTGAGCATGTTGTCAGTGAGACTCATCTTTGTGAGTTCAAATCCACCCTCAAATGCTTACTAGCTGTGTGACCCTGGGCAAGTCACTTAACCCTGTTTGCCTCAGTTTTCTCATCTGTAAAATCAGCTGGAGAACAAAATGGCAAAGCACTTTGACAAGAAAATCCCAAATAGGGTCACAAAAAGTCAGACATGACTGAAGATGAGTGAATAACATCCCCCCCCTCAATTTAAGTAAATTAGAAAATATAACAGATTCATAGCTGCAAGTCTGAGAAGGCAAATCCCTGAATCAACCATGTTGGAAAATGTTCATCTCTTTCTGCATATCAAGTTCAGCAACCCTTTGACAGGAGGTGAGAGGCAGGCTTCATCATCTTTGGGACTCATGCTTCAGCCTTGTGTTGATCAGTGTTCCAAAGTCTTTCAAAGTTGTTTTTATCTACCATGCTATTGTTGTCCAAATGGTTCCTTTAGTTATGCTTACTTTGTTCTGCTCACTTCCTAGTCCTCAGTTTACTGTAAAATTGCTTGTTTCATCCTTTCTTATGGCACAATAATATTCCATTGCAGTCTTATATCACAATTTTTAAAAGCTATTTTCCAATTGGAGGACAACCCTTTAATTTTTAATTTTTGGTTAGCAGAAAAATTCTATAAGTATTATTGTACATATAGATTCTTTCCCTCTTTTTATGATCAAATGGTAGGGAGGACAGGGCAGGGAGTGAGAGGGAGGGAGAGAAGATAGAAGAGAGAAAGAGGAGGAGGAGGACTCAAATACTCAAAGTGGCCAATTTAATTAATCAATCAACAAACATTTATTAAGTGACTACTACATGCCAGGCACTATGCTAAGCACTGGGGATGCAAAAAGAGGCAAAAGATGGTCCCTTCCCTTGAGGAATTTACAATCTAATGGGGGAGACAACATGTCAACAAATATATACAAACAGCTAAACACAAGACAAAGAGGAAATAAGGAACAAAGGGAAAGCACTAGAATTAAGAGGGGTTGGGGAAGACTTCTAGTAGAAGGTGGGATTTTAGTTGGAACTTAAAGAAAGCCTGAGAGATTCATAGAACAGAGGAGGGAGTGTTCCAGGGATGGGGGATGGTCGGAGAAAATGCCCAGTTGAGAGATGGAGTGCCAGTTTGTGGAATAGTCAGGAGACCAGGGTCACTGGATCAAAGAGTATGGAAATGTAAGAAGGTTGAAAAAGTAGGAGGGGGCTGGGTTATGAATGGCTTTGAATGCCAAATAGAGATGATAGGAAGAGTTTGTTGAGAAAATCACTTTAGCTGCTGACTGGAGGATAGAATGGAGAATGCATTGGAGGACAGGGAGAGAGTTGAGGCAGGCAGACCCATCCACAGGCTAATGCAACAGTCCAAGCATGGAATGATGAGGACCTGCACTAGAGTGGTGGTAGTATTAGTAGAGAGAAGGGGGTGTATTTGAGAGACATTGAAAAGGTGAAATCAATAGACCTTTGGAAAAGACTGGATATGGTATTATTTTTTGCCTTTTGGAGGGCAATTGGGGTTAAGTAACTTGCCCAAGGTTACAGGGCTAGGTTTTTTTTTTTTTTTGATATGGGATTCAAAGAGGTAGTGAGAAGTCTAGGTTGAATCCTAGGTCATAAGCCTGAGGAGCAGGGGGATGGTGTTCTCTACGGTAATAGGCAAGGTAGCATGTTGAGGGGGAAAATAATGAGATCTGTTTTGGACATTTGAGTTCAAGATATCTACTAGACATTTCCATTTGATATAGCTGAAAGGCAGTGATAGATGCTAGTTTGGATGTCAGCAGAGAGTTTGGGGTAAAGCAGGTCAATCTGAGAATCATCAGCATAGAGGTGGTAATCAAATCCATGGGAGTTAATGAGATCAAGTAAAGCAGTATAGAGGGAGAAGAGGGTCCATGGGAGAACTCTGACAGACACTTACCAGTAGATGGCATGATCTGGAAGAGGAGAGGTCAGATAGGCAGGAAGAGAGTGGAAAACCTAGAGATAAGAGAGTGGACAACAATGTTAAAGGTTGTGAAGAGGCCAAGGAGAGTGAGGATTGAATAAAGGTCATTGGATTTGGCAACTAAGAGATCACTAGCAACTGTGGAGAGAGCAGTTTTGGTGGATTGATAAGGTCTGAAGTAAGGGTCTGTAAGGGCTTAAGAAGAGAGTGAGAGGAGAGAAAGTGGAGACACGTATTGTAGATGACCTTTTCAGGGCATTTAGCTATGAAGAGCAGAAAAGATACATGGCATAGGAAATAACTTGTTTGTCAAGAAATGCAAAAGATCAAACTGTCCTTTAAAAATAAAAAGGCAGTAGATTTGTTGAAAATTCATTGAAGGACCCTTAGAAAGCCATAATATTCTGAAAGTTGAACATTATGGCATCTCCATTCTCCTACTCCCCCAAATTAATTTAATTCCCTCTACCAAAGGGTATTTACTACAATGTGAATTACGTTATCAAGTAATTATCAGATTCCATTGAGAAGGGTAAGAATGGTATGAATTTATTGCTGATAGAACTGGGCATGAGATAGGATGGGAAAGGGAGGGAAGAGAAGAAAAGAACAATAGAGAAATGGGGAAAAGAAGGGAAGGAGAAAGATTCTCTCTCTCTGTAAGGGGGGGAGAGACACAGATTGAGAGATACAGAGAAAGAGACAGAGAGAGGGAGGGAGGGAGGAGAGGGAGAGAGAGAAGAGAGAGAGAGAGAGAGAGAGAGAGAGAGAGAGAGAGA
>NW_027185759.1:18914575-18946871 GCF_028583685.1 Petaurus breviceps papuanus
CTCTCTCTCTCTCTCTCTCTCTCTCTCTCTCTCTCTCTCTCTGTCTCTCTCTGTCTCTTCTCTCTCTCCCTCTCCTCCCTCCCTCCCTCTCTCTGTCTCTATCTTTCTCTGTATCTCTCAATCTGTGTCTCTCCCCCCCCTTACAGAGAGAGAGAGAGAGAGAGAGAGAGAGAGAGAGAGAATGATTGAAGGAGGGACAGGGCAAAGGGGAAGAGGGGGGAAGGGGAGAGGAAGAAGGAGAGGAGAGGGAGAGAGACAAGAAGGAATAAGTGATAGGAGGGAGGGTATGAGGGAGAGATGGGAAGAGGGAAAGAAATAGAAAACTGGGGAGAGGAGGGAGGGAAGACAGGAAAGATGGAAAAAATGGGAAAGTAAACATGTGAGGGGATGTGAGAAGGAAAGACACAAGAGGAGAAGAAAGGAGAAGGGAGGAAAGAAATAAATCCTACTCTGGCTCCTCAGTTGTTTGGTGTTCTCTCTCTGTCTCTCTCTGTCCCCCTCCCCTCAACCAAATCACTGTCTCTAAGAAGTCTAAATTGCCCAGTTACTTCAAGACCTATTCTTATTCTGAAGTGAAGCTCCTCTGTTACAAAATGTGCATATTCAGGTTCATTATTTATGTATTTATCTCCTCAGTCCCAACCTCTAGTCTGCAAACTTAGACCCCTGAGTTGTTTGGATTTCTTTGTTAAGTGAGTCAGATCCCCCAAGGAATCAATAGAAAAAGCTTCATGCATTTTCATGCTGGTGCTGAAATTGTAATTCTTTGAGAGTATCAGTAAACAAGAAAGGACTTGGGACAAAAGCTGTGCTGGGCTTTATAAGTTCCTGTTGGCCCAACTCCCCATGTCTTTTCCCCACAGGCTCTTTGGGAAATGCCTGTGGTCCTGATAATTTTGATTGGGGCCATTTTAAACAATATTCTTCTTGAATTGAAAATGGGGTTTCAAGATTCTAAGTTTGTGGTATGCAACCACGCCACTGAGAGTCAGAGGCAGAATTGGAGTCTCCTGACAAATAGCCTAGGAGGTACAATATGATAATGTCCATTGGACTTTGCTGTAATTTGTGGTAAACTACTTTTTTTTATACCAGCATATCATATAAACTCCAAATGATTATGCAACTTGAATTTTTAAAATGTCACAGCTTAAGAATATTAGAGGAGAACAGAAGAATATTCCTGTAACAGCTATGGCTAAATAGAGATTATTTAGCCAAAACATGAATAGAAATGATCATAAAAGGAAAGATTGATAATTTTGAGTAGCTATGATTAAAAAAGCTTTAGAACAAACAAAATCAATGCAGCTAGAATACGAAGAAAAATTGTCAAGTGAGAAAAAATAACTTTTCATCATTAACATTGGTAAGCTAGATTTACAAGATATAAGAAATTACTCATGTATGTATGAATAAGAGTTATTTCTTAATGAATCAAAGGATGTGAAAAAAAAGTTTTCAAAAGAAATGCAACTTATCAATGACCACATGAATACATGATCCAAATCACTAACAATGAGAAGAATGAAATAAGAGAAAACACTTCTTGGGTTTTATCTATCACCCTAAAATCTGTCAAAGATAAAGTAGAAACAGGACTGGTGGAGCTATAAGGACACATGTATACCATGCACTGTTGGTAGAGTTATGTATTATTGAGCTACTCTGGAAATTAATTTGGAATTAAGCTAGCAATGACTATGTTCTCCAGACCGTTTGACCTAGCAGTCTCTCTACTAGGCATATTTCTCAGGGAAGCAAAATTGGAAACAAAGGTCCAATATATACAGAAATATCAAGAGCAGCACTGTCTTTTTTGGTGGTAGAAAAGAACCATAAACAAACTGAGTTCTCATCAATTGGATAACGACTGAGCAAACTATGGTATGTGAATTCAATAGAATGTTATTGGGCAGTAGATAACAATTATGGAGATTTTAGAGAGATGTAGGAAGATTTGTATGAACAGATAGAGAGTGAAAGAAGCAGAACCAAAACAAATTATACCATGACTGAAGTAATGCAAATGGAAAAGTCACTAAAAGGAAGCTAAAATCTGAGTAACTAAAAAACCAGAAACAGTCCTGTAAGACTGGAAGGTGGGGAAGTAGGACAGAATGTTGACTATATTTTCTGATGTAGTCTTTGTATAGGTTGTTTCTGATTAACCACTCTTTTTTTTATTTACAAGAGAAGGTTCCATCTGGGATAGGTGGGTGGGTAGCAGAACATATATCCAGAAATGAATATGATATAAGAACAAAAGCAATCATTACAACTTATTTTTTTTAAAACTCCTCCTTATAAAAATTATCATTCCCAAGTAAGAGTATGTGTAAACATTGATACCTGGGAATCACTGAAATCATATTAATGTAATAAATTTAGGAGCAAATTTCTAAGTTAAAAATTGTTATTCTTAAATGGAGGAAATGTTTCCCATCCTGTTATTACCATTTTACCTGTCACAAGAGAAGAACCTTTAATTAATAATCCTCATTTAAAGAAATGATGGTCCATCTAGGGTCCATTTTGGACTGAGAGGATGACCAGTGGCCTTAATGCTAAAGAAAACATGTTTTCCAAAATTGATTTAAAAAAATAAAACTTAATTTTTCAAATGAGATGCCTTTAACTTAATAGACTTCTGAGGTAGATAAGCTCATATTAAACAGATCACTTAGTGCTGAAACAAGGTCTTGCAGCCTAGCACTACTAAACATAGGAGGCAGTACAGTGGGAATAATAATAACAATAATTGCATTTCTGTAGCACTTAGACATTTGCAAAGCACTTCCTGTATGTTAAAGAAAAAAATTTATATGGTTGTTACTATGTTCTTACTAAAATGCTAAGCATTTAACAATGATTATTTCATTTAATCCTCATAACCACCCTGAGAGGTAGGTGCTATTATCCTTATTTTACAGATGAAGAAACTGAGGCAAACAAGTTTAGTGACTTGCCCAGGATTAGAAAGCTAGGAAATGTCTGAGGCTGGATTTGAACTTAGGTCTTCCTGCTTTGAAATCCAGCACTCTATCCACTCTGCTATCTATCTGTCCTGTGATATTAATCAAGAAACCCACATTGGAGTACAGGCTGCATTACTCTTTCATCTTATAACCCTGGGAAAGGTTCCTGACTTCTATGGGTTTCCATTTCAACCTCTGTAAAGTTAGGAATTTGAACTTCATGATCAATATCCTCATTGGACTCAAATTCTATGTTTACAAATAACCTGACAAAAGATATGTGGAATGCATTCCCTCCTCATGTCTGCCTTCTAGGAATCTCTAACTTCTTTCAAGACTCAGGTACAAGTGTTACTTATTAAGAAAGGCTTTAAATGTACCATCTGGTGCTTATAGCCCTGCCCTATTAACATGTCTTTATACATTTTATACACACACACACACACACATTTACATAGCATCTCTCCCCAGCAGAATGTAAGAACTTGAGATATACGCCATTTCTTTTGTCTTTGTATAACCAGTACCTAGGACAGTGACTAACACATTGTAAACACATAATGGAAACTGATTGAATAAGTGACTGATTCAATGAAACAATAGGAGAAATTCTTATGGTTTGTAGGAAGGATAAGGGACAAGTAGGAAACACATCCTGAAACTGGGCAAATGCTCTGAAGAATTGCAAAAATGTCCTTTGTAAATAAAGCCTGGTGTGCCAAGGACTTGACTGTTACTCCAACCCTTTCCTTCTTCATCAGAAGTTTGCAGATCTGTCTTTGATGGATCTGCTTTATAGAAATTCACCTTCTTGTCACCTTTGCTGTTAGGGCAGGGTCTGTTTCCTTTAATTGTTCCTAGAATGCTACCCCTTCTTTCAATTACTTTTCCTACACCTCCCCTTCCCCCCAATCACCTCAGATATTGGCAGCATCCCTCAGCCTCATATGAAATACAGGACTGCCCTGACACCTTTGGGTGACCTCCAGAGAAGCTCCTGAGTTGCTGTTATTCCATGAGTGAATCAGAAGTCTTGTACCAAAAGTGTTTGTCTTTTATTAATCCTCAAGCTGCCCAGTCAATCAAATTCTTATTTGCAGCAAAGGAAAAAAGAGCCCTTGAAGTGGAATGAAACTTCAAATTCATGAGGAGTCCCATGGGGGAAGAGGACCTCATCAGTACTTCTCATCCTTCAATTTTTAAGCAATTGGGGTTAAGTAACTTGCTCAAGGTTACACAGCCAGGTATTTTTGGGTGGGTGCTTAAGTGTCTGAGCCTGGATTTGATCCCAGGTCATCCCGACTCTGGGGCCAGTACTTTTACTCACTGTGCTACCTGGCTGCCCCGCTTCTCATCCTTCTGATTGGGTTAGGTGGGGGGACAAAATGTCATGGCAGGAACAAGTGATAAGACCTATCTTTGGTAGGATGAATAGACCAATGGTGAAGACAACTTGCTGATTTTCTCCAAAATTAAAGAAATAGTTTGGCTCTCCCCTCACCATGTTGCTTTCTGTCTTCTGATCGATAAATAGGATTTGATTTTAAAATTAAAAAATGCTAAATGCTACTTATTTGTTATTCGTGGTATAGTAAGTATTGAGCATAGGAACTGAAGTCAAGATCTAGAAAGCATAACGTTGTTGAAGGCAAGGATTAGGGTTTTTTCTCTTTGTATCACCAATTATTAGCACAGTGCCTGGCACATAGTAAGCTCTAAATAAATATTTCCTATGTACAAAATTTTAGTAAACTGTGCCTAATCTTTGACCTAGTGATACTAGTTCTGTATCACAAAGTGATCAGTGAAAGAAGAAAAGGTCCTATATGGACTAATATATTTAGAACACCTCTTTTTGTGGTGGCAAAAAACTGGAAACCCAAGAGGGTACTTATCAATTAGGGAAAGGCTGAACAAATTTTGGTATATGAATGCTAGAAATAATAATGTGCTGTAAGGAATTACAAAGAGGGTAGCTTCAGAGAGATCTGGGAAGTCTTGTGTGAACTGATGTAGAGTGAAGTGAGTAGAATCAGGAAGACAATTTGTGCAATAATAACAACATTGTAAAGGAAGAACTCCTATTAACAAAATGATCAACCATCTTTCTAGGGGACCATTGATGAAGAATGTTCCCCTGACTGGGAGGTGATTGATGGACTAGATATACAGGATGAGACCCAAATTTTGTACATGGACAATATGAGAATTTGTTTGGTTTTGTTATATTGATTTTTTACAAGGGTTTTATTTTCATCTTCCTTTTTTCAATTGGGTAGGAGAAAAAATAAGTTCTTGTTAACTTAAAAATAATTTTAGTAAAAAAAATTCTTACTGAATGAAATCTTATCTCAGGCGCTTACTGGCTGTATGACCCTGAGTATCCACTTAAATCATTTGAACCTCAGTTTCTTCACCTATAAAATATGAATATTAACCACCCCTCCCTCCCAGAATATTTGTAAGGATAAAATGAGATAATAATATAAGGCACTTTGTAAACTTTAAAATTTTATGTGACTGTGAGCTATTATTATGATTATAATCTAAGTGACATTGGGCAATACTTCTCTGGACCTCAGTTTCCACTTTTGTACAATGAAAGGAGAAGTAGCATAGCATAAAGGTTATAGGATCTGGGTTCAAGTCTTGCCTCTGACACATACTGGATGTGTAAACTCAGACAATTCACTTAAACCCTCACTGCCCAAGTCAGCTTTGTAAGATTATAAATTAAAAATGATCTATGGAGGATATATCATTACTCAACTGATAAGTAGTCAAAGGAAATGAGCAGGCAGTTTTCAAATGAAGAAATCAAAGCTATCTATAAGCATATGAAAAAGTGCTCTAAATCATCTTTGATTAGAGAAATGTAAATGAAAACAACTCTGAAGTACCACCTCATGCCTATCAGATTGGCTAATATGACAGAAAAGGAAAATGATAAATGTTGGAGGGGATGTGGGAAAGTTGGGACACTAATACACTGTTGGTGGAGTAGTGAACTGATCCAATTATTGTGGAGAACAATTCGGAACTATGACCAATGTGCAATCATACTGTACATACCAATTGACACAGAAATGTAATTGCTAGGTCTGTATCCCAAGGAGATTAAAGTAAAAGAAAGTGACCTATTTGTACAAAAATATTTATAGCAGCTCTTTTTGAGGTGGTAAAGAATTGAAATTGAGCCTATGTCCATCAATTGGGAAATGGCTGAACAAGTTGTGGCATATGATTTTAATAGAATACTGTTGTGTTATAAGAAATGATGAACAGCATGCTTTCAGAAAAACCGGGAAAGAATTATATAAGAACTGATACAGAGTAAAGTGAGCAGAACCAGGAGGATATTGTATGCAGTAATAGCAATATTATATAATGAACAACTGTGAATGACTGAGCAATTCTCAGCAATACAGTGATCCAAGACAATTTGAAAGGGCTCATGATGGAAAATGTTATCCACCTCTGGAGAAAGAGCCAATAGAGTCTGAATGCATGCTATTTCCATTTTCTGTGTGTGTGTGTGTGTGTATGTGTGGTCTGTGTTTTCTTTCACAACATGACTAATATGGAAATATGTTTTGCATGATTGCATATGTATAACCCATATCAAATTACTTAGTATCTCAGAGAAGAGGGAGGAGAAGGAGGAAGGGAGAGAATTTGGAATTCAAATAAAAAAAAACAGGTGTTTAAAATTATTTGCACACATAATTGGAAAAAATTATTATTAAAAAAAGAATTAAGAACATTGAGACCAGAAAAAAAAAGGTAGCTATGGAAGGAGTAGGTGTGGGTGGCAAGAAAGTTTGATTCGAAGACCTTTGAGGGAGGTGCCTCTCAGGGCTAAATCTATGGTCTTCTGATCCTAGACCCTTAACCTGGTTCTAAGTACTTCCTTGCAAAGTCCTGGTACACTTGAATATAAACGCAAACTTGTTTTCAAATTAGTATTTGGTTTTTAGCTCAATACCCAAGAAAAGGAATGCATATTTCTACGAGACAGTCTATTTTTACCTGTCTTTATATTTACCCAGAAGATGGTTGTCCATCCAGGCTGGCCTGTCTTTACCTGAGTGATTTCCATCTTTAAACCTCATGAAGAATGGAAGGGCTGACCTGCTATATTTATTGCAGTGATGTATCTGCAAATCTCTTCAGCTGATGGGTGCAGGCAGAATGGGCCTGGTGAATTATTGTGAATGGGCCTGGTGAAAAGGAATAAGTCACTCTGAAGGGCACAAATGTTGAGAGTTACCTCAGGCTGATTTGAGTTTTCAAAATGGCTTATGTCTATAGTAGTGATTTCAAAAGGAAAGCACATTTAACTAAGGGCAGTTTACATGAAAGACATAAGTCACTTTCTCTACATTTTGGGAAGTCTTGCCTCATGAAAAGTCAGGCAGATACCCAAAGAAAAGTCAGACTTTCACACTTTTCAAGAAGCATTTGGAAAAATGCTCTAAGTCACTAATAATAAAATAAATGCAAATGAAAACTTTGGGGCTTCACAGCATGCCTTGAAAGTTGGCAAAGATGATAGATAAAAGATGGGAAATAGTCAATGCTGGAGAGGCAGTGGGAAGTCAGACACAAGATGTGTTTGCACCTTTAAATGGATTTAACCATTCTGAAAAATAATTTAGAATTATGGGACAAAAGAGGTTAAAACATTTATCCAACCATCCCACTATCCAGTATACATTCTGAGGAAGTCAAAGACAGAAAGAAGGCTCCTATGTATACCAAAATATTCACAGCAACACTTTTTGTGGTAACAAAGAATTGAAAATCAAATAGGGCCTATTAATGAAGGGATGGGATGGAATATCATTGCACCATAAGAAATAATGAGTATGAGGAATTCAGAGAAACATAGGAAGATTTGTAGGAACTTTAAGTAATTTGTAAGTAGCTATAGCCTGTAAAGGAAGCAGAATCAGGAAAACAATGTATACAATGACTAAAACAACATAAATAAAAACACACAAAGAAAACTGAACTCTAAATAAATACAATAACCAGTCCTGAACCCAGAAGTCAGATGCGAATGGATAATGAACATGACAGAAATGAACAAGTCCAGGACTGTACTGGTCAATTTTGCTTGACTGCTTTTCTCTATTACAAGGGAGGATTTGGGGGATGGAATGGGAAAGGATGAGATTGTCATGTGAAGAGCATAAATATGTTAGTGAAAATTTAAAATAAGAAAGGCATAGGTCATGAAAACTTCGTATTTCATTACAATAAAACTGATGTCACTTTTTGACATAGTACTTCAATTCTAGGCAATATGTGTTAAAATATAGATAAAATAATAATTAATAATAATAGCTAACATTTATATAGCATTTTAAAGTTTGCAAAATACTTCATAACTTTTATTCTCATTACCATCCTGGGAAGTAGGCACTATTGTTATCATCTCCATTTTATAGATGAGGAAACTGAGTCAGACAGCAGTTAAGTGACTTGTTTAGGGTAACATTAAGTGTATGAGGCCAGATTTGAACTCAAATCTTCCTGACTCTTGGGGGAGTGCTTTACCTATAGTAATACTAACTGGTATTTCTATTGGACTTTCCATGTACCAGGTACTATCTTAAGCACTTCACAGATATTTTCTCACTTGATAATACCTAGCTTCCCAAGTATTATTAAAAATGACAATAAAAAACCATGTCTTCAAATATCTCTAGAGCAGGATCATTACAAACAAAGTAAACTATACCTGGAAGCAATGTAAACATCTAAAGGCAGTGTAATGATGAAATGAATGGTGGTTTGTTAATATATAAAAAGTCATGATGTAATTTAAATCGACAAGGGTTTAGGAAACATGGTAGAATTTTGTGAAATAACACAAAGTAGACAAAGCCTAAGCAAAGGAATAGACACAAGGCCTCCACCACATATGAGGAAAAGAGAATAATTGTCAAGGGATTAACGGAATTTCAAGGCAGTGACTAAAATTGTTCTACTTTATTAATAGAAATGAATAAAATAGCAAAGGAAAATTTGGTTGAGCAAAAAAGTTGGTTGACATCTAATAATGTTTTTAATAAGACATTTAATAAAAATGTGAATGTCCCGAGTTCAGAAGCCAAAGTTGTTGCCAATTTTGCTTTAGAAATCGTTCGTTTGGGAGCTTTCAGCAGACGAGTAGTAACTTATCTTTAATATAGGAAGAGGATCTATAGGGCATTGACTTACAATTGTTTTTGAAGGACTGGAAATGAGTTTTTTTTTAAATTTATGTTTTTTTGATGAACAAAAACTCCCCCTTCCCTTGTCCCATCTCCATTTAAAGAAAGAAAAACAAAGTAGCCTGACTTTGTATAGGCAAGCAAACCAAATTCCAATGATGACTGTGTACTAATATATACATAAACATACATATATAATGCATATATTTATATGTGTGTATAGCTATGTCTCAGTCTGCATTTTCAGCCATTGCTTCTTTGTTAGGAAGTAGGTGGCATTTTTTCATAATTTCTGCTCCTCTAGATCATGAATGATCATATTATTGATTAAAGTTATTGAGTCTTTCAAATTTGATTGTCATTACAATATTAGAGTTATTATGTGAACTGTCCTTCTGATTCTGCTTACTTGATTTTTCATTAGTTCATTCAAGCCTTTCCTGGGTTTCTCTGAAACAATTCCCTTCATAATTTCTTATAGCACAAGAGTAATTCATCACATTCATATACTACAGTTTGTTCTTCTTGTTGATTCATTTCAATTGTGTTTGACTCTGTGACCCCATTTGGGGTTTTCTTGGCAGGGTTACTGGAATGGTTTGTCATTTCTTTCTCTAGCTCATTTCACAGATGAGGAAACTGAGGCAGAGTTAAATGACTTGCACAGGTCACACAGCTAATAAGTGTCTGAGGGTGGATTTGAACTCAGGTCTTCCTGACTGCAGACCTGGTGCTCTTTCTACTGTGCCACCTAGCTGTTTGGCTGTTCTTCAGTTGGTGGGTTCCCTCCTCCCCCAGTTTCCAGTTCTATGCCACTTCTCCAGAAAGAGCTGCTATAAATATTTTTAAACACACTTTTCCTCTCTCTTTGATCTTTTTGGTATAGACTTAGTAGCAGAATTGTTGGGTCAAGGGGTATGCACAGTTTAAAAGCTCTTTGGGCATAGTTCCATATTGCTTCTCAAAATGGCTGGACAAGTTTATAGCTCCACTAACAGTTTGTTAATGTACCTATTTTCCCTGGAAATGTTTTTCTTTCCTTTTATCTTTTAAATCTTTCTCCTTTGATTCTACCTTAAAGGACTATGTATTTCTAGCTAGAAGCAGCTTGTATGATCATCTACTCCAAACTCAACATTTTCTTCTCTTTTTTGTTGGAAAGCCATACACACACATCCAAACACACTCATATATGTACACATATAATTTTTACCCCAATTATATGTTAAAACAGTTTAAAAAGCACTTTTTATTTTTGGAGTTCCACATTCTATCCTTGTCTTCCTTCCTCCACTTCCCCTCCCTGAGATGGTAAGCAATCAGATGTATGTTATACATGTGCATTCATGTAAAACATTTCCATATTGGTAATTTTGTACAAGAAGACTTGAAAAAACAAGAACGAAAGTGAAAAATAGCATGCTTCAGTCTATATTCAACCACTATCAGTTCTTTCTCTCAGGGTGGTTAGTATGCTTCATCACGAGTCTTTCAGAATTGCCTTGGATCATTGTATTGCTGAGAATAGCTAAGTCATTCACAGTTCTTTGTAGTAAGTACAATGCTTGTGGTACACAGCTCTTACTGTGTACAATGTTCTGGTTCTTTTCACTTCACTTTGAATCAGTTCATGTAATTCTTTCCAGGTTTTTCCAAAATCATCCTGCTTGTCACAATCATATTCCATCACAACCATATACCACAACTTGTCTAGCAGTTCCCCAATTGATGGGTGTCCCTTTCATTTTCAATTCTTAGCAACCACAAAAAGAGTTGCTATATTTTTGTATAAATAGGTTCTTTTTCCTTTTTTGTTGTCTTTGTGATCTCATCATTTTTAGTAGTCATTCTTCATTCATTCATTAATTCAACAAGCACTTATTGAGTCTACTATGGGTTATGCAATCAAATCCAAACCCCCCTTCCCCAAATGTGGCATCTCAGTATTTCCTCCTAGGAAAGTACCAGGGCTCAGATCTTTGCAGAATCATCCTCTTAGCATGGACAACACTAAGGAGAGGCATATTTAAAAAATATGGTGAGATGCAAAAGCTAGGGATAAGATATGAACCTGCCATATTTTAAGGGATAGGTTTTTATAGAGCATTATGGCATCAGAGAATGGAACTTTTACTCACAATCCTCTCTTCCTTTCCCTTCATAGATTCAGTGACAGGGGGATAATGGTACTCTTCAGGGTCAGGGCTTATAGTAGGGACAGGGATAAGCATTCAGTTTAGGAAGTAAAGGTCCCACCACCCTTTCAGGTACCCAGGATCACAACCTTGAAGCCATCTCTTTCATTCTCCAGTCAACCTGATGCTAAGTCTTAATTGGTTCTACCTTAGAACATCTTTCACATTCCTTCCCTTCTTTCCACCCCCATTGCTACTAGCCTAGTTTGGGCCCTGAACTCATTCCTTCTGAGATCAGGATATGCCATCTGTCAAATGAGAGGACTGGAGTAGATTATCTCCCAGATCCCCTCCTGATCTCAGTTCCTTTGGTATTATACTTGATCTTAGAGAAATGCTAAGCGAGTAGCTTTTTTTTTAAATGAGATAATTAGTCTTGAGTTGAAGGGTATTAATCTTTTAAAAATAATGTTCTTTGTTTTTCTTCTTCAGCCTTCAGACAACTCATAATACAGATGTTGTCACAAAATAATCTTAGGGTAGGAAAGCCCTCAAGTAGTCATCTAGTTCTCCATGTTAAAACTAGTACTAAATCACTCAATTTTATGCCATTCTATGACAGATGACCTACCCAAATATTAAACAGTAAGCCTGACAACAGATGACAACCTAATATCAATATTAAAAAAAATCACAGGAGTTTCCATATGTGTTGTTTCACCTGTGATAACTGCAAAAGCTATACGTTTAAATATCAGCCACTGAACTGCCCTACTGTTTATCTGTTGGTTAACCCTGGCACTTAGATGAAATCAGTTCATTCTTAATCTCTTTGGCTATATGTCTTCGTAGGCAAACTTAAACATGGTTATAAGAACTAGAACCAGGGTGGGCCACTAGGACCTTGTCCAGGGTGCTGAACTCAGAATGTTGTGGATATAAAGGGCATGGGCTGGACGTTTAGTCCAGTGTACTAAGGTGAATTACTTTCCTATCATGTCCTCACCCATGATCTTCCTAGTGGTAACCTTGCACTATCTTCCTCCTCTGCCCTACTCCCCTTCATTCTCCCTCTCCAGCATTGCCTCTTCTCCAGTTTTTAGTTAGGTTGCTTTTTGTGACATTTGATACCTAACCTGTGCAAGAATCCCTAGTTATAGTTGTGGTTCTGAAATCAGCTAAGAAAATTGAAAATGATGCAAGGGAATGCTGAAAATGCTGACCCACAAAACAAACTTTCACATAGAGCTGATTGAGTCTTCAAGTTACTTTCACCTTGGAAACCTCTTTTTAAGAGACTCAGTTGATTATTTACATGTAACCACTCAGATCTGGATAAAGAAGACAAAAACCCCCAACCCACCTGCCGCCACATGTCAAGGTAGAGAAGCAAGGAAAATAATTGTTTTAATTTGCTCTTCTAGTGGTAAAGTACCATTGAAATAACAGAGCCAGTTGCCTAGCTGACATAAAGTATGGTTACTAATTCCCATGTTGTCCTGAGACAAGAAAATGGGAAGACTGAATTTTCCTGACAGTTTGTACCATTTTAAAAGCAGTTTTCTTTTTCAGCATCCTTTAAGTGATGGGGCAGTACATCCTTCCTAGTGCCTTTTATATTTTGAATTTTCTTTGGAATCCTGGGGCAGCTGCCCAGTATGTAAAGTTGCACCCACAGTTTTTAATGTCCCATTAGAATGTAAATTCCTTGAGGGTAAGCCTTATTTTAAATTTTTATTCCAATCAATTAATCAATCATTTATTAGGCACCAACTATATGCTGGGCACTGGCAATTCAAAGACAAAAAAGAAAGAGTCACCATTCAGGGGCTTATGTTCTATCAGGAGAGTCATGTATACATATAAATATATGCAAAATAAGTGCATGAGTATAAGGTTTTTTGAGGGAGGAGGGCAATAGCTTCTAGGGGAAAAATGAACCCTATGTGGATCTCTTTAAAAATGAAGGATACCAAGAATTGAGTGTAGTCCATTCACTAGACAAGAATGACAAGTATTGTGTCTGAAAAAGAGTAAGAAGGCCAGCTTGACTGTGTTACAAAGTGCATAGAGGGCAGTCATGTGTAATATGGGAGGTGAGGGATGGGTTGTGATGACCTTGGAATGCCAAACAGAACAGTTTGTATTTGACTGAGAAGTGACAAGGAGCTTCTGTAATTTATTGGTCTGGGAAGTGAGTGTTCAGGTCTGTGCTTCAGAAAGTCCCTTTGGCAGCTATGAAGAAGCTGCATTAGAGCAGGAGGTACTTGAAGCAGGGAGACCAATTAGAAGACTATTGTCTGGTACACAGTAGGTTGTTTAATCAATGCTTTGACTTCCTAATTAATCAGTGCTTTGACTTTCCCTTCCTCTGTTTTTTTTGGATTTTTGGAGGGGGGAAGGTAGGGCAATTGGGGTTAAGTGACTTGCCCAAGGTCACACGGCTAGTTTTCTTGTTTTAAGTGTCTGAGGCCAGATTTGAACTCAGGTCCTCCTGACTCTAGGACTGGTGCTCTATTCAGCTGCCCCTTCCCTTCCTCTTTTATTGAGACTATTTTACAACATGGAATTCCTTGCAGGAGAATCTAGTTGAAGTAATTCTTCAAAATAGACTCCTTAGGCTGTTTCCTTTCTGAGTAAGTTATTATTAGACAGTGAGTTATCAGCTGAGTAAATTTGAAACATGCTTATGAAGCATGTACTAGGCACAAGCTCTACTAGCCATTGGGGAATGAAAGACAAAAAGTGAAACTATTTTCTGCTTTCAAGTGGCTTCTATTCTATTGGAAAAGAGAATATTAGAAATAATAGTTATAGTTTTTCATGTTGGTTATATTCCATAAGATGGGAAATGGAATATTTCTTTAGTGGTACAATGTTTCAGAAAATATAATCAGACAATATGATGTAGTGGAAAGAACCCTGGAATGAGACCTGAGTTCAAATTCTTCCTTTGACACTTCTAGTTCATTGTGTGACCATAGAAAAGGCTATTAACTTCAGTTTTACTTATCTGTAAAATGGGAGAAAGGGAAAGAAAGAAGCATTTATATAGTACCTACTATGTGTCAGACACTGGGCTAAGGTCTCATTTGATCTTCACAACAACCCTGAGAGGTATGTACTGTTATTATCCCCATTTTATAGATGAAGAAAATGAAAGTGTCTCCCCAGGCTGGACTTGAACTTAGGTCTTTCTGACTCCAGGACCAGTGCTCTATCCACTGTGCCATCAGATGGCCCCCCCCTCCCCACATGAATGCTCATGCACTCACAGCTAGGTGATACAGTGGAGAGAGTTCCAGGACTGGAGTCAGTAAGACTCACCTTTGTGAGTTCATAATTGACTTCAGACACTTACTAGCTATTTGACCCTGGGCAAGTCACTTCACCCTGTTTGCCTCAGTTCCTCATCTATAAAATGAGCTGGAGAAGGAAATGGCAAACCCCGCTAGTATCTTTGCCAAGAAAACCCCAAATAGGGTCATGAAGAGTCAGACATGACTGAAAAATGACTGAATGACAATTATATATATCACACACACATGTATATAACCATAATAATTGTCAAATCTGCCTTACAATGGTGTTGTGAGGTTTACATGACAACACGTATATAGCAAAACTTGTAAATATTCAAGGAATAAGAAAGTAGATGTTATAATCTGCTCATAAAATAGCACGGGGACATTTTTTGCTATTAATGCTTTGGTGTGCACTTGTATGATCTTTTTTATGTCTATTTTCCTGTTGTTATGTTTTTAGGGGATAGTTCTGTGACTATTTCAATTACAAGCCTTCTTCAGGATGATATTTTCCCTATATCTTAGCATCTTATGGAAAACTTGAAAATTACACCTTCCTGAATAAATCACACGACCTGTTTTAGATTTAAAAATATGTCCCTTAAGCATCCATTATTTTTTCAAGTAACTGGGTAGTAGGGATGAAAATTACATTTATGTGTATATAACGTACCTTCCATTTGACTTTAAAATACCTTTGTTCCTCAGGATTAGTGTTGGATTTTTTTTGGGGGGGATTTTTAGAGGTATAATGAGAATTATGTAAATATGGTTCAAAGTTATATCCAGTAGATTTCCTACCAACCAAAACATCAAATGAAATAGCAAAAGCATGTAATAGAACAAAATAGTAAGTAAATAAAAATAGAAATTCAAGCAGTGAACTCATTTATACCCTCCAACCCACATAGATGAAAGGGTGCAATCTCCCATAGACTCCCATGTAAATGGGGAAGGGAACCTTTTCTGGAAGCCCCATATTCCCTGAGAAAGAAAGGTTGCATTATGGCCAAACCAAGTCTCCTGGCTCATTCTCCTAATAACTCTCTTTGTCTTGTTTCCTCTTGCCCTTACTTTTCACAATTCCATTGTTGGGCTCTTGGCATCCTCCTTTCTGTGACTGCTACACTTGGCCTCTATAGCTCTGATCCATTTATTTCTGTAGCTGCCATCCACTGATCACCACTACCTGCCTCCCACACTGCCCACCACTGCTTTCCCATTAGACTTTTATTGCCATCTGCTGGATCAATAAGATGACTGGGGTATCCACTGTGGGTGCTGTTTGCTGGAGCTGTCATCTATTGCTGTGACTTCTTCCTGGGTGGGTGGGAATAGCATCTTTGCTCTTTCATAAGACTGCTCCCAATCAGCACATTTTGAATGAAGGGGGGAAAAGCATTTAAAGCCCTTAACAAGTGATAGGCACTTTGCTAAGCACCAGCATATAAATACAAAAAGCAACAGTGTCTTTGACCTCAAAGAGTTTACATTTTAATGGAGGGAGACAACAGAAATATGAAAATGTTTTCCGGGGAAGGAAATTTTCCTCCTGGGAACTCTTAAGAATGGTATGTTGATACACAGTTCAAGAAGTTTGGGGAGCTAGATGGCGTCATGGTGCATAGAGTGTCAGACCTGGAGTCAGGTCTTCTTGAGTTCAAATCTGGCTTCAGACACTTACTGGTTATGCTACCCTGGGCAAGTTACTTAACCCCATTTGCCTCAGTTTCCTTATCTGTAAGAAGAGCTGAAAAGGAAATGGCAAACCACTCTAGTATCCCTGCCAAGAAAACCCCAAATGGAGTCACAAAGAGTAGGTCACGACCGAAATGACTGAATGATAATAGCAACCATCATGACACTGAGTACTGAAAACTCAGTATGAGGCAAGGGTACGACATGGAGGTCAAAGCACAAACACGATTTGAGGCTACATTAAGACAGGCATAAAAGTATTCAGAATGAGGGAGGAGGGGGTTGTGTTCATGGGTCAGAACACATCTGTAGTGTTGTCTTCAATCTTGGGTGCCACATTTTGGGAATGATTAGGATACAATATCAGGAGCAGGGAGAACATCCAAGAACCTCTCATAGATGTGTCTGTTGAAAGATCAGCAGAAGTTTATCTGAGAGAATAGTAGACTGA
The DNA here is from genome assembly GCF_028583685.1 of Petaurus breviceps papuanus. Lineage (NCBI taxonomy): Eukaryota > Metazoa > Chordata > Mammalia > Diprotodontia > Petauridae > Petaurus > Petaurus breviceps. The sequence goes on from NW_027185759.1 coordinate 18,931,364, forward strand.
GTGGGTCTTAGACTGCAGATATGCAGAGAAATGCTTCCTAAATAGTTAGAACTCTCCAACAGTGTGATGAGCTGCCTCTGGATGCAGTAGACTGACTTTCACTGGAGGTCATGAGCAGAGATTGGAGAACACTCATCAGGGCTGCTCCGGGGGGAGGGGGGGGAGCCTATTTATCACTGCTTGAATTTGGTGACCTCCAGCCAGGACCCCTTTGCATTCTTAGATTTAGTGATTTAACTTGGAAACTGATGCTGACTTTCTTTAATCGATGTTTTCCAAGTTGCATGTAATATCCAGCTTTTTTTGTTTTAGAGGTTTGCATGATTAAATGTGTAAGTGTAACCACGTTTGGTTCTTACCATTTGTTTATTTGTGGGTTCTGATTCTGGGAGCTAAAAATGATGTTAAGTAGGTGACAACATTTACATAATGGAAGTTGCTACCAAATCTCTATTTTTTTTGGTGGAATAAAATGGTGGTAGCTTTGATGAGTTCATGCTATTTGTTCAAGAGGAGGGAGTTATTTAGACTTTTCCTAATTTTTCTTTATTAGTGGTTTGGTTTTAGAAACATCAGTCCTTTGGAAAACAGTTTACTCTAACATTGCTGTTAACGGATCATTCCAATCAGACACAGGATTACAGAATCATCATCATGTCAGTTGTTTTTCTGGCTTGGTAGAACCTGCCAGAGCATGCACAGCACTCAGAGCCTTCCAAGACTGAGGGCCACCTTCAGGCCACCATGAGGCAGCCAGGTAGGACTTTAGTCTAGAGAGGTAAGAGTATTCTCTACGACTGGTATGGCTCTTCCTTAACTAACTGTAAGCTTATGGAGGAGCGTAATGAAAGCTGGGGCACTTAGTGACAGCCCACCAAAGTGGCAAGAACCTTGGAGGCCTTGCATAACTCTGGGCGGTTTATATCTTAAAGAGCAGGGCAGAGAGGAGGAGGCTCAGTGGGGCTCCTCAATGAACTTTTTCTTTCCAGTTGTTTTATTGATGCTATTTATTTGACTCCTCTATCTCCACCACACTAGAAGCATCTTTTGTAAACAAGATGAGCCCTGGAGTAAGACAAACCAAAGCACTGACCATGTATTACATCAACGTAGTCCCATTCTCTACCTGGAACCCACCCCCATTTGACTGTGAGGTGGGAGAAACAAATGCTTCCCCATAATTCTTCTAAAGCTGTCATTGGCCACTGGTCATCAGAGGACTGACAGCTTTTAACGATGCTCTCCTTTGCATTATTGTGGCTGCCATGTAAATTGTTGTTTTGGTTTTACTCACTTTGTTCTGCACCTTTTCATGTAAGTTGAGAGAATCTTCTACAAGACACTGTAAGCTGGTCAAATTCTTAGGATGGGTCAGTCTTTACTGGATTTGTGATTCTTCTACCCCAGTCCTGGGATGTGGCAGGGCAAGGAATTCTATTAACACCTTGATATTGTAGATTTAAATAATAATATTAATGATAATAATAATAGTGAGCCTTTATGTAGTGTGTGAAAGCCTTCACACATATTATCTCACTTGATCCTTTCACTGTGAATAGGTACTATTATCATCCCCATTTTACTAAGACTGAGTTTGGGTAAATGGCTTTCTCAAGGTTACATAGCTAATAAGTGAGCGATGAAAATTTAAGCCTTGCTGACTCCAAATCTGCTATGATACCTAGAGAAGAGACACAGGAGAGAGAGAGATGCACATGTGCAGAGGACCATTCCTTTCCAGGAACATAACCTTAAAAATGGATATAGTACAGGACCTTGATTTTTTTTGTTGTTGAGAAAATCAGGGTTAAGTGACTTGCCCAGGGTCACAAAGCTAGTAACTGTCAATTGTCTGAAGTGACATTTGAACTCAGTTCCTTCTGACTTCAGGACGGGTATTCTACCCATTACACCACATAGCTGCTCACAGGGTCTTAATTTTAACTTTTTTACTTCAGTGATCTTCCCCTTATATCATCAATATTTACTAAGTACTTAGCATGTTCAAAGAATTTTAGGCATCACAGAGAAAAAAAATATATCATAATCCCTGCCCTCAAAGAATTTTCCATCTAGTGAGGGTAGAGGACAGAAGTGGTATACAGAAAGAGTGCTTAGAGCCAAAAGCTATGAGAATTTGGAGAAAGAAGGGATAGCTTCCAGCTAGGCTCATTTGGAAAGGTAGCTTTTTTTTTTCTGGGTTACAAATGATAGGATCTACTTCTTCAACTTGACTAAACTCCGAATCTTAGCGCATTTTGCTTTTAATTACGTTTTAACTTGAGGAACTATCTGCATAGCATTAAACTCGACACCAATATTATCATTATCTCGTTTTATGCAGATGACTAGAGAACAATTCGAACAGACTTCCTTTCTGCCCTGGGAAACTCATTAGCTTTTCTGTCTTTAAATACCAATAAATAATTTCCAAGTGTTAATAATATTCTCTGTTTTCTCTTTTTCAGGAGCAATTTTAAATTAAATTAATTTATTTATGAAAAATGCACACTGTTTTCAGCATTGCTGAAATCCCCCTTGCCTTGATCACCATTTTTGCCTTTCTCACTGGCATATAAATCAAGGGACCCATGAAATGTCTGCGTGCTGCTTTCAAGTAAGGAATAGTTGTCTTTTATATTCGGGAAATGTTTGGAAAACAAACATGTGAATTATAAGTGCTGCATAGGCACAGGCCTCAAATTATTCACGTAATGTTTCAAAAATGTAAAATGCTAAATGTTCTGCCATTATGTGATAATTGCTATCCTAATATATTGTGTCTACTAAATCTCTCTGCAAGCATGCTTAGATGGCAGTGATATACAGAAGCACATGTTTCTTGTACGAATAAATCATTCTCCATTGAATTAAGACCCGGGAAAGGGCTCTGAGGGAATCTTAAAGTGATAGGACAGTCTGTTGGGCTGTTCTAATCAGAAAAAATGTAGCAATGCTTGTGAAAAAAGGAGAGCAGTTCACTGAAAAATCCATTCAAGAAGAACTATAATCAGAAACTTCTCACTGAAGCTGTTCCCAGAATCGTTCAGTGGAGCTGGTTCCAATGTGGATGCCATTTTAGTTTCTTGCCCAGATTTATTTGGCCTATGAGTACAAGGATGAAGGCTACCACCATTTTTATGCTTCTCAGGAATGTAAACATTCTTTCCATGTTTCACAGAGTTGCCGAATCTTTGATTGAGAAGGGCCATCAGTGGCAATCTGGTTTAGTTCTTCTGTGACAAAGCATACCTTTTATGATATACCTGACAAAGAGTCATTCAGTCTTTGCTTAAGGACTTCTAATGAACCCTTTACTTGACAATGAATCCCAACAAACTTTGGGGAAGCACTAATTGTGAGGGAGTTTTTCTTATGTAACAATGACTAGAACACCTATGACAGTGTCTCCTCACGTGGAGAGCCTGCAGAACCTCGAGATCTTGCTTCCCAGAGATTCTAGATAAAAGGGAATAGAAATACCTTGGAGAGACCTTCTGTAATTGGTTCTGAAATGTAACCAGACAAAGAATCGATCACCTACAGAGACATTCAGAAAGGTCCAAGTTAACGTCAGTCATTGTCTTAGACTGTGCTCTGGTGGTTTGACTCTTGTTGATGGAATGTGATAGAGATAATGCTATAAGGGATGAGGCCTTGGGAACCTTCTCTCCTCTAAAACCATGTGGCTCCACGAAATCAGCCTCAGTCTTTGGTCTATCTGCTTGTTCTTTACTCTTCTAGGAGAAGATATTAGGCTCTGTGATCGTATGAGTTTCAACAGATCAAGAGAATGAGTGTCTAGGCTTTTGTGATTTCTAATACCCCAGTATCCTGGCATTCAGGGTTTATACTCAGTTCAGCATCAGTGCTCAGAAAGTCAAAGAATAACCTTTGTGAGTGATGTTTGGGACCCAACCCCATGGAAGCTAATAAGAGGCTCATCTGGTGATCACATGACATTGGAATGTCAATGTTACATAGGACTAATATTGTACAGGAACCGACTTAACTAATTGAGCTCATTATCCACAGAGGTTGAAATGTGATAGGGGAGAAGGTGTCCCTGAAGTTATGGGAGAAAATGTTTATAGTTTGGTTCTTGCTGATATTTTTGAAGTAAATATATGGTTGGTAAAGATAATTGATGTTGGGGCAGCTAGGTGGCATAGTGAATAGAGTACCAACCCTGGAGTCCAAAGGACCTGAGTCTGGCCTGAGACACTTAACACGTGCTAGCTGTGTGACCCTGGGCAAGTCACTTAACCCCAATTGCCCTGCCTCCCCCCTCCAAAAAGAAAAAAAAAGAAAAGATAATTGATGTTAAATAGTTAAATGGAAACTGCATTGCAAACTGACAGCTAACAGTGGTGGGGCATAACTGGTGGGGGCTTGAGCTGATGGCATGAGAGAAGAGATGCATTAAATCCCTTAGAGTTCCCCTTGTACTTGAGAAGGAAGGAGCTGGAGCATCCTTGTTTCACCTAATATCAAATCTAAAATTGCTTCATTTTGATGGTCCACTAATTGCTCCTAGTTCTGTCTTACAGAGCCAGGAAGCACAAAATTAATTGTTCTTCCATAGGACAGCCCTTCAAACATTTGGAGACAGCTAGCATGTTCTGCCCAAGCATTCTCTTTTTAGGACAATATATCTGCTGTTGATATATTAGGACAAATGTCAACTGCTCTTCACATGGGGGATCTCAAGGGTCTTCATCCCAATTGACCTCAGCTGCATCCTCTCTGGGTGAGCAATCCCCTTACAAAGGGATGCATAGAACTATGTGCAGAGCCCTAGGTTAGGTTGACCAATGGTAACATGCTATAGCTTACTTACCTGCATCATGCATCCATCCTTCTGTGATCCTTTGACTGGCTGGTTATTTTAGCTCTTCTAAGGTCATGGCTCTTCACAATTCATAATATTGCTAGATGGGCTTTGAAGTGGTATTCATGCTGTTGTCAATTCTCTTAATTAGACAGTTTGGTATTAGTCAATGTACCAATCAAAACTATTATCTATTTAAGCTATCTTCTGATTTTATCTATCTATTCTATTCTTCCTATCTAGCACTTTCTCTCTCTCCTCTCTCCCCTTCTCTCTCTCTCTTCTCTCTCTCTCCTTCTCCCTCTCCTTCTCCCTCTCCTTCCCTCCCTCCTATTATTTTTGTATATGATTGTAAGGGTTATGGGATTTAAAGATCTCCCATGCCCCATGGACGTGCTGACATAGCAGAGCAAGAGAAAGTGAAAAGCCGAGCTAACGGTCCTGCGGTTGGCAGTTGGTGGCAGTTGCCTTTTTTTTTTTTTTTAGTTAGGACTCCTGCTGAGAACTGCCAGGGGCCGGAGCTGCTGGGAGCGCTCTTCCAGGACGCTGGGTGGTTGCTGTGAGTGGGGAGAGGAGGACCTTTGCCTGAGGTAGCCTGTTCTGTTTTAAAGGCTTGAAAATGTGGGTGCTTTCTACTTTATCTACCTGTGCCAATATCATAACTACTCTGATGGCTTTCACTTTCTGGTTTTGGGACTCAGTCTTTTGGTATCTTAATAAATTTTCTAGTTTATTTCCCCAAATGGCAAACCTGATGTATTTTGTGATGGATAATTATATCAGCATATTTGTAATCTCTATAGGCATTGTGAATATGGCATTGCTGATACAACGATCTATCCATGAGTGTAAAATGCTTTACAAGTCTATTTACACATCTGCCTGTCTACCTAGTTCCAACTATGGGTCAAGTGATGCCCACTGAAATAGTAAATGCCTCGTTAGAATATAATGGTTCTGTATGTTGTGCGAGTGCATCTGTTGTTCCATTGTGAGCATCATAAAAGTACCACACTACAAAGTGAGGTCTCTAGAAGTAGATTTCTTATGTAGCGTATTTATAATATTCTTAAAGATATATAAGAAACAGACAATAAAGAAGCAATTAGCATGAGTGAGGTGGTAAAACTTTATGCACCCTCCCTGCTTCCCTCATTCCTACTGGGTGCCTATATTTCCAGTGGCCCTTCACTTATTTTTTGGTCTCAGCCAACAGCAGAAGAGATATGGGCCAGTGCTAGCAGATAGTAGCATGATCCTGGGATTTGGTGGGATCAGAGGTTAACAGCAGATTCCTAAAAATCTGAGACGTAAATGGAGGCCACAGTGTTTTAGTTCTTTTGAAAAAAAATGAGACATAGGTGGCTTTACCACTCATCTCTGCATAACCTAGGGCAATCACTTCATCTCTCTCTGTGTTCATTTTCTAATAAATGGAAAATGAAGGGGGAGACTAGGTGGTACAGTGGATAGAACAGCTCTGGAGTCCGGAGGATGTGAGTTCAAATCCAGATTCAGACACTTGACTCTTACTAGCTGTGTGACCCCGAACAAGTCACATAACCCCAATTTCCTGAAAAAAAGAAAAAGAAAATGAAGGGGTTGGACTAATAAATGCTAGTTGACTTGACTTATTGACTTGGAATAGATTACCTTGGAGGTTCTTCCTACTGCAAAAATTCTGGGAGTTGGCAGTTTTCCTATTGAGACCTTAATTTCCTACAATGTCACAGAGGGCTTTCAATGTTCATGGCAACAAAAATATTCAGCTTTTGGTTGAGTTTGAGGTTTTTCTCTTTATAAACAGGTGAGTCCTGTGAGGTTTTCTAGGAATAAAAACTTGGTAAAATAACATTGTTCCCTGGAGAGAAAAATGAAATTTCACCCTTCCAATTGGAGCCAAATATAGCTATCAGAGCAAATAGAAATTTAAAAAATGTTATTTCTAAGACTGAATTGTGGTTCCAGGTGGGAATCATAATAGGGTTTATCTCATGTCTAAATTTAATTGAAGGGCAAATGAAATGAGGTTGAGGGTTTTGCTGAGTCATTAGTTTACGGAAATAACACAGAGGGGAAGTAATGGCATTTTAATGGAAGAGCCCAGATTCATGGACTAAGGGCAGATGGCAAAAAATCGGGGGCTGAAGAGCTCATTGCAGAAAGGAGCCTTAGTTTTCATCGTGTGATTGAGGACACAGATCAGAAGAAATCAATACAAATGCTTTGGTTTATTTTTTCCTCAGTTTTCATTTAAGTACTGGTCTCTAATACGATGAAGAGTAGGTACAAAACATATAGGGAGGAAATAAGACAAATGGTCTGAGAGCTAATAAGAAGGGAAAAACATGGTGTAGAATGCTTCTTCTGAATCCATGGAAGCCTTGCTACAAAATTCTATCCTCTGAGCCTGGATTTGGCTCTAAACACTTTCTCTGTGGCAGTGTGGTCTAGTGGATAGATCCTGGCTAGAGAATAGTGAGCTTGAAGTCAGGAGAACATCAATTAGCTTTTATAAAATGGACAGATACTTCAAACAATAGCAACCACATTTATATAGTACTTACTTTGTGCCAAGCACTGTGTTAAATGCCTTATAATTATTTTCTTATTTGATTCTCACTACAACCTTTGGAGGTAGGTGCTATTATTATCCCTACTTTATAGTTGAGGAAACTCAGGCAAACAGAGGTTAAGTGACTTGCTCAGGGTTACACAAGAAGTATTGGAGCCTAAATTTGACCTCAGGTCTTCCTGACCCCAGGCCCCGTGTTCTATCTACCATACCATCTAGTGACTTTAAAGATACAGTAAAGATAGGTACAAACATTTAACCCCTACATCTTGGGGATACTCCCCTATTCCATCTCTGTCTCTGGGAAGAGTAGGCTCAGTTTCTTTGTAGCATTCATTGGTGCACATTAGTTCACATCCAACTGTGGAATTGATGCTAGATGAACCCCTGTCTCAGATACCAATGGGTCTTCCTTGTAATATTCCATTGATGTTATACTCTGATGCTTGAAACTCCTTTCCAGGTGCTAGTAGCACACACACTCACACACACACACTCACACACAGTAGAGGGTAAAGACTGGTTTTCATTTTTGTCCTTGTCTGCTTGGTCTCTATCTCAGTGTCACCAGCATAGTAGGAACTTCCCAAATCTTTGTTGAGTGGATAAATGGAAAGACCACATGTACAGACTGAAAGAAGAGCCATTTCTCCATCATTTATCTGAATAAATCAGGCTAATTTCATCACCAAGAAGGCTAAAGGGTAATGAACTACTCAGCAATAGAAACCTACTATCTGCATCACCTTGACTCCCAGGGACAGTTTTTTCAAGGTATAGAGGGTGAGGATCTGGCTCAACAATGGAAGCATCTTCAGCAATGAAATCCCAAATGCTTGACATTTGTAAATGTTTCTTGTAATAAATACCTTTGAAATAGTATGGAAGTTCACAGTACTAAGTACAGGGCCTGGTACGTATTAAGCAGCACATAAATGTTAGCTATTATTATTATTATTATTATTAAATATCTGGGGAGATGGGGTGAAGGAAGGAGGGAAAGGAAGGGAGGAGAAGATAGGGAAGAGGTTCTGTCATTTGTACTGTAGCCATAATACATATTAAAACTGAGTCTTAGAGAGATGGGAAGACATTGGTGCTCATCTGGTCCAACCTTTGAGCCAACATATGAAGCTCCTATAAAATAAGCCTAACATGGGTGGCTAGGTGGCTCAGTGAATAAAGCACTGGCCCTGGAGTCAGGAGGACCTGAGTTCAAATCTGGCCTCACACATAATACAGACAAAAACTAGCCACGTGACCTTGGGCTAGTCACTTAACCCCAATTGCCCTCCAAAAAACAAAAAATAAAAAAAGCCCAACAGTAGTCATTTCCATTGCCTACAGGATCAGATTTGTCCCAAAGACTTGGATGGGACTAAGCCTGCATGTGATGAGCAAGTGCCTTCGACTGTGGTAATTAGAGGGATGCAAAGTAAGTAGAATCTAAGTTCCTTGAGGACAGAGATTATTTCAATTTCAATTTTGTCTCCAGGATTTAGCTCAGTGCTTTGCAGAGAGTATGCTTATGAACTCCCCCTTGTAGGACCCCTTTCTTTCCTTCAGTTGTGGCTCAGCCATCATCTTTTTTTTCTCTTTTTAATTTTTTTGTTTGCATCATTCATTTCCACAAGATTTTGAGTTACAAATTTTCTCCCCTTACCCACCACCCCAAAACAGTTATCTCACTGAATATCCCCTTCCTCAATAAACTCTGTCCCATATCTTCCCCCACCCTCCTCCGACTTTCCAGTAGGGCATGGTGGATCTCAATGCCCCAGTGCCTGTATATCTTATTTCCCAGTTACATGTAAGATCATAATAATAATAATATATATATTTAAAGATTTGATTTTAAAACTTTGAATTCCAGATTCTTTCCCTACTTCCCTCATCACCCACCCTTACTGGGAAGGTATTATATAGTATTCAATTCAATATAGCTATGCAAAACACTTTCATAGTGGGTATATTGTGAAAGACTGACTATATTTCCCTCCATCCTATCCCCCCACTTGTTCTATTCTCTACTTTGATCCTGTCCCTTTTCAAAAGTGGGTGCTTTCAACTTTACTCCCCCCTAGCCTGTCCTCCCTTCCATCATCCCCCCTCTCATCCCCTTCCCCCCTACTCTCCTGTAGGGTGAGATACCCTATTTAGTGTGTATGTCATTCCCTCCCTAAGCCAAATTCAATGAGAATAAGGTTGACTCATTCTCTTTTGCCTTCCTGTTCTTCCCTTCCATTGTAGCATTTTCTACATGAATTGGAGGAGGTGGAAGCTGGAGCTTCAGGGAGGTCCTGTTTCTACTCTGCCATCTTGACTCTGCCCCTGCCACCATCTTCTGTGTGAAACCTTTCCTGATGCCCCATTGCTCATGCCATGCCACCCAAACTATCTCTCCCTCCCTCTCTCTCTCTCTCTCCTCACACACACATTATTTCCTATATATTGCATTGCATATATTAAATTGAGCACATAGTAGGTACATGATAAACAATTGTTGATTCATCGCTAGACATGTAAATGTTTCTTGATTGTTTTCTATTGAAAAGGCAGTGAGGCGTGCTGGTCAAACAAGCAGGCAGAGCTCCCTGACAAAGCTTCTCTCTGTGCTCCTTGTGGCTGTGTGCATGGCACAGGGAGGGAATATGAAGGGAGCAAATGGACAATTCTTCAGTCCATGGAGAGGGAAGGAGAACGTCCTCCTGAAGGTTTACATGTATATCCTCTCTGACTTTCAGGTTATAGAATCAGACTCATTCCTGTTGTATTTGTTAGTGGAATCATATCATAGATAGAGATATAATCAGTGAGGCTTAGCATAAGACCGGGCATGTAACTGACATTCTGTTCATAGTTATTGAGTGACTGATGTCCTCCTTCAGCCTAAGGGAGGAAACATCCTGTAAAGCTTGCTCATGTGACATGTTCCCAACTAAGAAGATTAATTCAGAGTCAAACACAAATTGGTTTCTTCTTTTAGTGTTTTTAGTTAAGTGTTTTGTTTTAGACAGAAAATGATGACATTTACATTTTGATACGGTCTCTCTTTTGCAAGAAATAGTGGTTCAGGAAGCCTCTATCCTCAAAAACATGGGATTGTGGGCATATTTTTCTCATTGGTAATACATAATTCCTAATCATGATCTTCAGGGTTTTTAATTGATATTTTCACTAAGTGGGAAACATTGACCAGTGGGGAAAAGTGGGACCAGGATGCTGTGGATTGTCATCCTGAATAAAGCAAATGGGTCCTTTTTGGGAGAAAAACCAACTTCTCTGTGTGTAGTTTTTAAATAGCAACCCAGGTTTCTTCCACAATACAGGCCCCAGAAAAACTACCCATAGGTTCAGGGTACTCTGTGGGGCCAGTATGCACTCATTTACAGTTGAAGAAACTGAGTCTTACAATGGCAATTTGTTAAATGGTTTGTTACAGGTCATAGTGGTAGTAAATGACATTGGCAGGACTTTGAGCCTACCTCTCCAACTCTCAATCAGCAGTACCCTTGTCACTGTAGAGCATGAAGTTGTAGAACCCAGATCTCAGCAAGGAAGACTTTTAATGTTATCTGCTCTCAAAACCATGAAAGAATAAATAAATTGGCTCATAGTGGTATTTATTAGTGCCACATAGTTTGAGACCCATGAGGGTTTGTTTCTATTACAAGCTTCTATTTCATATACATTAACTAAGCTGTCATTTCTGCCAGTGAGAGATAGATCGGCCAAAGTATAACTCATCAGCAATTTGATTACTTCCTAGACTCATAGTTCAGAGCATGGCTCATTCTTGCTTGCAATAATGAGATGCAAGAGTTGTAGTGCTTACAAATAGCAGACTGAGTTCACCTTGACATTGATGAAATAGTAGGGGAAATCAATCCTGGTGTCATCCTAAGGGAGCCTGGGTGAACTCTGAGTAGACCAGACTCAATAGTTGGATCCCTTTCAGGGAAGTAGGGGCTTGGACAATGCTAGGACATAGGAAGCTTCCTCAGCAGTTTGGGTCTAGGAGCTGGTGGTCTGGATTTGGGGTATGCTTCCCGAGCACCCCTTCACTTGCTCTCTTTTAATACCTCCAACTGTGATTGGCTTTCAGGAAGAGGAAGGAACAAGTGTTAATGAAGCATCAACTCTGTGTGCTTTAGAAATAAAATCTCTGGCAGCTAGGTGGCACAGTGAATAGAGCAACAATCCTGGAGTCACAGGACCTGAGTTTAAATTCGACTTCAGACACTTAACACACTTACTAGCTGTGCGACCTTGGGCAAGTCATTTAACCCCAATTGCCTTGCCTTCCCCCCTCCAAAAAAAAGAGAAATATTATATCATTTGATTCTCACAACAACCTTGTGAGGATAGGTTCTATTATTATCATTTCCATTTGGAGGAAACTGAGCAGTCAGGGGTTAAATGACTTGGCCAGGGTTACACAGCTAGTGAGTATCTGAGACTAAATTTGAACAAGTATCTTCCCCACTCCAGGCTCAGTGCTCTATGAAATGGACCTGGGTGATGATGACAGAGGCTACCTAGGTAAGTTCTCTGAGTAGAAGGTGTCTATCTCTCATCCTTAAATCCCAAATATGCCCAACACTTAAAGGGCATGGGCTTTGCTAGTCTGGTGCTTCAGTAAGAAGAATATGGCCACATTGAAGAGATGCAACCAACTATTGTTGACTGAATTGAAGGAGTTGCCAATTCAGTTGATCATTTGATCAAACTTTTTCACTGAATTGACTGGTGACACCTAATGTATCCACAGTTTAAGATCAGGCAGATCAAGACTGAAGGTAAAATGTAATCTTCTTGAAGCAAAGAACTGTTCTGGCTTTTCTTTTTGTATGCCCAGGGCTGAATGCGGTGCTGAGCATACACTGTTGTTATTCAGTCATTTAAGTTGTGTCTGCCTGTCTGTGACTCCATTTGAGGTTTTCTAGTCAAAGATACTGGAGTGATTTTCTGTTTCCTTCTCCAGCTCATTTTGTAGATGAAGAAACAGGCAGTGTTAAATGACTTGTCTGGGGTCACACAGCTAGTAAGTGTGTGAGGCCAGATGTGAACTCACAAAAATGAGACTTCCAGACTTCAGGCTAGGCACTAATTTTGGGTCAGCAAACCCCAGGCACCTTCGAATACAACAGTCATAAACTGGCTAGATTAGGATGCATGCTGGGCTTGCTACTATTCCTTTTGGTACCAGTGATTTGACTTATAGATTCATCAGTCACTTTGGCTATTTCAATCTACTTGTCTCCATCTAAATTTGTGGGGGAAGAGGTTAAGTTGACAAGATTGACAGTTAGGTAGTTCAATAAACATTTATTGAGCACCTACAGTATTCCAGGCACTGTGCTAAGTGGTGGGTTTATAAAGGAAGGCAAAAGATAATCTCTGCTTTCAAGCTTACAATTTAATGGGGGAGACTATATCTATATAAAGATCTATATACAAATAGGCTATAGACAGGATAAATTAGAGATAATCAACAGGGGGAAGGCATTACTATTAAGATATTGGGAAAGAGTTTCTGTAGAAGGTAGGATTTTTATCTGGAATTTAAAGGAAGTCAAGGAAACCAGGAGGTGGAGATGAGGATGGAGAGCACTCCAGGCAGGGAGCATTCCAGGCTATTTAAGGCCAGAGAAAATGGAGTTGGGAAATGAAGTGTCTTGTTCAAGGAACAGTAAGGAGGTCAGTATTACTGGATCAAAGTGTGTGTGTGTGTGTGTACACATGGTATAAGAAGACAGAACAGTATTGCCTCAATAGCCAAAACAACTGGACCATCAGTTCCAACAGTTTGGTCAAAATGCCCAGTGTGATGTTTGCCCTTGCTTTCTTTGGCTCTTCAGTTTCCTTGGAGGTGGGCACTGTGTCTGCACTTTGGATCACAGCTCTTGGTCAAAAGAAGTTATCTTGATCAATATCATGATCAAGACAATGAAGTTACTGGAAGGTTCTTTATGAGGATAATTAAGAACTCAGAGTATTCAATTCAGTCAACTATAATTTTTTGTTTTGTTTTTTTGGAGGGGGGAGGGTAGGCAATTGGCATTAAGTGACTTGCCCAAGGTCATATGGCTATTTTTTTGTGTTAAGTGTCTGAGGCTGGATTTGAACTCAGTTCCTCCTGACTCCAGGGCCAGTGCTCTATTCACTGTGCCACCTAGCTGCCCCATCAACTATAATTTTTTAAACTAAAAAGAAGCCAAAGATTGGCCTTGGACCTGGGATTTCATTGTTCTAGGGAATTCCTTGGTAAGGAAGCTCACTCTGCCAATATAGATTGCTGCTTTCTTGTAAGTTATGATCTCAGAGAACGGAATAGACCAATCTTTCTCATACTGGAATCCAGAAACATCCCGAGTTCTTTAAAAAAATGAACCTTATCATTTGTTAATAGACATGAAAAATAATTTTAGAGAATTTTGCCATAATGTACTGGAAATAAATAAGAATAATCCTAGCATTAGCAATAATAATAGCATTTATATGGCTCTTTGATGTTTTCAGGCATATTTTCTAATATGCTTCCCCTCCTAAAACAATAAAATTTCCCCAAACAAATCATAATCAATACAGTTAAGAAGCATTAGAAGTGCTCTCTGCTTTGTAGAAGAGACGCTAGTGAGATAGGAGTTGTGGGGGGTGGGGCAGCTCCTTTGGCCAGCCAAAGTCACCTAGAAGAGTGTCATTTTAAGGAAGGTCAAACATATTTATTGATTTCCTGTTTTTTTTCTTCTTCTAATTTGTCATGTCTCATGATGGAGGAGAAACATTCATAATAGGCGAAGCAAGCAAAATCCTCAGGAGACTTTTTATGCTATGGAAGTCCCCCAGTCAGTGCAGAGAATACTGGGGTATTTTTCCTTCTACAGTAGAGAGCAGCTGGTTGTAATAGAGTCTCATACCACACTCCTGGGCCTGATTGCTGTGTCTTCTCTAAGAGATGTAGTCCTTCCCTGCCAGTCATTAATAGAAAACATGGATCACTGTTGCTGTCCCTTCCTGTAACCCATTATGTTAATGTCACCCCTGCTCCAAGGTTCCTCACAAATGCACATATTTGATCTACATCCTTTTTGCTTCACACTAAACACCCCTAACTCCTTCGACCATTTCTTATATGGCATGTTCTGAAGAACTCCTACCATCCTGGTTGACCATCTTGGATCATATCCAAGGTCTTAAACAGTATATAAAATTGAAATGAACACATACTATTTGCTAACTGTTCATTTGAATAATATGGCATTCGCTCAGTGCACATCCTGGTGTATGTGTATGTCTGTATGTCTATATCTATATATAGATAAATGCCTATATCTATATATAGCTTATGCAAACTCAGACTCATATCTTGGTTTCTTGACTTTAGTGTTCTAAGCAGATGCTTTTTTTTTTTTTTACCATTGAATTGTTCAGCTAATTAGTTATAAAAAGTATTCTCTAAGTACTTACTGTATGTCCCAAACTGTAACTTTCAAATTTGTATTTCCTATCCACTTAAATACTATGTGGGCACAGAGGCTATTTGTTCATGGGCTGTTCCTTCTTCATATGGTAAAGAGGTTGTTAGGACAGAAACTCCTTGGAAAGCTTCCTTCCATTGGTACTTGCAGAGGGGAGGTAGCAAGGGTAAAGATGGAAGTTAGACATCAAGTCAACAGATGTTTTCTAAGTGTCTACTATGTGCCAGGCTTTGTGATCAGCACTGGGGATATAAAGATAGTAAAAGCAATCAGTCCCTGGCCTCGAGGAGATTACAGTCTAATGGGGAGACAACATGCAAGCAACTGTGCACAAACACAATATCTGCAGGATAAACTGAGAGAATCTGAGAAGAAAGGCCCTAACATTGAGGACTGGGGAAGTCTTCTTGAAGAAAATGAGATATTAGCTGAGAACTCCCTGCATAGCCAGATATGAGAATGGTGACTGAAAAGCCAAATATTTATCATTTTATATTTTTAACTTTCATAGAACCAGATTTTCCTAGACTTGTACATTTTCTTCCTTCTTTCCTTCTCTCTTCCCTCTTTCCATTTTCCTTTCCTTTCCTTTCCTTTCCTTTCCTTTCCTTTCCTTTCCTT
>NW_027185759.1:18946881-18952305 GCF_028583685.1 Petaurus breviceps papuanus
TTTCCTTTCCTTTCCTTTCCTTTCCTTTCCTTTCCTTTCCTTTCCTTCCTTCCTTCCTTCCTTCCTTCCTTCCTTCCTTCCTTCCTTCCTTCCTTCCTTCCTTCCTTCCTTCCTTCCTTCCTTCCTTCCTCTCTCCTTTCCTTCTTTCCTCTCCCTCCCTCCATTCTTTCTCTTCTTCACTCTTTCTTTCCATTCCTCTTTCTAGCTTACTGAAATAATTTCTGTTTGGCCTCATTGGTTGGTACTTGAGAATTGGACAGTTTCTTCTAAAGCTTGGAGAATAACACCTGAATGAATGCCATGGTAGAAAATAGAGAGTTGAATGAATACTTAGGCAAACCAGGGTTCAAGTCTTGCCTAACATTCACTATGTGACTATGGGCAAATCACTTAACCCTTACAAGTCTCAGGGAGTTCCTCAGGTCTTATCTACTGAATCATAGATGGGGTGTGATCTGTGTCAATGAAGAATTCCTCATATCTCTGGGCAAATCATGCAACCTGTATGCCTCAGTTTCCTTATCTGTAAAAAGTAGAGAATAATAGCTATAACACTTACCTCTCAGGGCTGTTGGGAGGCTCAAATGAGACAATGTTCATTGGTGCTTCGAATTTTAAGTAATATATGAATATTAATTTTTGTTATGGTTTTTCCTGCTTCTTTCCTTCTTCTCCATCCAGAAGTCTAAGCTTTTATACTGAAACAACACTCAGAATCAAATCAGGTCATTCATGCATATGCCAAAAATCCAGCTTATTTCTCCTCTTGATATCTGAGCTTTTCAACCATTGTCTTTGAAAATAGGCATTCAGAGGCCATGATTCCTGAATATTTACTTAATGGGCATCAAACTTAATCATTAGGACATTTCCAAAGGAACAGATTATTATTAAAAAAGAGAGAGGATATTATCTTTAGCAGGGAGTAGAAGGTAGTTCCTGTAATAAGTTCTAAATTTCTTGCAAAATTGAATTGTGAGGCCATCTGGTTTGGGGAGAGGGGTTGTTTCCTTATCCTGATATAATTTTAGTAGTTCCCCATCAGTAGTGATAAACTCCTTAGATAATTGAGTCATCTCACAATTTCTGAAAACATTTTGATTCACTTCTCATTCTTAATTCAAGGAGCAGAATGATGATATTGTTTAGAAATCCAAGGATTCTCACAAAAAAAATTAAATCCAAATCTCAGTTATGTAATTTTTGTTGGTTGTTTCTTGACTGTCCCCAGGATGGTTCTTTGGTGGGGGTGGCGCAAATGTAGCATGCCATTTCCAAATCTGTGGAGAATTATAGGCAGAATTTATGCACTGGAAATATAAATAGAACAGGAAATAATTTGGTAATAGTGAGGAGAGACTAAAAGGCTTAATTCACATTTTCTGTTACTGATTGATAAGGAGGGAGGATTTTGGAGAGGGGGGCAATGATAAAAGAAAGAAGGAGATCTATTTAATTAATGATGAGTACCCAGGAGGGTAAGATTATGGGAACAGTAGGAATAAAAGCACTAGAGACAAATTAAAGCCTGAAAATTTTGCTGAGGGGAAAAAAAGAATCAGAAAAAACAAACAGATTATAGACTAAAGATAAAGGGAATCACTGAAACCAGAATGAAGTGAAGTGAGTAGATCATCTAGGAAGCAAAAGGCCACGATGCTTTGGACGTAGTAGGCACTTATACGTTTGCTGAATTGAATGAGAAAAATAAAATTAGAAAGACTTCAGTTGAATAAATTAAAAAAATGTGTCTGTAATTATCCTGTGTATCTGGAAGAAAGAAGAGACAGAAATAGGCTCTTTCTGTGGCAAGAATTCCTCACACTATCAGAGTAGTTCTATTTTTTTATTTGGAACATGTCAGATGACCTGGCTGACCTCAGCAAGAGTGACGTAGAAACTAAAGACATTGGATCCATTAGCAATTTTTCCAGTTGCTCAAAAGAAGGAAAACTACAGGCGAAAGGAAAATGCTCTAGAATTGCTTAGCACTGGATAGAGACAGAGACAATCTGAAATCTTACCTTTGGAATGGGAAAGCCAATCTCACGTAGGAATTCTCTCCAAATATTTCTCATGTGGCATGAGAAATGAGACGAGTTTGGATAAATCATTAATAAATTACCAATGATAGATCAGCCATATCATATTATGGATAAACTGTTTTTGTAACATGACTGCATTCTCTTTCTTCCTCAGAAGCTCAAGCACTCTTGCTATAGCAACTATGTTCTGTTTCTTTTCTTTTTTCTCTTTCTCTCTTGTCTGTCTATCTCTTTCTATGTCTCTGTCTCATATGCATTCATGTGAGCAGGATTTGGGGGCTTAGGTTTTTGCAACATTGTTCATAGATAGGAAGGAAATTGTGATTATTTTCCCTATAAGTAATGACTTTAAGGAAAGAGAGCCAATCAGAACACTTAGAAGATTTTGTCTTTATCTGAACATCACATACTGGAAGTACCTATAATGAAAAAGAATCTTCAAGATGTAATGAAAGATCGTATGATGTTGTATCTTAGATGCCATCTAATCTAAACTCTCTTTTTTTTACTGATGGGGAGACAGAGTTTGTAAATGTGAAATAACTTGCCCAATGTCACAAGGTCATTAGTTACAGAGATGTGAGTTGAGACTAAGAGATTTTCTTGATCCCTGGTACAGTGTTGGTTTAGTATACCATACCATGGTAATAATAATGCAGGGATTCCAAGTTTTCAGAATTATATGCATGCACTACCTTATGTCCTCTGAGGTAAGACTGCAGATACTACTATTCCCATTTTCCAAATGAGGAAACTGAGCCCCAGAGAGACTTGCTCATGGGCATCTAACTGTAGATACTGGGGGAGACACTGAACCTGGCTTTCCCATCCAATACTCCACCTCATGCCACACTGCCTCTCAATGTTGTTTAGTATTTGATCATGACTTGTTTCTCACCCATAGCCTACAGTCATCAGGATTTGTCTTAATGTACATATATGGCTTTTCTACTCCAGAGTTAACATTATTCAGTCCAACATGGCCATCGAATTTGGGTAGGTTGAGTTAAGCATACTGTGGTCTTTCTGTTGGAATTCAGAATAAAGTTCCTAAATATTTTGTATTGAACATCTTTATTTTTTTTCAGAATGATGGGGATAGTTGTCAATTTTGGATACAACTCTGGGACTAATTTCAACTCAATAAAGTTCACATTGAAGCTTATTTAGAGCTAAATGTTAAATGAGGCTGGTGGGGAGGGGGATAGTTTTAGCTTTGGTGACAAATCAAAATGGAATTAGCTGGGAGGACTCTAGACCTGACAAGAAATAAGTAGGCTGCCCAGAGCTATAACTGTTGTGGGGAATTCATCCAAGGGCATCAAAATGTGGAGGATGAACCCAGAGTTAGCAGAGCTAACTCCCACATGGAATGTAACCCCCATGCTGTCCACACAGACTCTTCCTTGGCTCACCCTACCTGCTCCCTGATCCCATCAATGGCCTAAAGCTTTTCTGAATTGCCTGTTATGGCTCTGAGGATGACCCCTTTAAAATATTCCCCATTTAAACCCCATTGTAGAATAAATCAGGACATTGGAAAAAAAAGAGATTATTGTTGGAACCCATTGGAGGCAACAGCCCCTCCTTAGGGAAGATAATAGCTCAAGCTCATTCAATCAGAGCTGACTTTTGTTTTCTGCCTACTAGTCTATGATATGTATGCTTTTTCTTTTTCTTGTATTTTTGGGGCCCTAAGCCCAACTCCTTACAATGTAAGGATGAAGGCATTTTTGGAACAGCTGCTTTTGGGCCTGAGTGTGCCGAGTGGTCCTGCTACCCTGAGAATGAAGATAAACCACCATTTACTTTGAAAGTACAAGCCTTTTTGTTACTTAGAATGGTGATGCTCTACATAGCTGGAATTTTCCCTCTAAGTGGTGACTTATCTTCATTCCCGCTGCCATGGAATCCCATCAATAACAGTCAGCTTGGTACCAGGGAGGGAGGGAGTCAGAGAAAGAGGGAGGTACAGGCCAGTGGCAGAGGCTTCCAGGAATGAGGCATTTCATCTGCCTAGCCCCTGGCACCCCATTCAGAGGCTGGGAGTGGACACCAGCTTGGTCAGTCTCCTTAAGCATGGCTTCGTCAGAGTCTATGTGGTCGTCCGGCACATCGGTGGAGTGCAATGACTGCTTGTTTATCGATTGCTTTGGGAATCTATTACATCTGTGATGAATCTTACTTAAGAGGTATTAGTGAGGATAAGGTGGTTTTCTGCTTGCTTCTTTTTCTTTTCTTTTTTCTTGCCGGAGCGGTCAGTTCTTAGATCTAGCCTAGATGGCCATAGGGGAGTTGAGAAAGAGAGCACAATGCTTTTACTCTCACCATTGGCTTACTAAACATTTGCCTCTGGCCTTCACTCTTTAGGTGGGAGGAATAGATGGCGTGTTGTGGATGCTGGAAGGGCCTTTACACTCATCTAGCATGACTCTTACATTTTCTGTAGTATCACAGAGAGC
This sequence comes from Petaurus breviceps papuanus, assembly GCF_028583685.1. Classification (NCBI taxonomy): domain Eukaryota; kingdom Metazoa; phylum Chordata; class Mammalia; order Diprotodontia; family Petauridae; genus Petaurus; species Petaurus breviceps. The sequence goes on from NW_027185759.1 coordinate 18,951,389, forward strand.
AAGCATGGGCACACTGGAGAGAGAGAGAGCTGGTCTCAAAAGTTTGGAAGATTTGTGTTCAAGTTCTCCTTCTGACACATATCGGCCACATGCTTCTGGACCAGACCCTTAACCCCTCAGTGTGAACTAAAGAAAAGGGTGAACCTGTCTTGGTAGAAGATGTCCTGTTACCCAGCATTTCCCATGCCAATGAAAGGACATTCCCAGTCCCTATTGTGCTTGGAATTTCTCCCCAGATTCTTCCTCTTTCTCCTCACCTGCTGTATTGTCACCCAGAGACATCTGTGCCCTTGGGCTCTCCTCTCCTACTTGGTCACTCCCCAGCTGGACCATTTAAGGACTCCAGTCATGGTTCACTTCATTCATGCCTTGCCTATATCCTTGGAACCTTCCTCCTTCTCCTCATCTGCCATATGGCCTCTGAGCAGGCAGCCTGCCTTCCCACCTCTTCCTAGCTCGTCTTCACAGGTTGTCTCCCCCCATTTGAATGTGAGCCCTGTGAAGGGAAGGACTGTTTTGTTTGCTTCTGTAACACTGGATAAGAGCAAACTCATTTTAAGTTTATATTTGCATTTTTAGTGATTAGCACAGTGACTGGCACATAAGCAAGCTCTTTGTAAATGCTATCTATCTATCCATCCACCCATCCATCATTTATCTATCTAATCATCCATTATCTATCTATGCATTTATCTATGTATCTATCTATCCACCATCTATCTATCCATCCATCATCTATCTATCCATTTACCCATCTATCATTTATCTATCCCCCCATTCATCATCTATCTACCTATGTATCTATTATCTATCTCTCTATCTTACTACCTTTTTTATCTTTTGTATATGATCTATCCGTCTACCTATTTGTCTATCATATATCATCTATCTTTCTAAGTATCCCTTTTCATCTATCT
>NW_027185759.1:18952315-19026215 GCF_028583685.1 Petaurus breviceps papuanus
ATCTATCTATCTATCTATCTATCTATCTATCTATCTATCTATCTATCATCTATCACTATCCCATTGGATCATAGTTTTAAATCTAAAAGAAACTTTATAATCCAGTCCAACTCCATTTTACAAATGAGGAAATGGAGGCTCAGAAAGGTGAGGTGATTGCACAGGGAGTATTTGGTAGAGCCAGGTCCTCCTATTCCCCAGATGATGCCATCCCCCCTTGCACAATATGTGAGGTCATTGTTTCTGTCAGTTGTATGAATCTGCTTCTAATTATTTCCAAATCCAGAGGTCTAAGCAGGAAGTCTATTCCATCTGTATCTGGAGGTAATAATTAGCCATAGTCCAAGAAAGAAGTAGCTAGTCTCATTTAAATGGAGGGCTGACCTTTGCCAAAATTCCCAACCTGGTCAGCCTTTTCCTTTTTTTGCATCTCCTTTCCATAGCACTCCAGTGATGTCACTTCCCACTCCCAGATTTCTACCTGCCTTTAAATTGATCTTGGCTACCTTAACCTTTTCTCTAAACCTGCTTTGCACCAGCCCTCCATTTTTCCCTCCCCTGCATGCTCTGGGACAGTTCTCTTACTATACCAGCCTAACCTCAGCTGTCTGTGAAGCTGGAAAGGTTCGGATAGTCTAACACACTAAAGTGTAAATGATGGCCAGTGCCTTAATAGCTAACTGCAGGCGTTTGTAGGGTGTGATTTCTTGGTCCAATGACATCAAGTTCTGAGGGTGGAATTTTAGGTATCACAGAGATGGCAGGAGGGATAATTAGAGAGTGCAAAGGCAGACCCTCAAATGATACCTACTCCATTTAAGGCCAACCCTGCCTTGCTGTTACTATTTGATTTTTATTTTGGGCTTATTCAAATGGAATGGGATCTTTCAAGCGGAATTATTGCTAGCTGCCTATTTGTGGTAGCGTCTCATGGAACTAATCGGATAATATTTTCCTTTTAGTTTTTCAGGTGAGGGGACAATCAATTCAGTGTCTTCCAACACAGTATAGTTCTCGTCTTGTGAAGGAGCCAGTCTGTTCAGAAGCTCCCTGTGCCTCTCCCCTTGGGCACACCTTGCTGGTCTCTGCATTCATTTTTGATCTTTTTGGGTCTCTCTGTGTGAAACTATGAGAAGGAGAATGAGTGAATCATGAAATGGCTGCTGCCCGGCTCCTGTCGGGGCAATCACTCTTCCTTGAATGTGCAGGCATGCATGAGACCCTGCTATCTCTGGTGGCTGAGAACATCTGCTCAGGCTACGCCTTCTGTCTCACCAATACTCAGGATGCTTTCTCTTTGTAGACGATTTAGGCTTCTTCCTGGGCTCTTGTGGATTCCGGAAATTTGCCAAATGTTTCACTAGCTCTTCAGTGCTTTGGGGTGTGTATTTCCTTGTTGTTAATTGTTGGAGACCCTATGTTTCATAATTGTCAAAGCAACGGTGAAAAGCTAGGTTAGCAGATGTTTCTGATTTACAGTTTAGAAGGGAATATGCCTTCCACAATAAAGAGAGTTCTTTTTGAACTGCTCAATCTTTTGTTTACTAAACTGCATTTAGAGTTAAGAGCTATTTTTCTTTCTTTCTGGGTGATGTGGTGATGGTGCTTTGGGTCCCAGCTTTCTAAAGGCCAGAAGAACCTTTACTCAGGTTCTACAGTCCCTCAAGAGGTTGGGGAGTCTCTTGTCTCTGCCACTGGTTAGAGTCCATACTGACTTTATTTACAATTTTAGGGGTCCCCAGTAACTTAGATTTCACCATCGAATGATCAGTTTAGCTTCTATAAAGGCATATTTGCTTCCAAGTTACAGCAAAAGCAAATATATGTACATTCCCCTCCAATACCAGTGGTCCATAATTCCTTCTGTCACACCCTCATCCTCCCCTTCCTCATGCCCAGCACCGATTCAGTCTCTGGGGAAGGGAGCAGGATTCAGTTCATAATTTTAGCTCAGTCCTATATAGCATTGGCTCCCCCAAGCTCCAACTCCAACTTGACTTTTCAAGTTGCCTTGCTGGGTTGGTGCAGCATCCTACCTGGAATCCTGACTCCAAGGTCACCATAAAGTGAAATCACCACATAGGAGACTTCCCTCCCTGCACCTAGAACTGGAAAGAATGAAGGCTGTTTCAGAGTCACATAACTTGAGGAAGGTGGTGGTGCTCTTAGGCTCTTCCTCTTCTTCTGTATTGTTTCCTGCTGTGAAAGAATGAGTTCTTCACCTCTGAATGCCACCAGAAAAAGAGAGATTCTCTTCATCAGGTGCTTTTAAAGGCATAGTCAGGTCAGGTTCTGTGGTCAATGGAAAAGGCTTCTTCCACCCATGTAATTAGCCAATACCTAATGCCTCCACTTGCCAATTCTCCTGTCTCCAAAGAGGAGGTCTTGGGTATCTCCTACATAGGTCCCTCTTTTTTAGGGTCTGGGCATGCACCGCACCCCCATTATATAGAGAGAGATTATTTGACTTGCCCAGGGTCTAACAGATAGTAAATATCAGAGGTGGAATTTTAATCATGGTGTCCTGATTCCAAACCCAGTATTCTAGCCCAGACATCTCAAAGTTTTTTTTTTTATTACACATCCCTCTCAGTTAAAAAAAAATCAGGTATATGGCATATATATATACACACACACATACATACACACACAAACATATGTATGTGTAGTATAAGTAATGTATAAGTAGTATTCCAGTACTACTATACTAATTTATGTGCATCATGAAATGTACACTAAAATAGAAATTTAAAAGGATGATATAAACACAACATAATATTTCAGTCAATACGGAGCTATTGAACTTTATTGGGGGCAGTGAGATAGTACACTGGGTTTTGAAGACTCATCTTCCTGAATTCAAATCTGGTGTTATCTGTGTGACCCTGGGCAAATCACTTAACCTTATTTGCCTCAGTTTCCTCATCTATAAAATGAACTGGAGAGGGAAATGGCAAACCATTCCAGTAGCTTTGTGAAGAAAACCCCAAATGGGGTCATGAAGAGTTGTACATGACTGAAAAGAATGAATAACAATGAGGAGGGGCAGGTAGGTGGTACAGTGAATAGAGCACTGACCCTGGAGTCAGGAGGACCTGAGTTCAGATCTGGCCTCAGACACTTAACACTTACTAGCTGTGTGACCTTGAGCAAGTCACCTAACCCCAATTTCCCTTCCCAAAAAGCAAGCAAACAAACAAACCAAAAAAATAAAACAAGCCCCCAAAACCCAGTGAGGAATTTTTTTGGGGAGGGAAGTTACATATTCTGGCCAATGGTTTAGAAAAATCACTTTGGGATCTATGGGGAGGAAAGATTAGAGAGGGTTGAAACCAGAGGTAGGGAGATCAATTCAGAGTCTATTTCAATAGTCCGTGCAAGCTAGTGACTATGTGAATAGTGAAAAGGGGTCAGGTGCAAGGTGTGTCATAGAAAGAGAAAAGACAAGATTTGGAAACTGTTTGAATATGTGGAATGAGTCAGAATAAGGAATCAAGGTCGACAGAAGTAGCAAACTTGGGCACGGGAAGAATGCTGGTCCTCTTGCCAATAATAGGGAAGTCTGGCAGAGGAGATGGTTTGGGGGGAAATAGAGGATAACAGGATCTGTGGCACAAGTAATGCGTCATCACGGCCTTCTTATCTTGTGTGACTCACTCTATTGGCCAGAAGTGAAAAGGGGAGGAACTCTTATTTACTGGCCACTCCGGCTGAGCCCAGAACCACCTGAGTGGCGGCTGCTGTAGCCTGGAAGTGATCTTCTTCTAGTACCTTCCTGGCTGGCAGTGTGAGTGCCTCAGGTGATGTGAGGTTCAAGTTGCCCTGAGGGATCCATGTTGGGTTAGAGAGGAAAAAATTAGGAGTTTACATGCCCCAGGAAGGGGAAGGGGTGGAGGGGCGGGTCAGAGTTAACCCTTTACTGGAGGGAGATGATGAGTGAATGTGTGTCCTGTGAGCATGCTAGAGACAAACCTGGTAACTGATTGCTGTGGGAAGGGCGGCTGTGACCCATATTCCCACTTCTTTATTGGCTGCTTGTTTACCCCTTGGAGTCATTCTGTAACCTTCCTCTAAAACTTTGAGACCACTGGAATGGAGTACTGGGCTTGGAACCAGGATGATCAGGATTCAGAGACTCCCTGTGTGAAATAGGGCAAGTCACTCCATATTCGCCCCTTAGTTTACCCATCTGTAAAATGAGAGAGTTTGGCTCAAAGGCCCCTAGCACCCCTTCCAGCTCCAAGTTTAGAACCCTATGATCATTTGGTTCTTCTATCCTCTGAGTGATTCCCTGAGATCCAAACACTAAATCATATATGAGTGGAACTGAGATCCACATTGTGGAAACCACTACTATACCCATGACATCATGACTATTAAGTAAAGAAGTTGACACCAATTAATGTCCTGATACTTGCTTGCAAGAGCTATCACTAAGGCAGAAAAACTTGAGTTCCCTCACAGGCCATGGAATTTAAAAGATGCTGACAGAAATTGCATTGACTTCCCAACTCAGGGCCTTAATAAGGTGGGTCTGGAACCCAGGTTTTCATGACTATGATGCCAGTTGTCTAGATGCATCATGCCAAGCTTCCTCTCTTGATGTGCAAGAGTAATGAGTCAAAACAGGAAATTCCCAGTATCACATGGAGCAAAGTCCACTCTGCTCTACCCTGCCCTGCCCCAGGGACTCCACCTCCCCTCCCCATAGGGCATTCAACCAATCAATATTTATCAAGTATATATTATATGCTGTCCCCATCTCCATACCAACCTAGAGTTCACTTTGTTCTGCTGGGATCAGGTTTGGTTGGTGATGCTTCTTCTCCTAGGCTTAGAAAGTACCTTGTTATGCCTTGGCTCACTTATGTTGTAAAAATTTTACAGATGAATTTTGTGGGAGTCCTTGTAGGTTACTGACAACTCTTTGTCTCAAGTCGCCTTTCATAACTTGCCTTTTAGTGTTAGAACAAGAGGATGGTTTTTTAAGATTATTGAAGCTTATAAATGACATCTAATGCTAGTAACTCTTGATTTATTTAAAGAGGGTGACTCACCTTAGCCATAAAACCGAATGGTGGGACATATTTTCCTGTAAGATGACTTGAATTTTGCTTGGGAAGTGACATTGCTTCTTATATGTCAATGCCTGCAAGACACTCCTGTTCTTCCTTTATTTGTTTACTTGCTGTTCATTAGGCTCTTTCTGTATACGATGGTTCTCACCAAAGGTGAATGACATTCCATGACTATTGTTGGCACATCTATGGTTAATTTGACAAAATTACACAGAAATGAGTCCCTGACAAGAAGACCTGTAGCTCATGGGTTTCCGTCAATAGACGTGTTAGCCTCCCTGCAAGCTAAAATTCCCGACTTGGTTCTCTCTTTACTATTTCAATGTGTGACTGCTATTCTTTCTCAGTCGTTGCATTCCTGGCCTCACCTTGGGGAATAAGCAGCAGTTGCCTCTGCTTGGGCTTGGCCTGAAACAGTATCTTTTAAATTGCACCTCAGATTTGTTTAGGGTTCATAGTTTTTGTGTACTTAGAAACATGGATCCTATAAAGGTTCATTTTGGTTGAGTGAATTTGAGTAACCAAAGGGTAATTAAATGCATATATTTCTTTGTGGTTTTTTTTCATCTAACTATTTTTTCTCAGAGGGGGGAATGAAGTAGAAGAGGGGCTAGGGAGCAGGGAGGCTTCAGAGCCCAGTTGCTCCTTGAAGTGTTTACATGGTGGGGCTAATGTTAAAAGCCTTTCCTTTTTAGGAATAACTCTGGGCCCCAGAAAGTCCCCCTATTAACTCTGGTCCTGAAGCCCTCAGTTAGATTTGTTTTTGGATATTCTGAGTACTCCATTTTGCAAAATCATGTCTGAGCCCCCGCCAGTGTGTGCTATTTTCAGACTTCAAAAATAAAACATTAAATTGCAAAAAAGCATTTGAGATGTAAAAACAGTGTGAATTACAATAAAGAAATAATCAGGCTGTAGAGAAATTCTCACCCACCATATAGGAAAAGGTTTAACCCTTTATATTTTTTATTTAATCTTCTTTGTTTTAATCTATTTGATCTGTAATTCCCCCAATATATTCATAGATACATAAAGTAACTTCAGAAATAATGACCCAGTGGTAAAAATTTAGGATTTGTTGCCCTTTATCTCATCATGATCTGCTAAAGCTGCTCAACCAGTTTCAAGTCCAGAGGATTCTCTCAGTATTCTTGTCATGAGCTTCCTGCAACGTGCTCTCCAACGACAACAATGTAGTCCTTACTTATCTCCTCCTTTGGTTATCCTCTGTTTTAAATTACTTGCCAGAGGACTTCCTAACAACCAGAGTCCTTCCTCCATGAGATCATCTCTTCTGCCAGGTACATAGCTTTCTAGACAAAGTAGCCCAGGGAATTTCCCCCAGTGTGTGATGTTGTCTGGATCCAAAGCATCATGGAAAATAAAATACTGGCAACCCTTATCCTTGTCCCTGTCCATTGCAGGGGTCACATTGGTAGAGGTAAGTGGGCTATTATGCTGACTTGAGAGAGTTCCGATTGGAATCCTTCTGAGGTTCAGAGAAGTTATATGACTTGCCAAAGTTGATATAGGTAGCAAGAGACTGGGATGCTATTTAAATTGAAACCTCTGATCCCAAATCCACAATCTGCCCACTGTGCCACTTTTGTGTACTACCCAAAAGATACCAAGAATTTTGAAGAATTGGAATTTTGGGTAGAAAACAGGAACAGCCACCACCAGTTGATGAAGATGAACCAGAGCCTACAAAGGATCAAAGATTTTAGAGCTGAATTGTGATTTTGTGATCTGATCCAACTACTCCATTTTACAGATATGGAAACCAAGTCTTCTGAGGGTAAATCAGCTTCAAAGTCAAACAGGAAGTAAGTAGTGGACCTGGGAAAGGAAACTAGCATCTTCAACTTCAGATCTAGGGTTCTTTGCGTTTTATCTCACCACCTCAATTTTTGGTCTTGTCCTGTTGAGTAGAGAAATCTTGATCATTTTCCCTCTGACTTCTTACATACACAAAATAAATAACTGAAAAGTCTTTGGGATGTGGGCATCAGCATTTAGTCTCCCCTGGTGGATCAAGGTCTTCTCTTCTTATAGTCTTACTGACACCTCTTATTATTGAAGGAAGGCAGTGTTAGCAAAACAGCCATTTAATCACTTCTACACAAATACCTTGGCCAGTTCCGCAGACCAAACACTGCCTCCTGATGGGGACAGGTCATCCAAGCAGATCCCCAGTTAGTCAGGACTTAAAAGCACTCAAAAGTAGACAGCTTCAGATGAAAGAAAAAACCATCAGGAAGTCAATTCATAACACATTTGAACTGAGAGCAAGGTATAACTAAAGGTTTAATTGAACTTGATATAACAACATCTTTGTTATGGGAAAGTATAATATTTGTCATTTGTCTATGGTTTCCCAATAGTTTCTGAAACCAGTACAGAGAATAGGGACATTGTTCAGTAACTTGTGTTGACTGTTTTTTCCTGTTTCTGCCACAGCTGAATGACTGTTACCTGTATTACAAATACAGGCTGATCTCCCTTCAGAAGGAGAAGGTGAAGGGACTCAGAGAATACCTCTCCAGGATTTTAGGGAGAATCATATTTTCCTAAAGGAAATATAAAGTTCTAGTGGGAAAATGGGGATCTGAAGTAGAGAAGGGGAGACTCGATGCTTGTTAAGGTATTGATCAGTGGAAGAGAATTACCCAGAGGAGAAAGAGAAGGGGAGGGCAACTGTATGATAAGGTAAAAACAGGTGTGAGGCTCTTCCAAAGAGTGGGGAGCTGAATACTCTGAGAATAAATGCTCTGCATATCCTCCTCAGAATGATATAGCAGAATCCCAGAAATTCTCAGGTGAGGGGCCATCTGGTAAAGGGAAGAAGAAGAAAAGTAGTGGAAACCAGGTAGAACAGTGGCTAGAGCTCTGGGCCCAAAGTCAGGAAGATATGAGTTCAAATGTGGCTTCAGACACTCGCTGATTGTGTGACCCAGAGGAACCTCTTTCTGCATCGGTTCCCTCAGCTATAAAACGAGGTTAATCATAGCACCTACCATACATGGTTGATATGAAGAGCAAGCGAGATTATATTTATAAAGCATTTAGCACAGTGCCTGGCGCATAGTAAGAGCTTAATAAATAGCTGCTCCCGGAGACAACTATATACTGATGTGATAGCTGCTCTTCAGAGGTCTGTTATCTTTCTGGGGCTTGTATCCAAGATTTAATAGAGAACTCCCAAACTTATCAAAACAGATGACAATTCCCTGGTTGGTGATTTGTGTGGGCACAGATGACAGTGCCAGAAGGAACCTAAAAGTATCCTGAACAATTATGAAATCTCGGGCAAGAAATGGAGAAGCTTAAAGGAATGAGTTGTATTTTTTTTCACTTTTCCCATTGAGGCAAGGGATAAAGAAGAGGAAAATTAATTTTCAAAGTGAATAGCAAGCAAGGAGGTTGGTGCCTGAGAATGGAATTTTCTGGACTGTAGCATAAAATGTAGGGTTGAGAGATTTCTAGTCATGGATGGAGTATTCCTAAAAGGGCTGGTGATAAATTTTTAGGTGTCTTGAAAATGTGATCCAAAGATCTCTAACAGAATATGTATAGAAGAAGGAGAAGTCCTCTGCATGTCCCATAAGTTGGATGCCACAGGCTACAAAGAAGGAAGAATAACTTTTTTTTTTGAAGATATTCAGAAATTTGCAGGTGAGACAAATGCAAGGAAGGAGCTGGTGGCAAAATCTGTGGCATCAAATTTCTATAAACAAATGACCAAAGGTTAATCAGTTAATGAGAGGAAGTAGAGGTCTTAACAGAGGGTGGCAAATTTGACCTCAAGCTACAAAAGAGACAAGGAGAGATTAAATGCATGGCTGGACCATGGCTCTGGATAGATAAGATTTCTTCAAAAGAAACATGTTATGAAGAAGGGATGGTTGGTAGAGGGACTTTGTATATTAAGAAGGTGTACATGGCAGGAAATCCTGGAAACAGAAGGGGAAGCACTCAGAGGAATTTGGTATTGAGAGAGAAAGAAACAGAAATGATATTGTCACTGTAGTATACGCCAGGAGACCAGAGGAATTGGATGGGTAGTTTGGGTAATAGATCACAAACATTTCCCAGAGCTCTGATAGAGAAGTGATGAGGGGTTTCAATTATCTAGACATCTGCAGGCACTCCCTCTCTGCCAAAAGCACAGCAGCTTGATGTTCCTTAGTGATAATTTAATCCTTCAAAAGGTGTAGAAACTAACAAGGGGAAATACTATTTTGAATCTTATTCTCACTAATAGGAAAAAGCTGGTTGTTGGGAAAAGAAATTGTGGGAAATCTGAGGAAAGGGGAGAAGGGACCAATCTCTCCTAACATTTCTGATAGAGAAAAAGAGGAAATCTGGGCATAATGTTATGTGGACTCCTCAGTTGTGGAAAGCAGATGTCAAAGTTTTCAAACAAAAGCTAGGTAGGATTCCATGAACTAAAATACTACCAGGGAAGTCAGCCCAGGAAATATGAGAGATGCTCAAGAATGAAAATCTTAAGACACAAATGGAAATATTCCATTGACAAGGAAAAATAGCATTCATCTGGAGAGAACAGCATGGATGCACAGGGAGCTCACCAACAAACTTAGATTAAAAATACACAGATGATGGAAATAAGGTCAAGTAACAATATGAATATAAGAAATGTCTCAGTGATATAGAAAAACAGCTTCAAGACTTCAAGGCAAGGCAGGGACAACATAATGGTTTTGTTTTTTAAATCAATATTGGGAGAAACTGTTGGATTGAAGAAAGGAGAGGCTATTGGAATGGGTGGGAAGATAAGAACAGAGGGATGACTGAGGGATTGACCATACTACTCAATCCTTCTTTAGTAGTCAATGGGGAGCAGATCTTTGCATAAGAAATGGCAAACAAAAAGATCTAACAGGGATGTGATAGCCACAAGATAAGGAGGTTTTAGGAGAGGTTATAGCTGCCTCCCATGACTATTTTTTTCTGAGCCACCATCAATGATACTTGAAAGTTCATAGGAAATGGGAGAAATCCTGTTAAGATTCAAAGACCAAATACTCTTCCAATTTTGAGAAAAGGGAAGAGAATAAGGTCTGCAAATTTGAGGTCAGTGAGTTTTGCTCTAGAAAGGGGAGCAGTGATTAATAAAGAGCCAGCCTGACTTCATCAAGAACAAGTCATGTCAAACTAATCTCATTTCCTTTTTTGAACAGGAATTACTGAACTAGCTAATGAGGGGCATGCTGTGGACATAGTTTATTCTTCTAGATTTAGGAAAGTTTTCAATAAAGGGTCTCATCTTATTCTTGTGGATGATAATACAGTCAGATGGATTCACAGCCTGTTAGATGGGCAGACTCAAAGAGTAGTTGCTAATGCTTCAATGTCAACACGGTAGGAAGCCTTTGGTGAGGGGCACCTGAGATCTGTGCTTGGCCCTCTATTGTTTAAAAATTTTATCAGTGACTTGGATAAAGGCTCATGTTGCTATGGCAACAAAGAATCATCTCCCCCTCTCTAATCTTAACTATCCTTCGTGGTTCCGCTCAAGTTCTCATCCCTCCTTGAGGCCTTTCTCTGAAATCCTGGGGCAGGGTGTGGATTATTTGAACCATTCACTTTGGTGAATAATAACACATAGCTTTTCACTATTACTCAAAATGACTTCCATGTCCCTGATAATATATACTTCTCAGTTTTCCATGAGTCCCTCTTTGTTCCCTGACTAAATTTTGAGCTGCTTGATGGGGGTCCCTTTCTTTTCTGGTTCCTCAGTTCCTAGTAGCCAGGTAGGATGGCTTTAAGGAAGGTTGTCTTGACATAGAGCCCAAATTGTCTCTCTGAAGCTTACAACTATTGTTCCAAGTCTGCCCTGTGAGACCAAAATAGAATAAATGCCACATGTCTTCCTGCAAAGAACTGAAGACACTTTTCTGCCTTTTTGGTGAATGATAGAGATCTTGGATCATCATGAAAAATAATATTTACTTTAGACCAGGCCTCTACAACATAAGGCCAGCAGAGAAATGTAGAGTTGCCCAACATACTCTCCTGTTTGTCATGTAACTCAAGGCAACCAATCAGCGTCAGTCTGTCTCTAGTCTAACCTCTCTGTGGCTAAAGAGATTTAGTCTATTTTAATTTTGGCCCATGCTTACTGCCAAGTTGTGCAGGTCTGTTTTAGGGGAAGAGTAACCTTGGAGTCAGAAAGTCCTGAGTTCAGGATCTGCTTCTGATACCCGCTGTGTGATGCTGGATATGACAACTTAATCCCTTTGTGTCCCAGGCAATTAAAACCACAAACTGAAGACCAGATGTCAGTCTGTATTGGTAGGAGGAACTTCTTCCCTGGGAACTTCCTAAAACAGCAAAATCACATGTCAATGCCAGTACCTAGAACAAAGTAGGTGCTTGCCACATCCTTGATAGATGATTCTTAAATGAATGAGTTAGATATCACTGTGACAAAGTCAATGTTGCACAGTGAAAAGAGGGCTGGTTTAAATGCTAGAAAGATAGGTTCACCATGTAATCCTGGGCAAGTCACAACCCCAATTGCCCTGCCCTTCTCCCCCCAAAAAGCAAAAAAAAAAATGGGTTCAGCACTCAAGTCTTACATACTGGTTGCGTGACTTTAGATAAGTCAATTAACCTCTCAAAGCTCTAGGCATCTAGGACTATATGTTACACAGAAGATCCCAACCTACATTGGGAAAAGTCATATCCCACAACTGCCGAATGTGGCCTAAACCAAAATAAAATGTAATTGGGAATATTTTTAAAAAAATAAAAATATAATGAAACATAGGTAATATTAACATGTGGTTTCTAAAGGTGTATGAGGTGTTCAGGGAAGACCAGCACTTCTGGTGGGAGGGCTTTACCAAACCCTTTATGGTGCTTCTTATCCACCTTTGGTGTCCACCTTCATCCAAGCCTTACCCCTGGCTCCAAGAAGCCATAGCACACAGCAGCCACACCATGGCAAATGATCTCAGCAGATGCCAGACTGAGGGTAACTGACAAGCCTCGCAGCCATTGGTGAGTTTGGGGAGTGTCTGCCCCAAGCCCATGAAGAGTGCATGGATGACAATAGTTTGCTCCAGTGGCCATGAGGGTGGCTGAAGCAGGCTCTGTGGAATGCTTAGAGCTTGGTTAGACATCGAAGATGCCAAAGGTCATCCACTGCATTCCAGACCATTTCAGTCATCCTGACTTTCATCTTGCCACTCAACTTTGATGACTCTGAAAGTGAGAATGAGGCTGATGCTTGTGCAACCCTGCCTCACTTTAATCCAATTCATGCACAGTGATGTCACTGGTCCTTGAGAATGAAGAAAGAACAACCTCGGTTTCTTCATCAATAAGCAGTTCTTAGAGATTCTTATATATGCTTTAGTGGTCCCCCTTTCTATTCCAATTTGACGTCACTGATCCATACAATTGCAATCACATTTACAAAGCACCGTCCTCACAATAATTGTGGGCTCATTATTATTATCACGATTTCAGAGATGAGGACACTGTGAGTCTCTGGTTTAGCAACTGGACAATTCAGTGAATTAGAGTAACCCCAAAGATCCTGGTCGGCTGATGTGCTCCTGACGTCCTTTTGGAAAGTAGGAACTTTTCCAGACCCCCGTAGAATACTTTACTGTCAAAGTATTGGAGGCTGACTACTGCTTTATTCCAAAAGTAAAATGCTTATGAGGCAGTTGGCTTAAATTGCTCATGAATTCAATCAAAAACTGGACAGGCTCTTTCCATGTCAACATAAAATTTAGCTTCTGGTGATTGGAGCTTGCAACTCAGAATTGATGGGACGTCTTTTAGTCTCCAGTGTAGCCATTCAAAAATATGGATTACTGCTTAAGAGGAATGGAGGTCATTAAGCTTATGGTCAGGTTACAGTGCCAGAGCCAGACCTGGCTGTTTTATGTTTCAGGTTAATCAACCAACCCTTTTATGACTTTAAACAGAGGGTAATTTGAAGAATAAACACCCTGGTAATTAGCCTGGAGGATCTGGAGGCATTTGCTATTTGTACTATTGTTATCTGGGGATATTCCTTCCATCTACTACTCTTTAAAATACCCAGAGGTAAAGCCTACTTCTATCCAGGAGATTTGATTAAAGTCATCCGGTAATTAGGATTAATTTCCTTCCTGGGGTATTCAATTAAGGCAATTAATATGGTATTAGGCCTTGGTCTGGGGGTAGAAATGGAAGAGTTTCTAATACCCACAAACTGGAAAATGCAAGTTTGTGACTGGACTGGGAGAAAAAGTTTCCAGCTCAGAAAAGGAGTAGAATTGTATGACATAGATGGCTTCCATTTTTCTGGGAAGAGCAGCTTTGTTTAGAAGTGGTCTTCCCCAATGCAGTCCTCACACACCTTTGCTTCCTTATTCATTCATTCACTCAACGAGTACTTATTAATTGCTTACTGTGTACAGAGTGTGCACAAAGTCTTGATTCCAACCATAACTAGCACAAAGCATGTATGGGCCAGGGTTGGGCAATCAAACCCCTGCTTATGTTACTGTCTAGTGAAGGCTTTAAGCTTTCATGGTCAAAGAATCAAAAACTATTAGAGCTGAAAGGAGCACAATCCTTCCATAGGTCATCTAGTTTAAACCATTTACCTCTCCCTTTCAACCACCCCAAATTGAATCATTAGGATCAAAGATTGAGAGTTGGAAGGGACTTCAGGAGCCTGCACATTTCTCAGACAAGGAAACTGAAGCTTACAGAAGTGACATGCCTGAGGTCACACAGGTGATGGCAAGTGGTCATTTAGCCTTTGCCTGAAGACTTCCAAAGGATGTACCAATTCTACTTAGGGGCAGCAGTATGTTGGAGTAGGCAGGAAGCAGGCTTGGGGAGTGGCCAGAGAAGACTAACCAGGACAGGGAAGGACCTTAAATTCAGGATGTGTGAGGGTCAGTTGAAATAATTGGGAATGTTTAGCCTGGTGGAAGGGAAGCCTCAGGGAAAACAGACTCTGCATTTTCAGTTATTTGAAGAGTTGGATGTGGGAAAGGTATTTGAAATATTCTGGTTGGTCCAACAGGGCAGAGCTAGGTACAATGGGCAGAGGTTCCAAAGGAGCAAGTGTAGACTTGGTAACATGAAAAACAGTTTCTAACAATTAGCATAAAGACTAGATCAGTGATTTTTTTCTTTTTTTAAATAATATTTTCTTTTTTCCCCAGTTACATGTCAAGAAAATTTTTAGCACTTATTTTTCACAAGATTTCTAGTTCCAAATTTTTCTCCCTCCCTCCCTTCCCTCCCCTCTTCTGAAGATGGTAGGCAGTTAGATATTGTTTATATATGTACTATCATGCAAAAATATTTCCATGTTAGTCACTATTGTGAAAGAAGAAATAGATAAAAAAAACACGAGAAAGAATAAAGTAAGTGAAAAAATGCTTTGGTCTGCATTCATTGTCCATCAGTTCTTTATCTGGATATGGATAGCATTTTCCTTCATGAGTCCTTTGTATTTGTCTTGGATCATTGTGTTGCTGAGAAGAACTGAGTCATCCATAGTTGGTCATCATACAATGTCACTGTTATTGGGTACAATGTTCTCCTTGTTCTGCTCATTTTGCTTTGTATCAGTTTGTATAAGTCTTTCAAGGATTTTCTGAAATCTGCCTGTTCATCATTTCTTATTGCACAACACTATCCCATTACATTTACATACCACAGTTTGTTCAGCTATCCCCCAGTTATGGGCATTCCCTTAATTTTCAATAGTCTTCCACCATGAAAAGGCCTGCTATAAATATTTTGCACATTTTTGCACACATTTCCCCATCTTCTATGATCACTTTTGGATACAGATATAGTAGTGGTATTGTTGGATCAAACACTTTGGTTGTCCTTTGGCCATAATTCCAAATTGCTCTCCAGAATGGTTGGATCAGTTCACAACTCTACCAAGTGTCCTGATTTTCCCAAATCCTCTCCAACATTTATCATTTTCCTTTTTTTGTCATATTAACCCATCTGGTAGGCATGAGGTGGTACCTCAGTGTTTTAATTTGCATTTCTTTTTTTTTTTTAAAGCAATTGAGGTTAAGTAACTTGTTCAAGGTTACACGGCCAGTTATTTCTGGGTAGGTGCTAATTATCAGAGCCCAGATTCGATCCCAGGTCATCCCAACTCTGGGGCTGGTGCTCTTACTGTGCCACCTGGCCGCCCCCTTAATTTGCATTTCTTTAGTCAATAGTGATTTAGAGCACTTCTTCATTTGCTTATAGGTACCTTTGATTGTTTCATATGAAAACTGTCCATTCATATCCTTTGACCATTTATCAGTTGGGGAATGGCTTGTATTCTTATAAGTTTGACTCACTTCTCTATAAATTTGAGAAATGAGGCCTATATCAGAGATACTTGCTGTAAAGATTGTTTCCCAGATTCCTGCTTTCCTTCTAATCTTGGTTGTATTGGTTTTGTTTGTACAAGCTTTCTAATTTAATATGATCACAATTATCTATTTTGCATTTTGTAATGCTCCCTATCTCTTGTTTGGTTATGAATTCTTCCCCTCCCCAGAGATCAGACACTATTCCTTGCTTTTCTAATTTGCTTATGGTGTCATCCTTTATGTCTAAATCATGTACCCATTTTTACCTTGTCTTGGTATATGGTGTGAGATAACTTATACCTACCTTGTTTCCTATTGTTTTCCAATTTTCCCAGTAGCTTTTGTCAAATAGTGATTTCTTATTCCAAAAACTGAGGTCTTTGGGTTTATCAAACACTAGGTCACCATGGTCATTGACTACTGTGTCTTGTGTACCTAATCTATTCTACTGATCCACCATTCTATTTGTTAGCTAGTACCAGATAAGTTTTGAGGATTACTACTTTATAATATAGTTTGAGATATGGTATTGCTAGACTGCCTTCTTTTGTATTTTTTTGCACTAATTCCCTTGATATTCATGATCTTTGGTTGTTCCGGATGAATCTTGTTATTTTTTCCAGCTCTATAAAATAATTTTTTAGTAGTTTGATTGGTATGGCACTGAATAGTTTAGATAGTTTGGACAGAATTGTCATTTCTATCATATTAGCTTAGCCTCTCCATGCGCAATTGATATTTTCTTAGACCTGTGATTTCATCAGTGAAGTAAGTCTCCATGGAAATAATGTTCCCTACCAAGATAGGCCAGTACCATCTCTGAAACTCATTGTCATGGAGAATTGCCTAGAACATGGAGAGGTTAAGTGACTTGCCCTGGGGTCATATAGCTCAGATGTGTCAGAAGTAGGATTTGAACTCAGGTCCTCCAATATCAAAAGCCATGGTCTTTCCACTTTGCCTCACCACCTTTCAGGAGGCAACACTGAACCCAAAGAGATGATGAAAATCTCCCAAGATCACACAGTGATCTAGACTTAGAACTAGAACCCAGGTGTCCTGACTCCCAGTCCAATGTTCTTTCTATGACCCCAAAGTAAATTTGGTCTAGGTGGCTGATAATTCCTGCCAGCTGATATGGTTGTCACACCCTACCTTTATGCCAAGATGATGTGTTAAGTTAATTCCAAGTTCCTCCTTATTGGATTTCTTAAACTTCTCTGTACAGCAAGAAAATGACTAGAACATTGCTCTCAGTCTCCATTTTCTATCTCATTGGTTAAGTCCCTTTTCTGAAGGGTTAACATGTTGGGACTTTATGAAGTAATGCTCAATCAGAGTGGTAGCATTAAAAAGCTACATTTTTCATCAATACACTTATTTGAACAAAAAACATTTCCCAACAAGCACCCAAGCAAACCCCCTACAAAGTGAATCCATCTCTTACTTTATAGACACTTATTCTACAAATGTCCACTTTAATGGACAATGCAAGCCAAAGAGCAGGAGCTATGACAGTAGAGAATCTGGGTTGAAATCTCACCTCCAATGCTTACTACCTTTATGACCTTTGCCAAGCCACTTGGCCCCTCTGATCCTCATTTTTCTTATCTGTAAAACTACCAGCCTGGGCTAGACGGCCTCTGAGCTTCCTTTAAGTTCTTTCTCTCTGACCCTATGATGGTTCTCTTCCAGCTCTAGAGACTCCATTTACTCATTATAGACACATTTGTTCTCTTGGTAGTCAGGAGGTGTGACCATTGCTGGAGAAATAGAAAAGGGAGGCAATGAGAATGGATGGAAAAAGGGGTTAGCAACTGCAGAGAGGTAAGTTTGGACTCCATGTCAGAAAAACCTTCCTAACTTTTAAATCAGTCCAAAATGGGAACAAGCTTCCTGGAGAGGCGAGGCCCCCTCCCCCCGCCCCCATCTTCAAACAGAGGTTGAAGGAGGTTATAGTGGGAATTCCTTTTGTGTATGGCTTGAACTTGTTGGCCACTGAGGCTGCATCTCTTACCAGCTTCTGTTATTTAAAGTGGGAATTCGAGGGCACCTGTGGCTGTCTTAAAAAAGTCAGGTGTTGCCTCTTAGGCCGAGTTTCCCTGGTGAAGCTGCTTTGGGTAGCCAAGCCTGAAGTCCTTATGAAGCCTCAGGAATTATGAGGCATCCTTAAGAACTACATTTCCCATCGTCCTTCACATTCCCAACTTTGTTTCTTACTCACTGTTGTCAGCCATGCGCTGACTCCCTCCTCTTGCTTTCCCCACAACCACAACACTATCTTTTTCTCCTTGGGTAAGTACTATTCATGACAGACAGGCATCTAAGTGTCTGTTTATAATTTGGGTATAACAGAGTGGGAAAGAGGGCGACTTTAGGAAGCTCCAGGAATTCTCTAGAACTTTCCCATTAAAGAGAGTAGAAATAGACTTTTATCACATAGATTTTTATCATATTTTTATCACATAGATTTTCATGGAAACATTCACGCAAAACCAACACTTTTCACTTTTCTAGTTGACTAATTGTTAATAGAAAGAAAGGATATGCACTTTAATTTTGATATGGGATAGAGTCTGTCTCTTTGATTTCATTTTTTCCTTCTTCAGGGAGGGAAACTCCCTGTACCAATTCAGGAGGGCACCTTTCTGCAACATAGTCATAGAGAATTGCCTAATAAGGGTCACTGTAGGCCACATAGTGACTTAGCTTTAAAATGTAATATTATCTATATTTTTATTTGTTGTGTTAAATATTTTCCAGTTACAGTTTAATCTGGCATAGGCCACACTCTACTGTTACAGGCCTGTGGACCACGGGCTGGGTATTTGATATGTCTAGCCCAAAGTGCTGCCAAGTTAAGTGACTTATTCCAATTCACACAGCCAATAAGCGTTCAAGGCAGGACTAGAATCCAGATCTGCCGGCCTTTGAGGTCATCTCTCTATCCATTATGCCACTTGCCTCTCATTGTTGATAGACAGGTCCCAATATTACCAGTTTCCTCTGACTCAGGTTTTATTGCCTCAGAGCTGTCTTTTTTTTTTTTTTTAATACCATTGGAGCCATCACGAATGCTGGCTTTGATCAGGAGAGTTCCCTGTGTAACTTAATGAGACACACTATGGGGAGGTTTGGGATTCTTTTTTTTTTTTTTTGAGACTCCCTCTGGAGGAGAGCATGGACATGTCCCAGTCTGGCTTTTGAAAGGTGTACTTCATTATCTCTTTCATGGTTGGCTTTCATTGTTCTCTGTTTTGTTCTTCTGCTAGGAGGTGCCATCTCTGTGCAGGTCCATAGAAGGGAATCTTCATCATAGATTCAGTCCTTTTTCCTTTCTTGTAAAGAGATCTTGAGAGCTTGTCATAACTAAGAGGAACACCAGATCCAGGAAAGGAGCATATTTCTCCATACTTGTGATCTTTGGGGGGGGGAGGGGTACTTTCTTTACTTCCTACTAGTATTGCCACATTTCTTCAGATTCTCGATATTTATTTCTTCTGGCACAAGAACATCTGATTACTCTCATATACCACAGTTTGTTCAACTATTTTCCAATGATTATGCATCCATTTTGCTTCTAGCTTTTTGTTATAACAATACTAATATGTGTATATTTGCACTCATGGATTTTTTTTTCTGGCTGTCAATAAGCTCCTTGGGGGTATAATCTCAGTGGTGGGATTCCTGGGTCAAAATATTGGACATTTTAATAATTTGTATTACAGAGTTCCAAGCTGTTTTCTTCCAGAATGGCAGGTCCAATTCATATCTCTACTAGAAATGAATTAGCATTCCTGTCTCCATAGTGAATTTTATGTCGGTGGCATTTTGCAAAGTGTTGTTTCTAATCTCTATCTTGTGTTTTCTTCTTCAAGACATTAGAATTCATGAAAAGCCATTGGAAAGATTGAAAAGCTCATCATTCTAACCAGACTTAGTTGTTTCTCCTAACAATAACAGAAAGATGTCGAAAGATTTCAGCTGATGCAGGCGAAGTTGTTTTGATGGAAAGGTGTGTCATTCACCTCCTGGTTCTACAATTCTGAATGTTTCCTTTTTTCTCTTTTCATTCCAACAATTGCTATTGAACAACAACAATGTGAATTAAGTAAAAGAATTTAATTTGCTTTGAAAAGCTGCATGTCTTGAGCCCACTAATATGACTGTTAGACAAATGTCATTTCTGGATGGTGAACCTAGTCCTGTTGGCAATTGAAAAGTAAGGCACTCACCTTCTGCAGGTGGATTAACTCTTTCAACCCTTTTGGGTGTCATTTAGTGCACTGGTGGCCTTTTATGATGACTATAACATGGCTTGTGCCATATTGGAATGACACCCAAGAGGTGTCATTTCATAAACTGCTAATTATGCTGACAAAGGCCAACTTGCTCCTTGGAATAGATTAGGTAGAATTACAAGACATGTGTCATGGTTAGTTGGCTTCTCGGTTCTGCTTTTACCTATACCAGAGCAAAGGTGGGAACCTGAACCATTTGGCCTCAAAGATGAATCTGTGAGCCAGGCGCCATCAGATGCTACATCCTGAGTGTGAATCCCACTTGAGATATTTCCTGCCTGTATGACTTTGGACAAGTCTCTTTACCTCTATGGCCCTCAGTTGCCTTATTTGTCAAATGAAGGGGTTGTACTCTAGCTCTAACTCTATGATACTATGACCCTAAGGACCACTAAATCCTTATACCACACATAGGTCAATAGGATTCCTGAAAGTGTCCTGTTTTCTAGGGAATATGAATGTCCCATACCTTTCCTTTGTAGGATATATGAAAACCATACAGCAAGGAGATATAGGGTAAGTCCCCTAAAACTTCGGGTGTGGTCTGCTAAGGGTCCTGTGGTCCTTCTAGGTAATTGCACTATAATTACTGTTTAAGCTCAGAGAGTTAAGGCAACCAGACATGGAGAGACAGTTAGCTAGTAATGTGTAACCCCTGACTTCAAAATAATAGTGCCTGCCCTCAGATATCCCTTAGCATCTAGTGAGGCCTAGAACCAGCCTGCCAGCAGTCTTATCTCCATGTACTTATTACAAGGAGATATAGCTGTCAGTCAGTCAACAAATATTTATTAGGCACATACTATATGCACGTCCCTGTGCTAAACACAAAAAGAAAGATAGTTGCTGCCCTCAGGAAGCTCACAGTCCAACGATGGAAGAAAACACAAAAAAGGAAGCTGAAAAGTGGGGCAGGGGAAGAGAAGGTCACACTGGGGGTATGATGCTGAGTGGGAAATGAAGAACTGGCTGACCTGGGAGCCTTCTTCACATGGAGGCTTTAGGAGGAACTCTTTTTTCCACCCTTCAGTGCTCTGGTCAGAGGAGCAGAGGACATTGATGACTGTTTTGGGTTTCTGATCATGAGGATCCTGAAGGCATTATTGAGCCTAGTCCAAAGGGGTGTAGCTGAGGAGGAAATGAGGCTCTATGGGTCACCACTGTTCCCACAGAATTACTACCTACCCTGTGTGGAAGCTATAGGGAAGATTCAGATGTGACTTTGTCAGAAATATAATCAGTGATATTTCTACCTAGGGCACAGTTCCCCCGGAGTAGATGGCCTGAGTTGAAGACCATTGTTCAAGGCAACTATTTGACTTAGGCCCTAGAGGGGTGCCTGATCTTTGGGAGCAGCTCCCCTTCTTCCTCCAGATTCTGAGAAGTAGACAGCAGCAACCAGAAGGTGGGAAACATTAGATGTTCTTCCCCACCCTCCCCCCGTTGAAGACTATTGGAATGCCAAAGGGAAGTGTGCATCCCCCCTCATCTGTCTGCTAAAGCAGGGTTGTCTCAAAGCTCCTGTTTTGTTGGGCTGGTGGAAGATTTCTTTTCTCTTTTGGAGAAGGTTGAACTCAAAAGGAGAAACTGCTTCTGTCTGCAGCCAGCAGTGCAAGCCACAACCATCTTCCTATGCAAACAAAAGTTTCCCTCCCATTGTTCATTGGCCTTTCATTGCTATCATTTAACTCTCCCTTTTATATAAAGGAAGAGTTGACTGGTCACTAGTCCTTGTGATTAGTGCTGGCTTGGGTAGGAATTTGGGGAAAATTTCAGATATCTGATAGCCCTTGAGGCTAAAGACAGCCAGACTCAGTAAAGAAGGATATGTGTGACTGGTCAGATCTCCAATGGGCTACCTTATTGCAGGTAAACACACCCTATGTACTCCATAAGGGAGTGACCTTCCTGTGTAAACACTACCTGGGCTATATCCTCATTCAGTTTTCTATATAGGAATCTCTCTTCACCCGTGTCACCTGTGGTAAATACTTGTATATCTCACCTAAGTACAATGTATTTGCTTACATATGCACATGTTCTCTTCCTCCCCAACAGAAAGTAAGCTCCTTGAGGGGTGGGCAGTGAGTGGCAGATGATACACTAATGGAAGGGTTGAATGAGAACAACTCTGGCTATAAAGAGCATGCCCAAGTTTTCAGATAGAACTAGAGAAAGCACACCCCACAATCTGTGACATCATGGAGAGGACATGGGATCTGAGCTTAATGAACTTGGGTTCAAATATTGCCTCTGACACCTGGGTGATTTTGCAATCAATTAACCTCCTGGGTCATTAGTTTCCTAATTCATAAAATGAGGGTTTGGACTTGACTTGAGGCCCCTTCTAGTTCTAGATCTGTGATCCTGAGAGAGTAGAATTTATACTCAGGACATCCAGGTTTGAGTCCTGACTCAGGACTAGCCATATGATCAAAAAGCAAGTCATTAGAACTTCTTGAAGCTCAGTTTTCTCATCTATAAAGTGGGCATAATATTAATTTTTCTCTACCTTGTATTTTGAAGGGAGTGATATACTTTGTGAACCTTAAAATGCTATCGAAATGAATTATTCCATTCCTCTGTTCTTTCAGTTTCTTTCTCTTGGTTGGTCAATTGCAAGCATGCATATGGTTAGAAGAAAGGGTGAAAGAAAACACACAGAGACAGTTGGTGGGTATCACCTTATTGAGAGATGCCTGAGAAGTGGCCAGACATACCAGCACCCCCTCCCCATCTGCACAACACCATAATGCTTCCTGAATTTCTGATAATGGAAACTCTTGCTTATGGTTTTGGTTGGGATTGAAGGGAAGGTTTGGTTCATTTTCCAGAGCTAGGTTCACCAGGATGCTTTGGAAAATAGCTTGCCAAGTTAGTTAGAATAGGTATTTGTAAGAAGCATGAAGGCTGACCCTATCTAGATTTCTTCCTCCTCAGCCTGGATCAGTTTGATTGGCTCACTGAAAGATGAACTTCTTCTTTTTTTTTTCTTTTTTAAGCAATTGGGGTTAAGTAACTTGCTCAAGATTACACGGCCAGTTTTTTCTGGGTGTGGTGCTGAGTATCTGAGCCCGGATTTGATCCAGGTCATCCCGACACTGGAGCTGGTACTCTTACTCGCTGAGCCACCTGGCTGCCCCTAAGCAATTGGGGTTAAGTAACTTGCTCAGGGTTACACGGCCAGGGTTTCTGGGTGGGTGCTAAGTGTCTGAGCCCGGGATTCGATCTCCAGGTCATTCCAACACTGGAGCCGGTGCTCTTACTCGCTGTGCTACCTAGCCGCCCCACAAGATGAACTTCTTAAAACTGTAGACTGGCTACATATTCACAGAGTAGCTTATGATGATTTCCCTTGGCTAACTCCTAAAGGCATCTTTGTTACACTAAGACAGACAGGTGGTGGCTTATTTGTTCTGATTTGAGAAGCAGCAAGCACAGTTTTGCACTCACTCCATTCCCACCCAGAACAATCTTCTCTCCTTGCTCACTCTACAATGCCCAGAATTCAGTCATTGATGATAATAATATTCTGCTAGTGTCTTAGAGTCAGAACATTTGGATTTAAACTCCTGTTCTGCTGTTTGCTATCTGTAAAGCCTTGGGCAAATCCCCAGATATCTTTGGTCTTTTGTATCCTAACTTCTGAGGACCCTCCTAGCTCTAGAACCTGTGGACTTGGTCTATTCCCACAAATGATTTCATTTCATCTTCTCTAGGAGGCAGTTCGAATATTATTTTGCCTATTTTGCAGAGAAGGAATTGAGACTGCTACCTTGCCCAAGGTCATATAGTTAGAAAGTGGCAAAAACAGAATTTGAACTCAGATCTTATTAATCCAAATATAGGACCTTCTTTGTCTGTTATACCACATTGCCTCACTCCATTCCCTTTTAATATAGAGATTTTGTCCTTTAAAATTTAAGCACTGTGGGAGGAATATCAAGATAGATAAAGACTTTATTGAGTACTTAACTATGTTTCAGGCACTGTGTACCTCAAGGATTATTCTCCCTTCACTCCTAAAATTCTAGTGGGGGAAGATGACACATAAAAGGAAGCCGAAAAGCAAAGTTGGGTAAGGGAGTCATCCAGGAGCAAGGGAGAGAAGTCATTCAGAAAGTCATAGTATGGTTTGGGTTAGGAGAGAATAGTACTACCAGGAATTCTTCCTCAAATGGAGTAAATTGTCAGTCAATAAAGATACTTAGAAGAAAGCATTAATATGCAGTTGGATTCGTGACCATCAGTACATAAAATCCTAGACACTGTCATTGGATAGTGTCCTCAGATTGGAACAGAAGGCAGACAGCAGTCTGAATTGCTTTGGTGATAGTGCATGATGCATTTAATGATCCCAGGCCTCTTCCTGAGACCAAAGTCCATCTTTTTTTTGCACTGACATTCTTCTGGTGATATACGGCTGTTAGTCAAGCTATGGTCTCTGAAGAGATGAAGTTAGGCATTACTCAAAGGGCAAAGGAAAGGCTCAGGGTTGGCAAGAACAGGTGGCAGCATGTTACAAATAAGCAGCGCACTGGCAAAGTAGTCCAAAAGATGTTACTAGAGAAATGTGGGGCCTCCAAAGAATGTGACTGAGAGATAAGCTATGGAGAGCTCATTTCCGCGTCATGTCCAAGGTTCCAGAGGGTGGCCACTAGCATCTTGGGTGCATTTACGGGAATACATGGACTAGTATGGTACTAGCATTGCACAGGATGGGAAGGCATAGGATGAGGTACCTTTCATTAAAGCCATATCAGAATCTAACAAGTGAATTCATAACAGAATTGAGTAACTCTCTGAGGCAAGTCAAGCCAACTAGCATTTATTGAGTGCTTACAATATGCCAGGCACTATGATAAGTGAAACAGCAAGAACAGTCCTTGCCCTGAAAGAGCTCCCTTCTGAAGGGGGGAGAGATCCCATTGAAGGAAATGAGAAAAGAGGGAGTAGGAAGGCATCTCTTCTCACATGGAGATTCTGCAGGCTGGGAGGAGAATGGGGCTTGTAGCCTGGAAAGGAACTAAAACACAAATGGACTGGGTGGCTTCCTTAAAATGAAGGTTCTGGGATGAAGCAGCCAAGCAGAGAGAAGGGCCTTATGGGTAAAAGTACCTCTAGGGTGTGCAGTCCAGAGTTAGAGTGAGCTCCCAAGGTAAAGAGGCTTCTGGGATATAACAGATAAGGTCTAGGAGGACAGCCTGGAAAATGAGGAAGGTTTGGTAGGAAAGGACAGGCAAAAGGAACATAAAGGGCCCTGGGTGCTTAAGAGGAAAGTAGCATTGGGGTTGGCTATGCCCCACAAAGAGGGAGAGGCAATCTCAAGGGGCAGATGGAAGCCCAATTCCCCATTGGATGGCTTTGCCAAGGGCTGGCCCTGCCTCAATTGCCACAGTCCTCTTAGCTACCCCATCCTTTCCTTTTAGTTACCTGCCAAGTTCAGCCCTGACTGGCATCATAGCTGCCTAGACATGGGAGCTCTGTGGCTTCAAGTGAATAATGCTGCCCTGTTACTGAGCGGTGGGAATTCTGTCTGGTGTTTATCATTTTTATTCACAACATGTAACAGGGGAAAAAAGAAGCCTCTTGCTGCATTCTGAGTTGTTGGGAGATTTTTTTCCCACCTCTTTCTTTTGCTCTTGAGCTAAAAGGATATATCCTATTTTGGGAGGATGCTTTAGTCCTATTTTTGTAGATTTTACCTGAAAGATTCTAGGGACCTGTGCAATAATTCTTTTATAGCTTCCCATTCTGGGTTATTTTGGGGACAGTTTATCTGGAGGCAGAGTTGTCAGTGGAAAGCAATTCAACCTCATGGGAAGAGCCTTGCATTTAGGACTGGAGAGCTAGCTTCCAATCCTGACTTTGATATTTCCTACTATGCTATTACTTTGGGCAGGTCCTTTGACCTCCCTGGGCCACAGGCTCCTTATCTACCCATGAAATTATAGCTTTGGGATGCATCATAGGAGATATTATTATTTTAGAGCTAGACAGAACCTTAACAGCATGGCATAGTAGGTTGCATTGGCTTGGAGTAAAGAAGACTTTATTTTGAATCATGCTGCAGATAATTAGTTGTTGTTCAATACTGGTCAAGTCATATAACATCTCTGTTTTGTTATCTATAAAATGGAGAGAAAAACAGCATCTGTCTTACAGGGGCTTATTGAAGGGCAAATACATGCAGAAAAATTTTTTAGTAAGGTCTTACTATGTGCCAAGTACTGTGCTAAACTCTTGAGGTATAAATGAAAAAAATCAAGACAGTCTCTGCTCTCAAGGACTTCACATTCTACTCTGGGGGAGATAACATATTTTTAAAAGTCTGAAAGGCAGATGGAAAGACCCAGACACCCTAAGGGTAAAGCTTCTGGGCAGATAGCAAGGCCGAGAGGTTCTTGGGTTATAAATGTAGATCATATGGTGGTACAAATGAGAATACACACACACACACACACACACACTAACACACACACACACACACACACATATATATATATATACATGTATATATATGTATATGAATGCACCTTACAAGTCTTAAAATGCAATATAAATGCCCATCATCAGCATCTTGTCAATCTTTTCTTTCAAGATTTTATTCCAGTTTTCAATTCTAGGCCATATATACCAAGGGGCACAGGGCCTAGAAAATCATGCTGAAATCCTTGTATCTCTTCTTCTCTTTCCATCAGTACTTTTGGAATCAGGCTAAAA
The DNA here is from genome assembly GCF_028583685.1 of Petaurus breviceps papuanus. Classification (NCBI taxonomy): domain Eukaryota; kingdom Metazoa; phylum Chordata; class Mammalia; order Diprotodontia; family Petauridae; genus Petaurus; species Petaurus breviceps. Next base: position 18,978,791 of record NW_027185759.1, read on the forward strand.
TGAACAGCAATGGCAGTTTTAAAAGCCTAGGAAGAGATATAAAAAAAATTAAACAAAAGAAAACATGCATCCAGAGGTGATGCTGCAGAAGGAAGAGGCAAGTCAATTTGCCCCAGACCTATGACCTAGACCATGGGCATTTTAGAACTGTACCTCAGATCCCTGCTCAGCCCCACTGCCTCTTTCCTTCAACAGCATAGACTAAGAGCTATATTTTCGATAAGCAACATAGGGTGGTGTCCATGGTTCTGATTTCTGCAGTTAGATTTGGTGATGCTTAGATCAACATTGCCTTGAAGCTGAATATTGATCCTGCTTAGTAAGGAGCTGGAGGCTGTCTAATGAGAGCAGCACTGACACCACAGATGGCAAGGAATAGAATATATTACACTTAGACTCTTTGGGAAAGGATGCCAGCATCTTGGGGGAAGATGTGCCAGCCACTAATTACTAATACATATTTTGAGAACATCTGAAGTTGTATTACACCACAAGCAAGAACTTGATTCACTTCAGATTCCTGCAAGTCCTAAATTAGGAATCTAATGTCCAGGGAGAACCACAGCCCTGAGGTGGGCTTTCTCAAATGGTCATCCATTTGCACACAGAAAATGTGAAATTCTTCCTCACCCCTTATTTAGTTTGTCCAGGATCAAGGACTTTCTTTAATTTCCTTTGGAGCCAAAATTCTCTCATTTTGATTTGCCTGCCAAATACAGCTTATCCAAGTACTGGCAGCTTACTGTTGCGGTGTCTTTCTTTTAATCAATTCAATCTGGTAGTTGGATTTCTACAGGGTTGAATTTGGAGAAAGAAGCCTATGAATCTGTATGTGAAGTCAACTTGCCAAGGCTAATAATTCATAGAACTCAGTGTCTATCATGGATTTTTGTAATTTTTGTGGTTTTATTTTAAAGTAGAAAGAGTTATGTTTCATATTCATCATTCAAAAGATTTGGGTTTTGCCATTTAAAAATAAAAGATAAAAAAATGCCATATAGACCCTGAATCACAAGAATTCAAAGTTGAAACAGGTCACATTCTATATGTACAGCCCAGTTCATACCTCACAAAGAACATAGCTGGCCAGTAGTCATCAGTACTACGTTTGCATAATAATTTCCAGTAAGGGCAGCTGGGTGGCACAGCAGATAGAGTGCCAGGCTTAGAGTCAGGAAGATTTATCTTCAAAATCAAATCTTGTCCCAGACACTTACTAGCTGTGTGACCCTGGGTAAGTCACTTAACCATGCTTGCTTCAGTTTCCTTATCTTTAATAATGAGCTGGAGAAGTAAATGGCAAACCACTCCACTATCTTTGCCAAGAAAACCCCAAATGGGGTCATAAAAAAGCAGACATAATTGAAAAACTTACTGAACAACAACTCCAATGGGAAGGAAACCATGATCTCCCAAAGCACTCCATTCTACCTTAGGATGGCATTCATTGTTATTAGAAAGTTTTCCTCTTGCATCAAACCCAAGTTTGCCTTTTTCTAACTTCCCCCATTGATCTTATTTCTGAACCTTGAGGAAGTGGAAAGAGTCATTCTTCTCTATGACAACTCTTTTTTTTAAGCAATTGGGGTTAAGTAACTTGCTCAAGGTTACATGGCCAGTTATTTCTGGGTGTGGTGCTGAGTATCTGAGCCCGGATTTGATCCAGGTCATCCCGACACTGGAGCTGGTGCTCTTACTCGCTGACCCACCTGGCCGCCCCTCTATGACAACTCTTCAAATAATAAAGAAAACAATTCTATCTCTCTGCTCTGAGAGAGACTCTGATTCTTCTCTTTTCCAAACTAAATACCTGTTGTCCCTTAAAAAATCCTCACCTGGCACAAAGTGAAGACTCTTTACCACCCTGGTTGTCCTCTAGTCTAGACAGTTTCTAGATTATCTATAACCTTATTAAAATATATTATGCAGAACTGAATACAACACTCTCCATGTGGTAGAAGCACTGCTTAACATAAGCCCCCCCCTCCATTTAAGTCCTATTTGATTGATTTAACATCATGTCACAGGGGTTGACACAGAGACTCTATTCCAGTGGAGAACAAGTTCTGGCAGGTGCTAACAGACTCCAAGTAGGGGGATCTTGTCACTCTTTAGAAGTGAATGCTATGATAATGATTAAAAGACAAACTACTTGGTGCTAAAAATGGTCAATTAAAATGTCAACCTTTGCAAAATCCAGGGATCTTAGGGTTGTATTTGTGGGAGGTATTCTGTCTCTCTTTGATTAGAGAGATGGCTGACAAATGCCTAGAAAGAGAAGTAGTGATTGCAGAGAACCAGAATGACTTCATCATGGAAAGAGAGTGCCAGACAAACTTCATTTCCTTTTTTTTGACAGGATTACTAAACTAGTAGACGAGGGGAATGTTGTCAATACAGTTTGCTTTTTGGCAAGCCTTTTTGATAAGTCATTTTTTACTCTCATTGCTGAGATGGTGGAGAAATGTTTGGATGGGTTCTGGACTGACTGGATGGCCAGACTTGAAAAGCAGTTGTTAGCAGCTCAGTGTCAGCATGGCAGGAGATTGACACTGGGGCATTGTTGGGGCTGTGCTTGGTCCTGTGCTGTTTAGCCTTTTACCAGTGACTCAGATAAAACAAGAGATGTTATGCTCATCAGTTCTGCAGATGACACAAATCTGGGAGGTGAGCTAACAGAGTGTATGATAAAAGTGAATGATCCAAAGAGATCTTGACAGGAGAGAACATTTGACTGAATCTAATAAGGTGAAAAATTCAATAGGAGTCAATGTAAAGTATTGTACTTGAGTACAAAAGATCAATCTCTCACACACATACACACACACACACATGACAGGAGAGGTACAGATCAGAAGCAAGTTTGAAAAAGATCTGGGGCTTTTTGTGAATTTGTGCCATATGGTGAATTTAAGTGCCATATAAAGCAAGAGTGTGATGGAGCATCCAGAAAGGTCATGTGATCATGTGTGTGAAGAGGGGCAGAGCTTTCAGGAATAGGGAGGTTATTGTTTCATGGTTCTTTGCTTTCCTCAGACCTCATTTAGAGTACTGTCAATCAGTCAGTTAACTAGCATCTCTTAAGAGCCTACTATATGTCTGGCACTGCCTGGCATTGTGTTCAGTTCTGGGCTTAAAAGGGGCATTGATAAACTGAAAACTTTCTAGAGAAAGGTAACATGGATGGTAAAAGGCCTGTGTTCCATAAGGATTGGGTTGGAAGAGGTGGGCACATTTAGCCAGAAGAATAGATTCTTTCACATTGGACACAAGAGCTAGTTACAAATATTCAAGGGCCTGTCCTGAGGATGAAGGACTGGATTTGGTACATTTTAGCCTCAGTGGGCAGAGGCAGGCATGATGAGTGGAAGGTACAAAGAAGCAAATTTAGTCTCAGTTTCAGGGAAAACTTCCTAACAATAAGATCTTTCCTAAAATAGAATGATTTGCCTCAAGAAGTGATGGTTTCCTTTCTCTGGCACCTTCCAGCACAGGCTGGGTGATCACTTGACGGGTATGGATTGAGGTCTCTTCCAATTCTCCAATTTTATGTTTCTTCCTGCCATTCAGGAAGAGAAGTAGTGATTGTAGAGAACCAGGACAGTCAACTTCAAAGAAACTCCTTATCAGGATCTTGGCCACCAAGTGAAAAATTGTTTTGGTCCCTGACTCGTGAATCAATCAAATGATAAGCATCTATTAGGCAACTACTGTATTCTAGGCATTGGGGATACAAAGACAAAATTGAGATAATCCCTGTCCTCAAGGAGCTTATACTCTATTGGAAGAAATAAGTGGAGCACAGGTACAAAAAAAATGCATACGGAACAGGAGAGAGGGCATACAATATATGATAAGGACCTGGACTCATCAGGAAGACATTCAAATTTTGCCATTGAGATTTTGGTTGTTTGACCCTGGACAAGTCACTTAACCCCTCAATGCCTCAGGCAACTCTCTAAGACTCTAATTTGCAGAGCAAGTGCTAATTTTGATTGGATTTTCATTGGAAGAGGTAGCTTTCTATTCATGAGTCTCCTATACCTAATATTCCTATAGCCTAAGTTATGTTGTTGTTATTGTTCAGTCATTTTTATATCTTGTCTGACTCTTCTTGACCCATCTCAGGTTCTCTTGGCAAAGATACAGGAATGGTTTGCCATTCCCTTCTCCAGCTCATTTTACAGATGAGGAAACTGAGGCAAACAGTGGAGTGACTTACCCGGGGTCATACAGCTAGTAAGTATCTGAGGCCAGATTTGAACTCGGGAAGATGAATTTTTTTGACTCCAGCCCAGTATCCTATCCATTGTGCCACCGAACTATGCCAAGTATGAAATCATAGGTACAGTTAAAAAATTGTAAATATGAAATTATGATGATTATAATGATGATGATGTGTGTGAGTATGAAGATACTAGCTATTGATGGACATCAGTAAATCCTTTTGATTGAGCTGAGCTTTGAAGGAAGCTAGTCGTTCTAAGAAGGAGTGAGGAGGAGTACTTCCAGGGAAGGGGGGACATCCTGCAGATATTCAGGAAGATGGACAAGAGAGGGTCATGAGGGTGCTCCAAGGGTAGTAAAAAAACCAGTGTGCAATGACTGACTTTGATAGACTTAGCCCTTCCCAGCAATGCAAGGACCTGAAACAATTCCAAAGGACTCACGATGGAAAATGCCATCCATATCCAGAGAAAGAACCATGGGGTCAGAATGCAGAGCTGAGTAGACTATTTTCTTTTTTCTTTTGTTTTGTTTTTTCTTTCTCATGGTTCCTCCCATTCATTCTAATTCTCTTATACAACATGATTAATGTGAAAATATTTTTAAGATGAATGTATGTGTAGAACCTTTATCAGATTGCATTCCATCTTGGGGAGGGGGAAAGAGAGAGAAGGGAGAGAATTTAAAACTTATGGAAGAGAATGTTGAAAACTAAAAATAAATAAATTATCTTAAGAAAGGGGCTAGAATCACATTCTAATGGGCTTCCCATACCAAATAAAAGAGTCAGTATTTTTAGGAAGCAATATAGCTCCACTGGGAGGAGAGGAAATTGCCATGGTCAGACCCATCAATTTGGCAGCTGTGTGAAGAATGGATTGAAATGGGGAGGGACTTGAGACAGGGAGATCAATCGGGAGGCTAGTGCAATCATGCAGATGATTATTACATCATGTGATGAGAACCCTGGGTAATGGCTGTGTGAGTGTAGAGAAGTGAATAATGGGAATAATGTCAAGATAGAACTGACAAATATTTGGCAACAGAGCAAATATATGGTGAGAAGGAGGGTGAGAGTTAAGGACTCTGAGAACATGAACACAAATGACTGAAAGAATTGACAAGACTACGCAAGTTTGGAAAATGGATGAGTTTTGGGGAGAAATAATGAGTTCTGTTTTGGGCTTTTTTGGATTTGAAATACCTACAGGATATCTTGCTATTAGGGAGGCCAGGGTTAGATATATAGATCTGGGAGTTCTTGCAACAGGAATGATAATTGAACACATAGCAACTGATGAAGTCACTGAAAGAGTAGCTAGAGAAGAAAAAAAACAAGATATGCCCTGGGGAATACCCAACACTTGGGGTAAGGAGATTAATTTGGGCTCCTAGAAAGGAGGCTATGGAGTGGTTAGACAAGTGAGAGGAGAACCAAGGGGAAACAATACCATGAAAAACCAAAAGGGAGAGGTTGTGGAGGAAGACAGGGGTAAACAGTGTAAAATTCTGCAGAGAGGTCACAAAGTATGAGGACTGAGGAAAGATGACCCGATTTGGAGACTGCGATCACTGGTAACTTTGGAGAGAACTTCACTGAAGTGCTTAGGTGAGAAAGGGTTCAGGAAATGAGCGAGAGAAGAAAAAATAGAGGCACGGACCACAGACCACTTTCTTGAGGACTGTGAGTGTGAGAGGGAAAAGAGGTATAGGCTGATGGTAAGCTCAAGGGTCCTCATATGTGATTTTTGTCCACGGTCTCCCATAAACCTCCGTACCCCCACTGACAATTGAAGTGCTTCCTGTAGATTTTCCCCTCCAACTTTATTCCCCCACCCCCATTATCTGGTTACTAGTATACCATTCAGACTATCAATCCACTCGATTCCTACATGCCTAGACTACCGAATTTTTTAAGTATAGAGCCTTGTATAAAGTAGACACTTAATAAATATTTGATTTGAATTGAAGCTAGTTTCTGATCTTCTGGTCTACTTGTCCTATTTCAAGTGTTATGGGTTTTCATTTGTTTATGTTTTTTTGTATTTGAAAATTGACATTTTTGCTGCCAATATCTTTTGGGTAGACATTGATGCAGAACAATTTGGCATTGGGGCTCAAACGGCAGAGAAGAAATTCCTAAGAAGACCAATGTCTTATTGTGGAAAGAACATTGGATTTAGAGACAGAGGATGTGGCTTTGGATCCAAATTCTGGAACTTATTTGATATATGACTTTGGAAAGTCTCTTTACCTGTCTGCACCTCACTTTCCTCCTCTATATAATGATGGAGAAGGAGACTGGGGAAGAGAACAAATCTTTAGTAAGGGTCTACTAGCCAGGTACTGTGCTAAGTGCTTTAAAGATACTATCTTATTTAATCCTCACAAGAACTCTGGGAGGTAGTTTCTATTATTACCACCATTTAACATTTGAAGAAACTGACACAGGCAGACAGAAGTTAAGTGATTTGCCTAAGGTCATACCACTAGTAAATGTCTGAGACTGGATATCACATTTTCCTGATTCTAGACCCAGTGCCATATCCACTGTACCCCCTGCCGAGGGGAAAGGGGTTAGGCTACATGATCTCCAAGGTCCTTTCTGCTCTAAATCTTATGATCTCAAGACCCAATTTCCTCTATCTGGCAAGCAGTTCTAACATTTGCTCTCAAAAGATAATTGTAAAATTCTCCTTTAATTTGTTGGTGATTCTCTCACTCTACAGTTCTCTGTAGTGTGTTCAGTATATCCTTAAAAAAAGCAGAAAGGCTCCATGCTGTTCTCATGGAGCTGGACTTAGCCATGAGCCTTGGAAGCATGCTGAGAAAAGACAAGGCAAAGGTGATTTCCATCTGTCTGGGAAATCACCTTGAGTCAGACTAGGATCTGTACTTTTTTATCTATTACTCTTTAACCCCAGAGATCTTGTTGGGAATAATAACAGCTTTCGGCTCACTCCTGACCTAAGGCTTCTGGTTAAGGCCTTCTTCCTTGTGGAATAAATAGCTGCCAAGTGTCATCATGCCAAAGTAGGCATCATTTATTTTTTACTATAGTAGTTTCAGTTCAATCTGGCTTCCCTCTCTTCTTGTCTCTCCCTTGAAATTTCTTTAAAAAATGCAAATATGGTATATGCATATTTAAAATGAGATTTGCATTGAACAAATTACACATGATCTAATTCCCAGAGCAATTCTGCATCAGTTGAAAAAAGGAGAATGTCACATTTAAATACTTTAATAGAAACAAACTGCATTTGAATAATAGTAACATTTTTTAAGCAGAACTTGAGGGACACACTAATTATTCACAACTGTTCAATATTACAGATGCAAGAGAATCTCCGACCTTTGTGCTGGGAGAGATCTCAGAAGTCACATCATCCCAGGGCCTGGGACACATCTGCACCCTGTACAGACCCTCAAAGGCCATGACTTGAGTTGCTGGAGTCCCTCTTGCTCCCTTCTATGCTTCTTGGGCTTCCCATCACTAAACCTGAGTGACCAGAGGGAAAAAAAAATTCTATTTTCCCATATCTTTGTCCTGCCTCCTAGAGATAGAATATGTCTCTTCAGGGTAAATTGTCTTCAAAAAATAATTCTGGATTTGGAATTAGAAGATCTGAGTCTAAAACCTATCCCTTCTACCTTCTATCTAGGTGACTTCAAGCAAGACACTTCACACATGTGTAAAGTGAGGGGGTGGGGCTATGGGCCTCTAACCTTCCAGTTCTGAATTGATTACCTTATGATACTACTAGACATATTACAGGAAATTATATGGCATGTGGAAGAGGGAGAAGGGTAGCTCAATACATCTAGTACCTCTTCCCCAACGAGCTCTGGGTGTGGACACTCAGGATCTCTAGTAGGCATTTCTCTCCTTTGGACCACTCTTCAACTAATCTCTCCCTGTGTTAGGGAAGTTCCAAGAAGCTGTAGCATGTGCAGCAGCCACACCCCCAGAAAACCATCTCCATAGATGGTCTAGACCAGGTTGAGAGTTAGGGGAGTATTGTGAAGATTCCCCAGTAGAACAGGCAGATAAGAACAGCTAATGCAGCCGAATCACTTAGAGCTCAGGTCAGACATCAAAGATGCCAAATCACCCAGTGCATCTTGGGCCATTGCCAGTCCTCTTGCCTTTTTTCCTGCCGCTGGACTTCGATGACTCAGGAAGAGAGAGTGAGGCTGATGACTTTGTGCAACTCTGCCTCACTTCAATCCCCTAAGTGAAGATGTCAGCCATGATGCCACTGATCCTCTTTGAAAATAAAGGATGCATCACAACCTGTGCTAGGTACCCTGGATTAAAGAGCAGAATGAAATAGACCCTGCCCTCAAGGAGCTCATAGCTAAGTCTTTCCTCTTGATTTTTGTGTCTTTCCTCATTCTGTACTTGCTAGTCATTGACCAGGGAAAAACAATGCCCCTGTTCCATGTTACCATGGAATGGAGAGAGTCTAGCTATCTTCCTAGGCCTCATACTCCCCTCACTATGATGTAACTGACTCTGTTCTTAGTAGTTATTTTGCTGTCTCCTTAGACTAATATTGGGTTGCAAAACCATAGACTCAGTTTCAGAGTGCGCAGTGACCTCCCTCACTCTACATGTAGTGGCCTGGACCCACCGAGGCTTGGTCGCCATGATTCCCTTGCTTCAGTCTGTGCTCTTTTTGGCCTGAGGTTCCCCATCTGAGCTGAGATTCTCCCTGGTATTATAGAATTATAGATCTAGAGTTGGAGGAAACCCTAGAGACCAGTTAGTCTAACCGCTCATTTTACAAGCTAAAAAATTGAAGCTCAGGGAGTGACTTGAGCCTTACCAAGTATTTTGCCAAAGGCCAAATAGTAAGTGCTAGACTTGGTTTTAAAACCCATGTCTACTGATGTTGAATCCAGTTCTCTTTCTTGTTTTGCTGTATGATTTTATATCCTATTCCTATCTCCCTGCTCATTGGAAGAGGTTGGTTCATACGGTTGTGGATTTAGAACTTCATATGATCTCAAAGGTCATCTAGGAAAAACCTATTATTCTATAGAAAAGGAAATGGAAGCTCATGGAAGTAGGCTTCCTTTAAATTTAATGGACACTGTATACATACTGCTATTCCCATCTGCTTCTCATGTTTTCCTTACCATAGGGTACTGTATATGGTTCATCTCCCCTCCCCTCTTCCTGCCAGAGGTACAGAGAGCAAACATCTAAGTTTACAATGGGCCTTCAGTAAAAAGTATATATTAACAGAGCATTTCCCTATTGACATATCCTCTCTTCACTTTCACCCCCACAGGATGGCACAATACACCTCATTCAGTGCAATCTACAAGGAATGCCCTTTGTAGCATAAGTGTCAGGTGGTCTGGACAATTTTATAGTTTCCGCTGCTTATACATTTGGAGAATCTTTTTGTTATCGATTCATTTAATATGAATTTCATATATCAACACTTGAAGCTGAGAATAATCAGGGCAAGCAGTATTTATGCAACAAAATGTAACTGTCATGACAGAACTATATTTTAAAAATCCACGTGTTCAAGATCTAAAGGAAAGGACTTAATTACATGATATCATATTTAAGCACAAAATATAGAATTATAAGACCATTGAGTTAAAAAAGACAAGTCTTTTGATTCTAAGACTATGCATCTCAGAAATAATTTCTTTAATTCCTTGTGTCAGAAAGTTTTTTTCTCCGTGAAAATATAACTCTCTGGCATAGAAGATAGAATTCTGAACTTGGAGTAAGGAAGAAATGAGTTCAAATCATGGCCCAGACACTTACTAGATATGTGATTCCAGACAAGTCATGTTACATCTCTCAGGTTCATTTTCCTTATCTGTAAAATGTGGGAAAAATAGTGCCTTCCTCATAGTGCTGCTGTGAGGAAGTCTGTCTTAGGACCTTGATTGCATGGTCAAGAGCACTTACCTGCTTTGAGTATAACAAAACTAAACTGTTTTCTTTTGACTGCCACTTCCCCAATCCACTCTCCCTTCTGCAAGTCCTGCCTTCTCTTAGTCCCTTCCCTCTCAATTTCCTGTAAGGTAAGATAGAGTCCAATACCAAATTGAGTACGTATATTATTCCCTGTTTGAGCTAATTTTTGATGGGTTCAAGCATGGCCTGCTCCTTTCTTCCCCATTTCCCCTTCACTGTAAAAACCCTTTCATGCCTCTTTTAGATAATTAACCCCATTCTATCTCTCCTTTCTCCCTTCACTCAGTGAATTCCTTTTTTCACACCTTAATTTTTTTTTGGATATCATCTCAACATCATCAACTCACACCCATGTGCTCTTTACACCCCTAACTGCCCTAATGATGATAAAGTCCTTAGGAGTTGCAAGTATCATCTTCCTTATTGAAATCCTTATGATTTCTCTTTCTATTTACCTTTTTATGCTTCTCTTGAGTTTTATATTTGAAAGTCTTGATTTCTATTCAGCTCCAATATTTACATCAAGGATACTTGAAAACCCTCAATTTAATTAAATGTCCATTTTTCTTCCTGAAGGATTTTGCTCATTTTTGTTGGGTAGGTGATTTTTGGTTGTAATTCTAGATCCTTTGGCTTTTGGAATATCCTATTCTAAGCTCTCTGATCCTTTAATACAGAAAGTGATAAATCTTGTGTTATTCTGACTGTAGCTCTACAATATTTGAATTGTTTCTTTCTGGCTGCTTGCAATATTTTCTCCTTGAACTGGAAGCTCTGGAATTTGTCTGTGATATTCCTGAAAATTTTCATTTTGGTATATCTTTTAGGGGGTGATTAGTGGATTCTTCCAATTTTTGGTTCTAAGATATCAGGACAGTTTCCCTTGATAATTTCTTGAAATATGATGTCCAGGCTCTTTTTTTGTTCAGGGCTTTCAGATAGTCCAATACTTCTTAAATGATCTCTCCTGGATCTCTTGTCCAGGTCAGTTGTTTTTTGCAGTGGGATATTTAACATTTTCTTTTATCGTTTCATTATTTTGATTTTGTTTTCTTGTTTCTTGATGTCTTATTAGCTTCCATTTGCCCAGTTCTCATTTTAAAGGAATTATTTTCTTTAGTAGGCTTTTGTACATCAATTTCCATTTGTCAAGTTCAGATTTTTATGGAATTCTATTCTTCAGTGGATTTTTGTGCCTCTTTTTACCATTTGAGCCATTTTTTAAGGTGTTATAATTTTCTTCAGTTTTTTTGTGTGTGCCTCTTTACCAAACTGTTGACTTTTTTCATGATTTTATGATATCACTCTCATTTTTTTTCACCAATTTTTTTCCTCCACCTCTTTTATTTGATTTTCAAAATCCTTTTTGCTCCCAGGGCCCGAAACCAATTTACATTTTTCTCTGAGGCTTTGCATGCGACTATTTTGACATTGTTGTATTCTTTTGAGTTTGTGTTTGTCTCCAATAGTAACTTTCTATGGTCAGATTTTTTGTTGTTGTTGCTGTTGTTCGCTCATTCTTCTAGCCCATTTCTTGACTTTTAACTTTATGGTAAAGTTGGCCTCTGCTCCCAGGGTATGGGAGGCACTGTTCTAAGCTTCAGGTTTTTTGTGCTTCTGTTTTCAGAGTTAGTTGGGGGGTCTCCAAGTTTTAGTTCTTCCAAGGAGATATGATCAAAGAAGAGGCGTGATCACTGCTCTCCTGGACTATGCTCTGGTCTGTGAGCAAACACAAGCATTCTTTTCTGCCTTAGAACTGTGATTAGTGTTCCCTCTACTGCTAGGCCTTCTTCCTTCCCTGGGGCTGTGATCCGGAACTGCATATGGGCCATGAACAGAATCCTGCTCCCCATACCAGCAAAAGTTCCACTACAATGTCTTTCTGACCACTCGTCTGACTCCCTTACCTTCTGTGGACCAAGGACTCTGTGAAGTGCCACCAGCTAAGTGCTCCTCAAGGTTTGCTGATAGCTTGCCAACTGCTCTCCACTCCCCTGGTGAGACAGATTTTTCCTGCCAACCTTCTAAGGTGTCTTCAGCTGGAAAATTGTTTCACCCCTTCTTTTGTTGGTTCCACTGCTCCAGAATTTATTTTGAGGCATTATTTTAACATTGTTTGGAGGGGAATTTGGGAAAGCTTAGGTGAGTTCCTGACTTTGTTCCACCGTCTTGCTTCCACCTCTCCCACAATGTATTTTTTTTTAAGCAATCGGGATTAAGTAACTTGCTCAAGGTTACACAGCCAGTTATTTCTGGGTGTGGTGCTAAGTATCTGAGCCCGGATTAGATCCTCAGGTCATCCTGACACTGGAGCCGATACTCTTACTCACTGAGCCACCTGGCTGCCCCTAAGCAATCGGGATTAAGTAACTTGCTCAAGGTTACACGGCCAGTTATTTCTGGGTGTGGTGCTAAGTATCTGAGCCCGGATTAGATCCACAGGTCATCCTGACAGTGGAGCCGGTGCTCTTACTCTTTGTGCTACCTGGCCGCCCCTCCCCCCCCCACAATGTATTTTCAATAACCAATTGCTTATATTAGGAGAGGGGCAGCAGAGTCATGGTTAATTATATATGGACATACTCTACATTTATATATCTTTGTAGTTCCAAGGTATTTTAGACAGGGGGTCAGAAAAATCTCAGTTCAGTTTTAAGAGACCAAGCTTATTTAAGTCATTAAATCTTATAGCTGCGTTAAGACTTTTGTGATAGCCTGTATATGCATCATCATATTTGATTCTCACAAAAGCTCTGTAAGGTTGTCAGGAGTTCACAGTATTATTCCCATCTTATAGATGAGGAAACTGAAGTTCAGGTTGATTAAAGTGACTTGAATAAGGTCACATAGCTAGCCTAGAGCAGATCTAGGACTCAAACTATGGCTTCTCAACTCCAAGTCTAGGGCTCTTTCCACCATACCATGAAATATATACCCAATTTCTCTTTATACCCTCTTGATATGTCGTCTTCTTCTATCCTTTTCTCTCCCTGCCTGCTCCAAATACAAAGGCAGAATTGGAAAGGGTGGGGAATTCTTCTAGTTCCTTTTCTCCTATCTTAAATCTTTCATGAAGTTTTTTTTTTTCTTTTCATGCAGTTCTTGCCATTGAGCTGCCTGAATGGAGAAGAATTGGAGGTGGGAATTGACAAAACCCAGTCCTACTGCTCCCAAAATATTTTTACCTCAAAGTCTGAAGAAGCAATGAGGATAAGTCAAAATCAGATGCCAGCTTCTGATTATCAGCCCAAGTTGTTCATTAGGTCTTTGTCTGTCTTGTTTATATTACAGATCCTTTGGGCAGGGACTGGGTTATTATTTCAGGACTATCAACACTACATTAAAAAATATTCTTGAATGGCATCTTTTGATCTCACCCTCTTCTTTGTCCCCCACCCTACCCCCTGTCCTTGAATTGATAAGCTTAAGGTAGTGATGGCATTATTAAAAAGAACTGAACAGAAACCACATGGGAAGTTCTTGAGAAAATTCATTTTCTCTTCCTGATGTGGACTAGAGAAGACACTAAAGTTGTAAAACCCAGCTTGGCAATGACTAGATTAATTTTGGAGCACGTTTACACAGCTGCTCCCCTGGAAAAGCCTACTTTTATTGTAACTCTTGCTCTGGGAAGCCTTGCCTTTATTTAATTAAAAATGATCGGCACTGTAGGCTTTTTATAAACCAAGGTCCATGATAAAACTGCTAGGCGGGAGTGCCATTGCATTAGCTCCTTGACATTCTCCTTTATTAACTGTCAGTTTATAATTAAAGGTTTGAGTGGCAGAACTCTGTGTACCAAGCAAAATGGTTTTGAGGATCTTAATTATTTCTAACTATCACCCTAGCAAATGGATGAGAACAGAAGCAATGCCGCTGGAAGGGAGTCATTTGGCTGTGCTCACAGCTCCACTTTTGAAGAATGCAGAGATGCTCTAGGGCTTGGTGTGTTTGTGAAAGAAATTTGTGTTTTGAAATGACACTGAAGTATGTTTGGAGCAATAAACATTATAAACAGGACAAAGGACATTGAGAGTCCTAACAAAGGGGATTGTCCTTTGTTATGAGTTCATTAGAAAAACAACTGCAGTCCTTGTTGGCTAGGATATTGCATATGTCATGATTCTGGTCTTATAGGGAAAAACCTTTCCTATTGTATTTCAATTCATCAGAAAATTTTCTGATGGGTTTCCTTGTGTTATTAGAGAAATAAATATCCATTTTTGCAACTCATCAAAAGTGCAGATTTTCTCTAGAGTTTTGAAGTTGTGGGGTCATTGATTTCCTTTGACTTTAGAAAATCTTTAAATGCATGTCACTCATTGTGTGCAGTATCGAGCCAGTTAGTAGGGACCTGAAGTGACTCAATAGAAGGCAAAACCTGTGAGTCAGTAATAACAAAGCAATGGCTCCCCATCTCTGAACCTCAGTTTACTCTGTTGTAATTTGAGAGCATTAGATCAGATAATTGTCCAGGTTCCTTCTGTCAATCCTGTTTCTGTTCATGGTACCACCATGTTTCCAGCTACCTAGGTTAGAAACTTCAAAATTTTCCCCAGTTCTTTCCTCTCTCTCTCACCCCTCCCTCCCCCCCTCCTGCATTCATTCAGTTGCCAAGTCCACAAATTTTTTTCCAATCATCAAGCCCTTCCCTCCACTCACAACTGCCTAGTTCAAGCTCTCAGAACAAACTTGCTTGGATTATTACAATAGATTCCTAATTGTTCTTCTTGCCCACAGCCTCTGCCTTGTTAATATAGGCTATAATATTTTTCGAAGGTGCTGTTCTGGATATGCCACTCCCTTGCTCAAATCCCTTTAGTGACTCTCTATTACCTCTGAGATAAAATACAAACTCCAGCTTTGTAAAACCTTGGACCCAGTCTACTTTTCTAGCTCTATTTCATGTGGTCCCCTTGAAGTACTCTGTATTCCATTCAAATTGGCTTTTTGTTGTTTCCCAAGCTTAGTCATTCATGTCCCATTGCTTTGTACAGGTATTGTCCATGCTGGAATGCACTCGCTCCTTTGATTTTCAGATGGTCTATCTTCCTTGCAAGCTCACCTCTGGTCCCATCTTCTCAGCTGTTCACATTTTCTTCTCAGCTACTTTGGTAGTGTTTTGTCTTAGATCTCTTTTGCCCCCTTCTTTCATTCCCTTGTTTGATGAAAATGTGTCTATGTATAATACTACGTATAGTAATAAAATGTGTATATGCATAATGTGTCTATTTATAATAATGTGTATATATATAAGTATAATACACATATACAATGTGTATATGCATAATGTGTCTATTTATAATAATATGTATATATATATAAGTATAATACACATATAAAATGTGTATGTGTATAATATCTCCCTGGGAAAATATCATTTCCTTGAAGGCAGGAATTGTCGTGTTTTTGCATTCTTAACACTCACTATAGAGCCTTGTGCATAGTAGATATTGAATAAATATTTATTGAATTGAATGATCCACCATGAAGGACTACTATTGATTTCCTGATAAAAAGTATTTTTAATTTTTTGAAAATTATTATTTTAACACTTCTATACATGAGAGGCATGAGATAGGGAATAGAGAGTTGGCCTCAGAGACAGGCATATCTGATTCAAATTTTTTTCTGTGATACATACTGACTGATTTTGGCCAAGTCACTTAAGTTGTCCTCCGTTGTTCCTCCCTCCTCACCTTGAGGCAACTCTCTAAATCTCTAATAATCACAAAATGGATACAAATTGGCAAAGAGTTTCCTTACCAGGATCTCCAGATGATAGTGAAATCAGGTACAGTCTGATAAATTATCTAAGAAGATTCTGTGGGAGTATTAAACTGAAGTTGTGTGTCCCAGTAGATAGGATATAGGTCTTGGAGTCAGGCACTTATGATCTGTATAACCCTTGGCAAATCACATAACCTCCCTGGGCCTCAGTTAAATGAAGGGTTGGACTTGTTGACTTCCATGGTCCCTTCTAGCTCTAAAACTATACCCTTATGAGGTCCTAAAAGCTACACTTTTTTCTCAAAGTTTCTGATCCACTATTGATATGCATTAGTCACTAACATTAATTAACTACCTACTGTATGCTAGTTACCATGCTAAGTACTGGGGTTTCAAAGAAAGGTAAAATGAGGGTGTGAAATGCACATGAGTAGATCATATACAAAGTGGAATGAGAGATCTCTTCTGTTTGAGTTGGGTGTTGTAGGTCAGCAAAATGAGGTCATTTCCACCTCAAGGTTGCCATATTGTGTGATGGTCAATGGCCAGTAGACTTTACTCTTTTTTATGCAAGCATATGGATGGCAGATACAACTGTTCATTTTTTGTTCTTGAAGAGAACCAATGACATCATGAAGGTGATATCTTGACTTATTGCAAGAAGGAGGCTCCATGACATTTGGCTTCTGCTTGGGCTTTCATTTTGACCCCTGCCTTCTCCCTATGGATGCTGTTCTGAGGGCTAAACATTTGTTTTATTTTATCTAGGCTCAGGCCTACACATCACCTTCCAGGATGCTTTGTGCCATTTTAGCAGTCACAGATCCCATTCTTTCCTTGCCCCACCCATACATATATCTATCTATCTTTCTATCTATCTATCTAGTCAATCAACGAGTATTTAGAGGAATCTGGGTGGTACAATGAATGGAGTGTTAGGCTTGAGGTTAGGAAGACCTGAGTTCAAACCCAGTCTTAGATACTAGTAGTGTGACCCTGGACAACTCATTGAAACTTTGTCTCAGTTTCCTCAATTTAAGAATTGAGATGATAATAATAGGACCCATTTCCTACTGTTGTTGTGAGGATTAAACACTTAGTACATACAGTAGGTACTAAATAAATCTTGGCTCCTTTCCCTTCCCTTTCCCTCCTGATTCTTCATTAAGGGCTTACCATGTGCTCATCTTGTGATGGGAATGCCAAGATATGTAAAAGAAAACCAAAAAGGAACCATCCCTTCTCTCAGAGAACTCACATTCTAATGGGAGACAACATACAAACAACTGGGTATGTACATATTTATTCTATCATTAAAAAAGTGGGGCAATTAACTCTTTTGCCCCATGTAGTTTCATTTATGATTTCTTAAAATACAGCAGTGGAAAACCAGACTTTGATAAAGGGAATTGGGAATCAAATGGAGAAACTTGACCATACCTTAAACTCAAATCACTCTGGTTCTCACTGATTGGCCAACAATAGGTCCCAGCCCAAGAATCACTTGGTAGTTGTTTGGGTTTTGATGGCTGAGTGTAAATAGCAACTGTTTTTGTTCTGACCAGAAACCCTGAGGGTCTTACTCTCCCAGAGTGATTTTTTTTGAGTAGAGCACTTTTTGCTTCATTTCTTACCTAGCCATAATCACTGAATGGGTGTCACCTCAGATAAACTGAGACAGGGGACATACCTTAGCTTAAAGAAGACAGTCTTGCATTGCATCCTGGGCCTTCTCCAGTCATTCTGATGTCTATACTGCCACTGGATCCAGATGGCTCTGGAGGAGAGAGTGAGGTTGGTGACTTTGCACAGCCTACCTCACTTAAATCCATTAACTTGCAAGTCAAGATGTCACCTTCCTGATATCATTGGTCCTCTTTGGGAATGAAGGACAGGGGGGCAGCTAGGTGGTGGAGTGAATAGAGCTCTGGTGCTGGAGTCAGGAGGACCTGAGTTCAAATCTGACCTCAGATACTTCACACATGCAAAAACTAGACATGCATGTGACCTTGGGCAAGTCAATTAACCCCAACTGCCCCTCCAAAAAAAGAGAATGAAGGGCAAACAACAACAGCAGCATATAAATATAGATATAAATATCTATAGTGTAAATCTCTCTCTCCCCCTCTTCCTCCATCCCTTCCTCCCTCCCTCAAGAAGGAAGGATAAGCTTGATATATTACTTTCATTGGGCTATTTTAAAAGAAGGATATTAGAGAAAGAATAAAGTTCATCTTCTATTTTTCCCTTTCTTGTTAATAGCTATAATCATGCAATCTGAATGAGATAGATAGGCCAAGAAAACATTTTAAAATTGAACTGATTTCTATTAACAAAATGCAGCTGTTTCAGAGCTGTTGAGTGACTTCAATCTGGATAGGTAAGTTACAGCTTTAAATGATCCCATATGGGGTGCTTTGAGATCCCTGGGATTGTCAGCAAGCATCTCTGCACTAATTAGCTCCCAGGAGGTAAGGTTTTTTTTCTCTTTCTCTTTTTTTTTGTTCTGGGTTCAGCGTTGAACAAAGGGAACCAGCAATGTTGGCCTCCCATTGGCATTCAGGGAAGGTATTGTTTCAGATCCAAAGACAGAGCTGGTGGCCACAAAAGATGAAAATACTACACGGAAGGTAGAATGTGTGTGGTATATGAAGCTGACTTTTGTTTTTCTTTCCAAAAGAGCCAGATTACGCTAACGACATATTGTTTATTAATTCTTCTGCCTGGGTAAAGGCTTTAGTATCATGAAGCTATAATTTCCTGTTCCTTAATAAAAATCTGCAGTGACATTTGAAAAATGGAATTTGAGACTAGTCTCAATGCTATTATGGTTCGTTCTGTGCTCTGTGAATTCATTCTTTGTACAGTTATTGCTGGAGAGAGATTTTTGGAGACAAAAAGCCCTGCAAGTTGGAGAAAACAGCATTATGATGGCTGAAGAGCCTATTAAACACATTGATGGAGAAGTTACTGCCCTGCTGTTCCAGAGTAATGTCAGACACAAAAAGTCCTCCTCCAAATTTGGTACTGCACTTGCCAACTCTGCTAAATCCCTCTCATTAGGTTAATTAGCAGTGCTAGGAAAATAAAAGGCTATTGAAGAAATGATTTATCTTCTGTAGTGGGCGTAAAGGACCAGATTTGGCTTAAATGTTCTTGGCTCACAGTGATTTTGTGCTATGGAGTTCCTCTTTTGTCTAAAACACAACGTGCTTTTAAGTGTCTACTCTTCATCTCAATAGCAGTTACAAGTGAAATCTTTTTTAATAAGTAAAAATAGAGGATGCAATAGCTTCCCTTTGAAGTCACCAGTCCTCCCATCAGTATTGAATGAGCCATAAGAAGTACTCATTAAAGGTGTGCTCTACTTTCGTGGAAGATGACCAGTGTAGATTTCAAATGAGTTGTTCCCTGTAGGTGGACAAGTCTTTCAGTGCTCCTGTTGGAGGGTAGGCAATGTTATGCTAGTTGCTTAAAACCCATTGAATATTAGAATCTTTGCAATGACGCCCGCAACCACTAAAAAGAAATTGACCTAACAATTCTTGGGAAAAAGTTAAATGGATGACAAATGTCTCCCATGGATTGTAGCACCCCGTTCATTGAATGAACAGTTCATTGAATTAGTACATTGGTGCACATATCTGGGATAAGCATCACAGATGGACAACGAACTTGTCCCATTGTTCCTTCTTTTAATTCTGGACTGAATTTCACTTAGAAAATTACATGGTACTTGAAATGATCCTAAGCTTCTCTCTGGACCAAAAGTCATTTTTTTTTCTTTTCTCTTTTTAACAACAATATTCTGGTGATCATTTCTAGATTCAAAATAGAACTACCCAAAATTGAAGAACCAAAACTATAGAGTCCCTGATAGGGTGTAAAGATATTTGGTGGATTTCATTTGGCCATATCATATTACCAGCGGGGATTTATATGCAAGAACTAGAATGATGGATATCCAGGGAAGGTATGGTCAGAAAAGGAGCCAGGATGGTCAATTAGTGAGAGTAAGAGACGACAACTAGCTTACCTAGGTACTACAATGGTGTGTCCAAAATTGTTAAAGGTCTAGAAGAAGGGTCTCTTCTCCATGATGTTTCCTTTGAGCTATTTCAATTCTGCTTTGCTCATAGAGCACAGCTTCTCTGATGTAGACACACCATGCTGAGTGGTCCTGTGCCAGTGTCTCCCATGTCACACAATTCAATTCCAAAGTTCTTAAGAGAGACCTTGAGAGTGTCCTTGTCTGACCACCATGTGAGTGCTTGCCCTGTGTGAGTTCTCCATAAAATTGTCTTTTTGGCAAATGTACATTTTGCATTCAAGCAATGTGACCAGTCCACTGGAGTCACACTCTCTGGAGAAGAGTTTGAATGTTTGGCACTTTAGTTTAAGAAAAAACCTTAGTGTCTGGTATGTTATCCTGCCAGGTGATGTTCAGAATCTTCCTAAGACAATTCAAATAGAAGCAATTGTTTCTCAGCATGGCACTGGTATACCTTCTAGGTTTCACAAGCATACAACAATGAAGTCAGCACAATTACTCTGTAGACCTTCCATTTGGTAGTCATTCTAATAACTCTTCTCTCCCATACTTTCCTTCAGAGCCTCCAAAGCACTGAGCTAGCTCTGGAAATGCATGTGTCAACCTAATTATCAATGTGTACACACCTGCAAAGTACACCACCAAGGAATAAGAGGGAAAGCACTGGAATTAAGAGGGGAAAGCTTCCGTAGAAGGTGGGAACTTAGTTGGGACTGAAAGGAGGCCAGGGAGGTCAGTCATCAGAGTGGAGAGGAGAGAGCATTTTTGGCATGAGGGAGAGCCAAAGAAAATTCCTGGAGTCTAGAGATATAGTGTTGCATTCATGGATGTAATGTTAATGGAATCTGAAGATCTTTCATGCCCCTTTGTATTGGCAAGTAAGCAGGTACTTAGCACCTTGTTTCAAGTTAACACCTTGTTTAAGCTATTTAATTAACACAGAAATAATTACCACCTTGGGAGGAAGTTGCTGATGTAATAGGAAGGGGCAGGACAGGGAGGAGATGTACCACATATAAGGAATAACACAAGCTGGACAGACAGAACTTCTTGGGATAAGCATTGTGGAGGCAGGGCAGCTGCTGCTGGACTGAAGAATGAACTGAGAAGAGGACCCTTGTGGTGGAAGAGTAAAGAAGGAGAAAACTTGTGGTATTCTGGCACTCTATCTGCTCTGTCTGTATTGTTTGTTTGTGATACTTTATACAGAAGCCCTGGGACCTTACTGGAAGCCCTGAAAGAGGATTTTCTGGTTGTCTGTTTACAGAAGTCCTGGAGGAGGGTTTTGGAGGTCCTGGGACTTTACTGATGATTTGTTCTGACCTCTTGGACCTTGTTGGTGGGTCTGAGTTGATTTCACAGGCAGATAGTGAATTGATGATGGTGCCGGCAATGTGCATGAATATTATTGTGGCTCTGTCAAGCTTTGTCTTCCCAGAAACAGGAACTGTGAAGGACTTGAGGTGGACTGGACAATGTGAACTTCAATATGGAATGGAAACTGGATGAAAAACTGTACAAGGAGCTGGATAAAGAACTGGGAGCTGCCTGCCTTTGAACCCAGGTGACAGTTGGAGCTGGGACCATGGAAGAGGAACCATGGAAGCTGAGAGCCAGCCTTGAGTCAAGCTGAAAGCAGACTTTACTTGGATATTGTGTACTGACTGAGAAGATTATCATTTACTGTGATCTAGGGATGGAGAACTTTGACTTTTGTCCTTTGTGATTGAATTAAGGATTTTGTGATTGACTAAATGAATATACTTTGTTTAAAACTATGTGACCACTTTGGTGAAAACTACGTGGCCATTTTATTGATAAATTGTTGAGCTGTGACATGGTGCATGCTGTATTTTGATTTTCTGTGATAAGTTGTAGCACTATGAATGCTGTGTTTTGATTTTCTATGAATGTTTTGCTCTGATTTATTATTGAATAAATAGAGAGCTCAATATACTATATAATCAGAAACTTGAAGGCTGTTTACAGCAGCAGTCCTCTGGAAATTTGCTCATGCGTGGCTTTACAATGGAAAAGACAAGAGGCTAGTGTCACTGGATTGAAGAGTACATATTGGGGAGGAAGGGATAAGAGAACTGGAAAGGTAGGAGACATTGCTAATGTCATAGTACTGAGCCAGATGACCATCAGTGAAAAGGGAGTACAGAAGCCAGCCTAGAGCATAAAGGAGATAACCCAAGACACCTCAAGTGCCAATGTAGCCATGTATATAACCAGTGAATTCTCTTTTGGAAAATTCACTGGGACAGAGAGGATAAGTTAAGATGTAAAAAAGAGGACACTTCTATAGTCCAGAGTGGACTACCCTTTATAGATATCAGAGACCTGAAGCCCAGTGTGGAAATCTTTTGAAGAGCATATAGAGATCTCTTTTGGGAACGGTCTAAAGCAGGGATGCTTCATCTTTTTCTGTGTCATGAGCCCTTTGGTAGTCCAGGAGAGTCTGTAAGCCCATTCTTAGAATAATGTCTTTAAATAATTGAAGGAAATGCTAACTTTCATTTAGGTGTTAGCAAAGATCAAGATGTATTTTGTCTTCATTCATTTTCACATATCCCCTGAAATTTCTACATGAATGTAGACCCAAATTTAAGGGCTCCTAGTTTAGAGGATTTTACATTTGGTTTCTTGCTTTGAAATTTCACTCTATTCCAAAATTTCCTCTTCCTAGTCTGAAGGCAGCAAGCCGCCTGAACTGTTGTGGTAACTGACACGCATTCTAATTTACAGCACACCCACATTATTTTAATAAATAAAAAGCATGGAGGAACACGAGAAACCAGTTTGGGGGAGGGGTGACCCTACCTCATGAGCTTAAATTTAAATGTGAGAATAAATTGGAAAACATCTTAATTTTTCATTCTCTATTAATTTACTCTCTCTACTGTAATGGGAATGTAAATATTTAAGATTTTCCTTGCCCCTAGGCTAAAGTGCACCTGGAGCCTGGAGTGGGAGGCTTGTTTTTCAGTAGATACTTCTTGATTGGCCAGTGAGTCAATAAGGTTGTTACATTCTCTGAGCCAGGAGAAGGCTATATAAGCCCTGATGTGTAGCTTTGTTTTGGGGGCTCACTTTGAGAAGTGTTCTGTGATTTGATTAGATGAGACTCTGGGAAGCTGTTGTTGAGAGCCCCCTGGCTTTGAAAAACCCAGATGTTGATGAAACCCAGATGTTGATTTGGCATGGATGTAATGGTTGGACAGTTTGGAAACTGTCTACTTGATCTGTTTCTCTGTCTTGATAATTCTGTCTGTATATTCTGAAGTTCGGAGTGCTGACCTTTTCCCCCTGAATTAGGTAAATGATACATATTTGACTGATTAAAGTAAGCTTGTTAACCCATTTTGAGTTGCTTTCCTTTATCAAAGCAGATCCAAGAACCTGTGTTAGCAGCAACCCTGGGGTCGCTGGGCTACAATAGTCTGGTTATTGTCTCTTTGCTTCTTCTTGACTTTTTGTCTGTTCACCTTGTTTGCTAGATTTGTTTCCGCAGGCTTGTAGATGCCTGATAGCTTAAGCTGGATGTTACCCCCTGTCTGCAACTGTGATGTGTCACCCTTGGACCTGGCATCAAGCATATTAAGAACTGACCTCTCAAATGGGACCCCTTGTGACAGGGACAGCTCTACATCCGATTTCAGCAGCAAGTAGCCATGGAAGAAGAGACCTTCACCCCTTGCCACAAGATTTTGGGGCCCCATTTGTTTGGGGTGGGGGGAATGATGGGGAGCTTGTGCTCAAGCCCCACCCTAAAATATGGTTTTCTGTGTTTATTGTGTGCTATCCTTGTTATATTGTTGTGAAATTCTGTTGACACCAGTTATTCCTACTGTATTTTTTGCCAAGTAAGGGACATGAAAGATCTTGGGGCCGAATGTAAGGGTTATGGGATTTAAAGATCTTGCATGTCCCATTGGACTTGCTGACATAGCAGGAAGGGGTGGGGCAAGAGGAAGCGGAAGCCAAGCTAGAGTTCCTGCAGTGGCTGGCAGTGGCGGCGATGGCGGCAGCAGCAGCAGAGGCAGTGACAGTGGTAGCGGCCGAGGTAGAGGTGGAGGCATGAACCCCTTTTTGAGCCAGCCAGAATTTCTGCCAAGGACTCCTGCTGAGGACTGCCGGGGTCCGGAGCTGCTAGGAGCACGCTTCCTGGACACTGAGTAGTTGCTGTGAGTGGGGAGAGGAGGACCTTTGCCTGAGGTAGCCTGTTCTGTTTTAAAGGCTTGAGAATGTGTGTGCTTTCTACTTTATCTACCTGTGCCAATTTCATAACTACTCTGATGGCTTTGACTTTCTGGTTTGGGGACTCAGTCATTTGGTATTTTAATAAATGTTCCACCTTTATCCCCCCATGTAGAAAGCCTGATATATTTTGTAATTAATAACCACATCAGCATATTTACAATTGCTGTAGGCATTGTGAATATTGTATTGCTGATATATCTACCCCCACCAAAGTTATAGGTGCCAGAGGTAATAGAACTTAAAAATACAGTAAGGAGCTCATTAATAGGAGAATAATAAGAAAAAGTTACAAAAAAATCACGATGAAATGTTATTGTATAGATTGTTTTCCTGGTTCTGCTCACTTTACTATGTCTCAGTTCGTATAAATTTTCCTAGGAGAGAAAATGAATTCTTGTTAATTTTAAAAGTATATATCAATATACTTATATACATACACACAAAAATCAATGCAGAATGTAGACCTTTTTTTTAAAAGTTACTTCATACCAAGGAAAAAATTGGAAAAATTGATAAAATATTGCCCCAAACTGGGGTTAGAGTTTCCACAGTAGCTAGAGAGACTTTAACCAATGAATTTGAGATTCTAAAAATATAATTGGGATCCTACTTCCTAAGCTTTCCAAGGAAATGAAAATAAGAATTTCTCAATTCAATTGGAGGGAACACAGATCTGTGCTTCCTATTTCTCAGTAATGCATTTTGTGAGTCAACCATGCACTAGGGAGTGTCCAATCACACATTTCCTCATTCTGAGAAAGTAATAAATGCAACCATTACACTCAGTAGTCTCTACTGGCTGATGCTGCCCATTTTCCAATGACTCTACATTTCCAAGGCTGATCTACCTCCCTGTACAGAGAGGTGTGAAACTCTTTACTACTTTGGGTTGTAAGCTGATTGCCAGAGGAAGAAAATCTCTCCCCAAATACAGCTTAACACAGTGGGCCCTGTGGCATGCTGTGTTTTTTCTGGTCTTCCTCTGAAATATTTTGCTTTTGATACCATAGGAGGGGGGGCATTAAAGTGGATAAAACAGTGCTCAAGAGGCATATGGCCTTTGTTACAATCTCACAAAACTGGAGTTAAATTGAAAAGTTAGGAACAAGAATGAAATCCAGAAATCCATGTACTCTGTCTTTAATGGTCTGTTACTGTCTCAATAATGAAATCATTCATCTTCCTAATCATCCCCAAATAGTTTCTTTAAAATATCCATACACATGCAACAAGAAGCAGCCTCCTTCCTACTCATCCCCCTTCTACTCTGATGTACTTATTTTTCCCCTAAGGAAAGATTAGAGTAAGACTTAAGGGCATTTTACCTCCATCTCTCTTTCCCCATCAGGGCTGAATTTTCACAGAAAGGTCATTGAAGATTGCAGAGATTTTACAGTCTGAAGTTTGGCAAATGATTTTTAAAAAGGAGACACTATGATGTCCCCTGAAGTCATGTCGTGCCCATGACCCAGTGGGGCTCTTTTCATCTCTATACTATTGTGATTTGAGTTATATATATGACTCAAATATTACAGATGATTTTTAAGAAAGTCCTATTTGAAACCTCTTTGATTGGTGATGGCATCCTTCAAGAGAGTGGATAAAAATTTCATTGCTGAATGTTTTCTCACTTGCTTTGAAATGCCTGTTATGTAATACCCACATCAGGAATACCATGCCCACATGCTGGTCACAATTTCTCTAAGACCATGGCTACCATATTTCTGCTTGCGTCTTCCTGCTCCTTTTTGGAATTTGTGTTACGGCTGCTGGCCTATATCAAACACCAACTATTTGGGGATTATTGTCCAAACGGTTTTATTTGTGGTAAAGTGGAAAGAGGCCAAACCTGAGAGAATATAGACTTAGCTTCCAGTCCCAGGTTAATCTCTAACTTTCTGGGTAATAAGGTGTGTTGTTTCATCTCTTTGGAACCTAATTACCTAATTCTGTAAAATGAAGGTGTTGACCTCATTGGACTCTGGCCTCTTCTAGCTCTGACATTCAAGGATCCAGTAAAGCTTTTAGATTGGATAAGGTTGATTCTATTCTATTCTTTAGATCTGATGGACACTAGAGGTAAAAAAATATCCCCAAGGAAGCAAAGAACAGTGAAAATTCAGAGCCTCTTGGCATGTCCCTAAATTCCAGAGGGTGATTTGTTTATAAGAGTAATGATTATCATTATAGTTTGGAAATTGGGAGAGATTTTAAAGGTCATTGAGTCCAACTCTCTCATTTCACATATGAGGAAACTGGAAGAGATTAAATAATTTACCCCAAGCCCCAGGTTCTAGGACTAGAGAGCAAGAACATGCATATCCATTCAAGAATCATTACTTTTGTATTACTGTTGAGGATGCAAAGGAAATCAAACCCAGTTGGTCAAGAAGTTAGAAAACCATTTAAAGATAATTGACATTGACAGGTAGTGTTCTGTAGTTGATAGAGTGCTGGACCTGCGGGTGGAAAGATCGGAATTCAAATCCTACTGAAGATATTTAGTAGCTGTGTTACTTTGGGAAAATCATTAACCCTTTCTTATCCTCAGTCTCTTCATTTGTAGTGTGGAGACAGTTATATCCATAGAACCTACCTCAAAGGGTTTTTGTTGCTGTTGTATGAGACAATCGATGTGAAGCACCATCTAAATGTCAGTTACTGTTATGTTAGTATGGTACTGACTAGGTATTGTAAGTAGGTTCAGACAATAATAGCAAAGGTTAGAAATCATCACACTCTAGAACGGTAGAGTTGGAAAGGTCCTTTGAGACTAGAGAAATCATTTTTATTGATGTTTTTTTGTCTTTATAGCAGTCATTTCTGTCTCTCTTTCAAATGGAATTCTTTGTGATGAAGAAAAATAATCAGACCCAGAGATCACACCCAACAACGGAGAAAACTTCCTACCTTCCTTCTTTGCCGGGAGTGAGGTGTGTTTCATTATCTGCTTTCTGGGACCTTCATCGAGTTTTCAGTTACTTAGAGGTCAGAATTTTCCACTTAGATCCTTGGACTGAGATTAGATAGCTGGTTTAAACTTAATTTCTCTAAATCCATGACATATTCAGATATCACACACAGAGAACATGGAACAAGGCAGAGAGCAGCCGGGGCTCTTATAGCACCCTGGGAACGATTTATTTCTAACTCACCACAGTCCACTTACTTGCCATTCCCTGGATGGTATCTATCCTCATCTGAGAATTCTGAGTAAACGTTCTACGATGCTGTGTCCAATTAAAACGAACCTGGAGCTCAGTATTAACTGAGGCAAACTGCTGGTCAGTCGAGGGGCCACTAGCATTTCCCCAAGATAAGGGATCATCAAGCTTTTCTTGAGACATCTTTGACATTTTCTCTCAGTGTGAAAAGAGTCACATAGAATCTCAAAAACACAGACACTAGCATATAAAACCCATTCAGCTATTTATTACTGCCACAAAATGGTACCCCCTTCTGCCTTTTGCCGGGGATATATTCCATGCCTGGAATACACTCCCCTGTGCCTTTTCCTCTTAGAATCTTAACTTCCTTCTTGGCTCCCCTCCACTGCCACCTTCTCTAGGAAGCTCTTCCTGTTCTCCCTAGTGGTCAGCCTCTCTCCCCCTAAATTATCTTGAACTTATTCTGGCTAGGCCTCAGTTTCATCAGCTGTAAAAAGAAGGGTTTGGATTTAGTAGCCTTTAAGGACCTTTCCAACTTAAAGTCTATAATCCTTTGATATGGGTAATGTCACATCCCCTGATTGATGCTAAGGACCCTGAAGCTAACTGCTGGCTCATGGCTGATCTTTGCATCTCAGGCATATAAGGCAGTGTCTCGAGCTTGTTTATGCATCAAATTTGGGGGTCAGTATCAGTGGTTTTTCTAGTTTAGGGAAATTCCTGGTACCTGAATACCTTCCATTAATGCAGATCAACAACTATTCTGCAACTCTGCATTAAAAGGTGCCCAGAACACTTAGGGCTTCAGTGACTTAGGCTCACATGGATCAGGGGCAGATCCTCCTGGATCTGGAGCCAGCACTGTCACACTCCCTAGTGCTTTGCACATAGGAGACAACAAATACTCATGGAATTCAATTGTTTTATTGTAACAGCTATTACCCTGGCCTCTGATGCCTGAAGTGCAGGTATATTACCTTTCAGCCCTCCCCCAGGGTTTTCTAGTGACCCTTGGGGCCATAAATAGAATATATATATATATATATACATATATAAACAATTTATAGATATATAAATAACATATATGTATATACAAAATCATCATAGGTCACCATATTTTGAGTTTTCCAAGTCCTGGGATTCCACTGCCTATATCTAGAAATGAAAAGTACAAATGAAATAGACCAAGTCCAAAAACCTGCTTTATGGGGGCACAGAATTTAAGGGGTGTGGGATTGTAGACCTCCACATTCAGCTTAATTCATGATGCTCATGTTTTCCAAGTGAACAGAATGTGTGTGTGTGTGTGAGAGAGAGAGAGAGAGAGAGACAGACAGACAGACAGACAGACAGACAGAGAGAAGGAACACTCTGACTCTCTCTGGTGGTTTTAAAGATGCAGCCTGTTCTGGCTACATGGCCAATGGAAGGAGATTGCTTCCACCCACATGGGAGGAGAACACAGAATGTCTTCTTCCACAAGTAGCTCCCTCCTGCCTCTCATCACACTGAAACATTAAGAAGCACTGGTTTAGAGGGTCATGGAACTCTCTATGGGAGAATGGGAGTGGGGTGGGATAGGGAGAGATCATAAGGCTCCTGGCAGGTGTTCGAGATGGACAATCTCTTTTCTCCTTTCATATGTTTTCAGTACAAGGATACACACTCTTAAAGCCAGACAGTAGAAGCTAAAGGGAAGGGAAAGGAGGAGGTGTCTCCTCTTCTGGGTGCCCAGCTGGTACTGAAACAATCTGATTAACATCATGTAGAATACTGTCCTCTGCCATAAAGGCAGTGTGATCACTTCACTTGTGAGAGATTGTAAGGTACAATGGCTAGATCACAGGATTTAGGGTCAGTGGAGATGGGGCTTTGAGGCTGAATACAGCCTCAGATTCTTGTACAGCTCAGGGCCAGGCTTATGTTATGTATTAACCTTTCATAGGCCATTTTCCTCTCCTGTAAATAGGTGTGATAATAGCACCTACTTCACAGAGCTATGGTGAGCATTAAATGAGATAATGTGTATAAGGCCCTTGGACATTTAAAATACCCTATAAATGCTAGTTATTATTATTTATGCCCTCAAACAGGTGCCGTATCTTTTGCCACTTTGCTTTTACACTTAATGATTTGCCTGTCTTTGTAAGCAACAAAACGAACAAAAATATTGCTGCCAAATAGAAGACAACTTATGAAATCTTTAATGACAATAGTTAACATTTAAGGTTTGCAAATGGTGCTTTACATAGATTATCTCATTTTATTCTGGAAGGAGCTATTGTTATCCTTATTTAACAGGTGAAGAAACTGAGATAGACGGGTTTAATGACTTGCCCAAGCTCAGATAGTTAGGACATGTCTGTAAGAAGAGTTCAGTTCATGTCTTCCTGGCTCTAAGTTCTGCACTCTGTCCACTCTACCACCAACTCCCTTGATTGCTCCCAGAATTCTTGAATGTTAGTCTCAGGAGTTGGTACAATTTTTCACGCTGACTATTATTATTGTATTATCTTATTAAATATCTCTTTCTGACTATAATTCTCAACTGGTAACCTTGGAGGGAGGAACACCAGTGGGGACTCAAACTGATGGCATTAAAACATCATCTCTAATTCATCAGAGTTTCTCCCTAGAGCCATTAAGGGGAGATGTTTGCAATCAAGGAACCCAACTCTAGGGACTGGAGACTCCTCTACGAGAGGACTTGAGACAAAGATCCTCAAAGCACACATGAACTATATTCAAAACATGGCATGTCATGAAATAGCTCCATTTTTTCCTGTTTTCTGCTAAATTTCCAAGATGGAAATTATTTCATATTTTTGCCCAAATTTCTACTCTCTTCTAGGCTTCTGTGTTTATTTTTTCCCTTCTAACTTCCAAGTTGTTAACTGCATTACTCAATTTAGACTCATCTGTGAATTTAATTAACATGAGGTTTCCAGATCATTAATGAATGTTAAATAAAACTAGACCTAATATTAATCTCAATTAATCTTTGCTGACAAAGGGGCACTTGGACAATGTTATCTATACTTTGAGTCCTGCCATAATCCTCTGTAATTTGAGATTTACATTTGTCCTTGACATTGATATTATGTAAGCCATATAAATTAAGGGGAATGTATATGCTTTCCACCTTGGAATTTAGCCATAATGTTCTGACTTCTTGGCCACAGAAGTTTGGGACTCTCAAAGGCCATTGCTGGAGTGATATTAATCTCTGATAAGCTTTTGTGTTAGCATACAAAGCAGGGGTGGTTTTTTTTTTTAAATTTCCTTATTTCATTAGTAATTGTTCACACACAGCTACATTCTCTGGTAATCATGCTTTCTCAGGTGGTTGTCACTTTTGAAATTGCTAATTGGACTTTCTTCTTTTTAAAAGACCATTTCTTTACCTTGTTCCACTTTTATTATAAAAACA
Organism: Petaurus breviceps papuanus; assembly: GCF_028583685.1. NCBI lineage: Eukaryota > Metazoa > Chordata > Mammalia > Diprotodontia > Petauridae > Petaurus > Petaurus breviceps. Next base: position 19,009,609 of record NW_027185759.1, read on the forward strand.
GAACCCCTCATACAATGTTACCTTTCTGTTACTTAAAAAAAAGAGAAATATGTTCCTAGAATTTAGATCTGGAAGGGACTTTTATAGCTCAATGAATCCAACCTCTTCATTTTGTGAATACTGAAACCGAGGCCCAGAAAATCGTATAAGGAGGTCACATGGGTAAAAAGGGAGAGAGTCAGGATTTGAAACCAGGTAACTTGATTTTAACACCAAAGCTGTTGTTACTGTATCACAATGCCCTCACTCATCTCAGTAAAACAGAAACTAATTTTCTATTGTGTCCTTTGTTAGTATATTCCTGTATCTCCTCCTTTAGTTAAAAAACAAAAAACCCAGCCTTCCTTTTATTTCAATGACTTTTCATTTCCATAGAGTGAGAACCACAAACCAGGTGCTGTTTTCCTCAACAGAAAACTTCTGAATCCTTTTGGTTACATATGACATACGTGATCTTCAAGAATGGCATTTCCTATGATGAAAGACACATTTTCCTATGATGAAGATGACCAAAGTGGGATTGGAGTCATCAGCATACAGGTAGGGTTGCCAACCAGCCAGTATTTAATTGTGAAAATTGGTATTTTGTCATAAAAGTTGATCAGTTTCTTTTTATGGATCATGTTATGGTGTTCGTATTGATTATGTTGGTTAAAGTAATCAGGACTAGCTAAGGAAAGTCCTGCCCTTTGAGCACAAGCACTGTGCTGCCTGCTGCACATCCACATGGATATTTGCTAAGCCCAACATGTTCATTAACTGTGGTAGGAGGGTCGGTTGCTATGACCTCAATACTGTGCGGTTGCCAGTCTGAAGAGCTAGTGATCCATAGGCAGTCACCTTTGAGATTCTGACTTTGGTGCTTGGCACTCAGTAGCATTCCTTACTCCATGAGGAAGCATGGGAGAGAGACATGAGAAGACCTGAGTTCAAACTTAGCTTTTACTATTACTTCCTGCCTGAGTGATCTTAGGCAAGTCATTTTATTTCCCCAGACCTCAGTTTCCTGAAGTGCAAAAAGAGAGGTTTGGTCTGGAAGCCTTCAGAGATCCCTTCTGGCTGACTCTGAATCTGTAATACTACAAAGTCCTATAGCTTGCAGTTCTGTGGCTAGTGTTTACCTTTCTCTTTTCTAATGATCCATTGAGTGGAAAGAGTTTGTGACTTAATTTGTTGACTCTTAAATGGGTTTAGGATATAGAAAGTTATAGATTAACCTTCATTTTCCAAAAAGCAGTTTTAGGGACCTGAAAGTTTTATTTACACTATATATAGGCTTGCAGGAAAATAACATACCTCTATGTGGCATTTGGGCAGCCAGGTGGCACTGGGGATAAGGTACTGGGGCTGGAGTCAGGTAGACTCATCTTCCTGAGCTCTAATCTGACCCACTTACTAGCTATGTGACCCTGGTAAGTCATTTAGCCCTATTTGCCTTAGTTTCCCCGAACTGGAAAAGGAAATACAAACCACTCCAGTATCTTTGCCAAGAAAACCCCAAATGGGGTCAGGAAGTGTCGAACATGATTGAAAAACAACAAGAAATGTGGCATGAGGGAGGTGGTATATTGCAATGGGATGAATGTTGTATTTGCAGTCAGAAGACCTAGGTTTCAATCTTGGCTCTGTCACTAACTGCCCATGTAACCTCGGGCAGATCTATTCTCCTGTCTGGGTTTAGTTTTTCATTGGTAAAATGAGGGTATTAGACTAGATGACCAGGTCATCAGATCAGATCTCTTCCAGGCCTAAGTCTATGATTCTTTGAGAAGCTATCAGTAAAGAGAGCTACACAAAACAACTCTGCACCAATGGTGACTGACCTCTGTGATACTGATTGAGGGTTGCAGTCAAATACATGGACTGCCAACCTTGAAAGGTATTGAAAGGATTCCAGTCAGGTAGTTTAATCAGGGGGGCACCCTCACATCAAGACTGATGCTCTCTCTTCCTCAGATAACCTCAGGTAAAGAATCCCTGCCTGGTCAACCTGGCCTCTAGCTCTCTTGTGGCCAGAGGCGGAGGCAGACTCATCCATGCCAACAACTAAGCAGCTTTTCGAGGCTGTCACAGAGGATTCTTATGTAAATGTTACCTGTTATAGCTACCACTGCTATTATTATCATGGTTTTTGTCATAGAAGCAGCATGGCCCCCATAGACAGAGAGCTAGGCCTGAAGTCTGGAAGACCTAGATTCAAATCTTCCCTTCTGACAGGTACTGGTCATGTGATCTTGGGCAGCTTCTCTGTCCATGTTCTAGGCAACTTTCTTTATTTTCCCCTTTTTTATTAAATTATTTATTTTTAGTTTTCAACATTCACTTCTATAAGTTTTAAATTTTCTCCCCTTTCCTCTCCTATCCCTTCTCCCAAGACAGCATGCAATCTGATATAGACTCTACATATACATTCCTATTAAACATATTTTCATATTAGTTATGTTGTATAGAAGAATTAGAATGAATGGGAGGAACCATGAGAAAAAAAAACAAAACAAAAAAGAAAATAATCTGCTTTGCTCTGCATTCAGGCTGCATAGTTCTTTCTCTGGATATGGATGGCATTTTCCATCATAAGTCCTTTGGAATTGTTTTAGGTCCTTGCATTGCTGAGAAGGGCTAAGTCTGTCAAAGTCAGTCATCACACACTTGGCTGTTACTGTGTACAGTGTTCTCCTGGTTCTGCTCATTTCCCTCAGCATCAGTTCATATGAGTCTTTCCAGGTTTTTCTGAAGTTGGCCTTCTCATTATTTCTTATAGCACAACAGTATTCCATTATATTCACATACCGCAACTTGTTCAGTTTAGGCAACTTTCTCAGAAAAAATGCTTACCTGCATTGTTAGAGAGAATTTCCTCTCCTGGGAATTCCTACAGCAATGAAATCACAGGCCTGGTCCTATCCCATTATTATTGTCATTGTACTCATTCATTTTCATAGGGACACAATTAGATAAATTGAGGCAGTCTTGTGCAGGGGAAAGAGAGTTGATTTTGGAGTCAGATAACCTGGATTTGAACCCCAGCTCTGCCAATTATTGTTTCATCTCTCTGGACCTCAGACTCTTCATCTACAAAAATTAGACCTGGTTCCATCCAGATAAATTGGAATTTCTCACTGCCAAGTCAGTAAGGAAGAAGAATCACATGCTTCTTTTCTATGAAAGAAATTTACCTCCAGGTTCTGGAGCTCTCTGAAGAGCTTTGGTGGCAAGGCATCATCAATTCCCACCCCAGTCTGTTGTCCTCAGCTCAGAATTTTGTTCCAAATATAGAGGGCTTGTCAAGCCATCCAAATAGCTCCTTGGCCAAGGCTTCAGGTACAGTTCCATGGCTTTCTGCCACTCAGGCAATGATGGAGGGGCTGGGCTGTTTAACATCTGTGGTTCCTGGCTTGATCATGGGATTATTGCCTTTGGGACTAGCTAGCCACCAGAAACCTCCATGCTAAGAGTCGTTCTGGCCATGGTTGCTTCCAACTCCTAAATGGGTCACTTACAAATGCCTCTATTTCAGAATATAAAGTGAGTCCCATATGGGATTGTGGTGAATACAGCTATCCATGTGCCCACACTGTATCAAAGCAGACACATGCTTTTCAGATTAATCGAGGGTTTAGTGGCTGTTCTTGGCTTCTCTGTAACAATAGATTCAATTCAGTGCCTAGCACACAGTAGGCCTTTGACACTCATTGATTGATTGAATTGGGTTCAACAGAATTTAATACAATAAATATTAGGTGCTTGGGATGCCAAAACAGAGATGGAACAATCCTTGCCCTCAGGGAGCTTAGTTTCCACTGGGAGTCATGTACACAAGGAAGAGACTAAAAGGTCTTGTTGGGATGATGCAACTGAGCTATACCATGAAGAAAGCCAGGGAAACTCTCAGGTAGAGGAGAGGAATAAGCTCACTTAGTGGGTTTGGATAATTGGGTAACACAAGTACATTAAAAAGCCACTTTTCAGAGAGGGGCAAATGGCATCTGTGAAATAACCTGACAAACCTACCAACTATCATTTTAGTCCTTCATTTTCTATTCAAAATCATTTACCCATGCATGTGAGGGAGAGCAGAAATGCCATGTTTCCACATGGTCCATCCTTGACCAGAGGGGTAGTGCAGACATCTGCACATGGGGCATTTGGATTGTTACCTAATAATAAATTTGCCAATGATCTGAAAACAAACATACTTTAAAACCAAAACTTAATGATGGACAAATTACTAATCTTAAACTATTCAGCCAGGCTCTATACTGAATAATTAACAGTCTGCTTTAAATATCCAAACAGTTGATCTAACCCGAGGGCATTCATCCTCCTGGCTTAGTCTGGTGAGGGCAGGATGAGAAAAAAAAATAAACAGGAAGGTTTGCTAGAAGCTCACCTCTGCCACTGTCAGTCACAGCAGTCTGCCAGGCCTCTGTTATGGAATAGTCTGAATAGGAGAACTCATATTGCTTTTCTTTCAGAAAAAATAACCACGGCCAGATCACTGAAACTTTAATTAAAAACCTCGTTGTGCTTAAAAAAAAATAAACCAAGCCAGATACCCTTGGACTTGAGTGACCTAGAGTTTAAGCAGTTGAGGAAATGAATGGGGAACCATCCCCTGTTAGGAGATGAAAAATCTTAGGATGTCTTAGAAAGGGACAAATTAGATACAAAAGATGTATGAAAGAAGATGCTCTCTGTATCCAGAGAAAGAACTGAATAGAAGTATGCAGAGAATGCTTGTATACACACACACACATTTGTGTCTAATGGTAGTCATTTCTAGGGTGGGGTGAGAGTGGGATATGGTGGAGGGAAGAAAAAAGGAAAAAAGTTACAAGTTAACTTTATTATATATTTAAGAGATAAGAATAGGAAGCTGCATATAACAGATTTACCATTTCATGTACAATGATTTTTTTCCTATTCTTCTATGTTATAGAAATGCTTGTTTTATTTCTTACACTCAGAATAAAATAATTTTTTTTAAAAAACAAACAAAAAAAAGGGACAAAGGCTCCTTGATAGATCGCAGTGGACTGATGACAGAGATGAATGGAGAACCTGCTCCTTAACAGGTTTGCAGCTCAGTACCAGTTGGAAGATCCAAGGGGACGTAACTCAAGTAGTCAAAATGGACTCCATCCAATTATGTTATCTATTCCCCTTGGCTGATGTGAACAAATTGCTAAAAACAACAGCAACAACAAACAACGGCTACAGTTTCTTTTCTTGGGAAGGAGATGTTAAGAGTAAATTAACACTTGATAATTTTCATCTGGTTTTCTGCATGTGTCTCTGGGTCCATCTTTATTTACATTAGGCAGCCTGTCCTTAGCTACCTGGGCTTCAAGAAGAAGCCTTTCTGATTTTTCAAGCCTGAAAACTGAAGGAAAAGAGAATAGCCTTGTTATCAAATAGAATCTTTTTTTAAAAACAAAATAAGTTTTTATTGATTCCTTCTATTTCCTATGTCACTATGGCATTCCATGTATCCCTTATTTTCCCTCTCCTAGAGATCCATAACAAATACTATTTGTGGAGGGGAAAAAGTTGGTACAACTGATTGATAAGTTGAAAAAGTCCCCAAACATGCAATGTGTGACACCTGTGGACCAAGGCCCGGGGGGGGGGGGGGAATCTTCACATATCTCTTCATTTAAGTCCTACTCAATCTTTATAATTTTGTTACATTTACTTTTGATTTTTTTGGTGTGTCCTTTCCATCTACATTGTTGTAGTTACTGTGTAGGTTGTTTTCTTGGCTTACATGTCACTTCTTAAAGCACAGTAATATTCCATTATATTCATGCACCACAATTTGTTTAGCCAGTCCCTAGTTGATGGGCATCTATTTTGTTTTTAATTCTTAGCTATCACAAAAAATTTTGTGTAAATATTTTGGATTAAATGGGGACCCTTCTTGTCGATGGCTTCCTTGGGATATAAGCCCAGTAACACAGTCTCTAGTACAAAGGGTATGGACATTTTAGTCACTTTATTTGCACAATTCCTAATTGTTTTCCAAAATAATTGTGCCATTTCACAGCTCCACCAACAATGTATCAGTTTACCTATTTTCCACACCCCTCTAACATTCTAACAACCCCTCCTAAAAAAATTGCCTTTTTTTCGTAATCTGTAGGATGGTTTTAATTTGTGTTTCTCTTATTATTAATGATTTGGAATATTTTTAAATATGGTTATGGATACTCTAAAGTTCTTTTGTTAATTTCGTTTATATCCTTTCACCATTTATCTATTGAGGGATGACTATTTTACACACACACACACACACACACACACACACACATGCACATACACAATACACATACGCAGAGTTATCCTGTCTACATTGTGGGAATCTGAATTTTTTCTTTTTCTTTTATGGGATGTTTACAGTACCTTATTGTAAAATTTGGGCTATTTGGGCACAGGCTCTGTGTCATTTGCTGGCTTTCATATGTTGTCTGAAGCTTTCACACAACTCTCCAAAAGTTCCCACTTAATTTCTTAAGCTGACCCATGATATATGAAAACCACAATGGGGAAAGCTACAATGTGAAAGGGATAACTGTAATATATATTTGATGTATTCTATTAGCATCTCTACTAGTAGAACATACATGTATATATACACATGCATATATTATACACTGTATATATACATGGATTCTACCGGCATCTACCATATGCTAGCATTCTACTATATAATATTCTACTACCATCTATATCAGTATAATATACATGAAAATGCACACATATGTATATGTATGCATATATGTGTATATATGTGTGTGTTTGCATGTTTGTTGTACTAGTATAGATGCTAGTAGAATTTTGAAGTAAAGGGGGACACATTTTCAAGTACAGTACATTGTTTTCCCTGAGGTATTCAATCATCCATTCATTTGACAAAAAGCCCATTATCATGGCCCTGTTATCTGCCAGGCCCCATGCCAGGCTTTGGGAATACAAAGCCTTCAAAGTGCTTACCTTCCATTGGAGGAGGAGGAAAGGAAGAGGAAAAAAAGACTTAAACTTTCCTTTTGGTCTCCATATGTAGATTTTTCCTAAACAGGAGCTTTGAGAATAGTGCAGCGATAGGTAAAGGTGTTAAGGGTTACTCTCTTGCCTCTGTTTTGAAGGTCTGCTCTCTAACCTGAAGCCTCAAGATCTAGGAAGTGTGACAGGCAGAAAAGGTGGGGTGTTGAGATTAATGTTTGGTCAGACCACATCTGGAGTGTTGTGTTCAGATCTTAGCATTTTAGAAAGACCATCAATAAGCTGTAGAGCATTTGGAGGTGGGCTTGCGAGAAGGGAAGGACCTTGAGTCCATATCAGAATAATGGTTAGTAAAAGAAATGGGAGATATTTAGCCTGGAGAAGAAATGGCTCAAGGGAGCCATCACAGTTCTCCTCAGGTACTTGAAAGAATGTCATGGGGAAAAGGGATTAGACTTGTACAATTAAGCCCGTAGGAGAGAACTAGGAATGATGAATGGAAATTGGAAAGAGACAGTTAGTTTTGAGGTCAGGAAAAACATTCTTAATAATTAGGACTGCTTAAATGTGGAATGGGCAACTGGATAAAGTGTCAGGACTGGAGTCAGTGAAGACTTGTCTTCCTGAGCTCAAATCTGGCCTCAGACACTTACTAATTGTGTGACTCTGGGCAAGTCACTTCACCCTGTTTGCCTCAGTTTCCTCATATGAAAAATGGGTTGGAGAAGGAAATGGCAAACCGCTCCAGTATCTCTGCTAAGAAAACCCCAAATGGAATAATGAATTTTGAGTCTTATGATAAATAGTGATGGGAGACAGTGAAGTTGCCAGGTGCTGTTAGGGGAAAATGGTGTGAAGTTACCTGAGGTCCATGTGATAAGACTTAAGTAGGAAAAGTGTGTTTTTGTGAGTATACTATGGACTCCAATGATATGTTCATGCATGATTAACATGATTCAGGAGGGGCATAGGAGACCAGGCCTGTAGTTACACTGACAGGTCAGCAAAGATTGGTCGTATGCTGTGCATGTAGCCACCATAAAAGGCTAAGACTGAGGGAGATGGGTGGAGTCTTGCAGATATTCAGCTCCCTTACTCTTACTGTATGTTGCTCTCTGATCCATAATAGGTTACCACCACCCTAGCATTAATCCTCTTTGTCTTCCAACTGGTTTTCTATTTCCCTCTAAAGACCTTGGATTTGAAAATTCAGCAGACTCCTTGGTCCTGACCTAACCCTACTCACTTGGAGCCTTTAGACTTTTCTTGTTCTCTAGGAGAGATCTACCCTCCTCATATCTAGCATTTGCTTGAATCATAAGCATATGTCTATGTACCAATCCTGTATGGTACTGTCAAACTTCTTAAACAGACCTTGGCTTACAGTGGCAGAGCTATTTTCTGTTCTCAAGGTCTCCCTGGAGCAGATACTGGAGATGCAGGAGTCGGCACAGACTTGAGGAACAGGCTTTGCTGTGAAGTATATGGACTACATGGAGAGGACCAGACTTCTGGCCTGGGGGTGACTAGAATTATCAGTCCTGGCCCTTAACCCCTGATGCAGGGATTATTACCAATGCCTCGATTTCAGAGATTGGGGAAAATACATCTTTATTTCAATATAATAAGTTTCCTTTGAAATCTTATGTATTTCATTTTCTGCAATTCAAAAACATATTCTGAGAAGAGTTCCTAAGTTTCATCAGGCTGCCAAAAGGATCCACCACTAACCAGAAGTTAAGAACCCCTGACCTGATAGTATCTGGAGGCTTCTAGATGAATATTTCACTGTATGGAATGAGTCCTAGCATTCCTGGCCCACCAAAGATTACATATAGTTGTCCTTGCCAAGAGTTACCCATGGACTGGGTTTAGGTGGTTTTTGTGGTCTCCTACCCAGGCATCTCCCTTCCTTATAGAAAACAGTCCCTTAGTGGGCAATGTGAAGGGATTCCTTCAGAGTTCAAGAAGACTCCTCATATCTGCTCTTAATGCTGAGATTACTAAACAGATCTGTCTGTTCTAAATCCTGCTTCTAGGACAAGGCTGTTCTAGAATATCCCATCCCCTTCTGTCCTTTAAATCAGGACTTGTCATTGAATACTACTCCAAAGTTAATGGATCAGTTATCAGAGACTTTGGCCATGCCTTTCCATGATGAATTAACTCGTATGGAAGCAGCTACTGACTGGCCAATCTTTTATCAGGCGATGTGTGGGCATTGGGTCCTGCCTTTAGTTACAGGTAAAATCGGGGTGTACCTTGAGTGCTCTATCAGTCAGTAGAAGTTTGTCACATAATGAGTGAAAGTGATACAACTTGAGGTGGGGGAACTATTCTGCCTGGCCTATACCTTGATGTCTGAGTAACTACTTGCCAATAGCCCATTGGCTAGCAAGCCTGCTAATACACAGAAAATTTTTCTCTCCAGCATAACAAAGACAAAATCTTTTAATTTCCCCCCCAATAAACAAACATTTGGTTTCCTTCCCTACTTTTCTTCCCATCCTATTGGAAAACAAAACAAGAAAAATTCAACCTTTTTTTTGGGGGGGGGGGAACATGCCTAGTCAAGCAAAACAAATTCCTGTATTGGCCGTGTCTAAAGCTGTCTCATTCTGCAACTTGAGCTCATCACTTCTCTGTCAGGAGATAGGTAGCATAGTTTACCCTTACGCCTCCCGCCAGATATCCTGGAGAATTAAAAAATAAGCAAACTGTATTGAAACCCGTTTCATATATAAAACTTACCTATAATTGTATGGTCATGACATTTGTCCATAAAAATTTAGGAACACTTGAAATAGATGTTGCCGTGCTGACTTTTTATACTTTCCAAGTTACACGACATGAAGAACTTTCAAAATACATAGACCTAGTGAAAGAAATCAGAGCCATATGGGAGAACGATGAAGTAGACATCATTCTCATCATCCCTTGCAGTAAAAATGTCCCAAAGAAGCTTTCAGAAAGCCTACAGACGATGAGCTCATATCTCTCTCTTCTCACTCAGTTACAAAAGGCCATTGATTCTATCTCTGCACAAGGATCTAGAGAACATTAAATATGAAAGACAACCAGGATGACAACTTGTACTCAAATGATTTTTATCTGAGCTCTATCAACAAAGACGAGAAGAATGAGAGGATAATAATAGCCCCGAATACTTTTGAGATCTGGGATGAATATTAGCTACCCTAAATACCCGACCTGATGGACCGCTTGCCAGAAATGGTGATATCACCACATTGGACCTACAGGTTCAAATATCAATGGGCAATGAATGGGAGCTTTCCTTAGAGACTCATTTTGTCCTATATGGATTTTTTTTGTTTTGGTTGGTTTATGTTATGCCTATGTAATTGTTTCAGATTTCATGGATTTGTTATTTCGTGAAATACTGGAACAAGGATGGGGTGGTAGTTTATCTTGATGATAATCTTATCTTTAATAGGGAGTAGGGGTTCTAAGCATATTCAAATTGATCTTGGGTGGTAATGAAAAAAAATGGCATGAAACTAGCATCTGTCAGAATACAATAAGGAAAATGCCTCTTTCTGTTTGTGTGTGTGAATGAATCAATCAAAGAGCGTTTATTAAGTGCTATCTAGGTGCCAAGCACTATACTGAGTCCCGGAAATACAAATGGAAAAGACAGATATTTCCTATTCTCTTGGAGCTCACATTCTAATTAAGGGAGACAAAACCTATAGTAGGATCCAGCTGCAGGATGCATGGATAGGTCCAGCAATCCGTCCAGATGGTAGCAGGATAGATGAAAAAAAGCACTTTCCTTATTGGTGTCTTCTTTGATGTTTACTTTTCACGTTGACGATACTTCCGAGGACTTTAGCGGCATTAGGGTTATACTGTGCATGCCTTTGTGTCTAAGGAGATGTCGTCATGATTCTTGGCTTCTATCAGACGTCTCTCCTCTCTTGTTAGAGCTGCCATTCAGGATCTCTTCCTTCCTCTTTTCCTCAGTGACTTTCAATATGTACCAGAAATTTCTTACCTAACCCAAATCAATTTCATCTTCGAATGTGAGTAATGGCAAGATTTTGTTCACTGAAGCGATCCTTTCTTGTACATGTGTGCATATCCATGCGTATCCACATATTTGCCTTTAGGCAAATACACCTTTATGTACACCCCATTAATATATGTATATTTACATATGTCTATTGTTCTAAAAAAAAAAATATATATATATATATACACACAAACACATCAAACTGAGTATGGAGTACCATCCTCGAGAGTGAAGTGAACAACCCGAACCTGGGAACATTGTTCCCTTCCATGTAAAATGTCTTTACAGTAGGATGCTGGCATCATCTCCCTTGATTGTCACAACCTTGTAAGGTATGTGGGACAAATATTATGGTCTTCATTTTGCAGATGAGGAAACAACTCCAGGGAGATGAACTCCTTTGTAGGTAAATATGAGACAAGGCAAGGGGTGGAAGATTTCCAGTGGAGCTCGATGTTGACCTTGCCCTCCCAGCCCAGGAAGTCATCAGTCATGGATCATAGCCTGAAGACTGGTCATATAGGGTCCCAAAGGCCAAGAAAATCTGGATAGGATTGTGTAGAGGCCTAGACTTGAAAGGGACTAGAAAGAAAATCATTAGGAGCTTTATGTATTTGTATGAGGACTTGGATGATGGGAAGAGGATCTTGACTTGGAATCAGAAATATCTCATTCAACCTCTGAGACTTTAATAAGTCTCAAGGAAGTCACAAGTTTCCTGAAATTGATTATCCTAATATGTAAAATGGAACCAGTCATCTGCTAAAGTTGCATATGAGAATAGAATGGGTTTCAGATCTGAAGCCAGAGAATCTAGGTTCAAATCCTGAATGCTGCTCACAACCAGGGTGACCTTGGACAATTCCCTTCTCTTTTCTAGACCTCAGCTGTTCATCCTAAAAAGGGGAAGGTTGGACTAGATTGGACTAAGAAGTCTTTTTTTGTCTCATGAACAGTCAATCCCTTCTCAGAATAATTTTGAATGAATAGAATAAAATAGATAGGGTTACAAAAGAATCTAATCATATCAATTTCAGTTCTCAAAATATTTTTAAAAACAAGCTCATAGACCACAGATTAAGAGCTCCTGAACAAGATGAACTCTAGGGTCCATTCCAGCTATGAATTTAAGAGGATGGATCATCCTTTTCACAAGCAAGTCTTTTCACTGGTTAGTTCATTCAACAATAAACAGTTAATAAGCATTTACTAACACAAAGCACTGTGCTAAGCATTGGGGATGCAAAGAAAGACAAAAGGGAGTCCTTGGAGTCCTTGGAGCTCACAATTTAACGGGAGAAGACAACACATAAAATGGTGGGTGATGGGAGGCGGGGTAGATGAAATCCTACAGCCAGGCAGGCAGCCTTCTTAACGTAGCATTGGGGAGGAGCTCTCTGATGTCTATCATATACTCTCTGTAGTCAGACAGAAATGGATCCCAAGGGAGGGAGTGCTGATGAGGTGTGAGTTTTAGAGTTGATGTGATTTTGTTTCCGGATCATGAGTTTCTGGAAATCATGCTGAAGTCCAGGAGTGCTCTCCATCTGGGAAATGAACAACATTCAAGGCCTTCATTAAATGCCTACTATGTGCCAGGCACAGGGCAATTAGGTGGTTCAGTAGATAAGAGCTCTGGTCAGGAAGACCCCAAACCATCCTTGGACTCTAGCTGTGTGACTCTGGGCAAGTCACTTAACTCTGACTCAGTTTCCTCATCTGTAAAATGATCTGGAGAAGAAAATGGCAAGCTACTCTTTTATCTTTGCCAAAAAACAACAACAACACAAAAACAAACCCTAAATGGGGTCATGAAGGAGTTGGACATAACTGAAATTATTGAACATGTTTGCGGCGTGACACTGAGTGCTGGAGATATTAAAATGAAAATTGAATAGTCCCTGATTTCAGGAAGCATATATTCTATGTGGGTAGTGGAGGGGGTGGAGAGGGGTTGGATTAAATGGTTTCTAGTGTCCTTCATGTTTCTAGGTCTTTGATAAGGTTGACTCCTAGGTATGGTTTGTTTTTTGTTGGGCGTGTTTTCTCTCTACCCTCCAGGAATACATTTTATTCAGATGGGGTGGTCTCAGTATTAGTCTGGAGGAGCCGATGCTTCTTGTGATTAACTCAAGGGTTTTTTGAAGGTGTTTCACCTTCTTCCCCAGTGCTGTAGTCCACCTTGTCTCCATGAGATGACACCTGGCATCGTTTTATACAAATGGAGACCGGGACATGGCTGGGCAAACTCCATTTTTAGGGATTCTTTAGTCATTGTGAATACTGCAGGTTGTTTCCATAAATCATTAACCTTTTTGCAGACTTATCCCCCAAAGTCTCAGCTGTTGTTCTAAAAACTTAATTTGCTAAAGCTGTTTTCTTCCTGCCCTTAATTATTTATGTATTTATAGCCTATACCCACCTGCACACTCAATATTCACATGTGGAACCATATTTCTCATGTGTCAATTGTTCAGGTCTCTTCCTTTACCTTCTATTTTGCTTCCAGCTCTAAATTTAAATATTTGGACTCTGTTCAGCTCCTGAGTATTAAACCCCCCCTCCACTTCCTTGAAAACCTGTGAATTAGCTGTTTTTTGAATTTTATCTGAGCTGTACAGTGGTAATTTTATGTAAGCAATCAAAACCCCATAAATAAATCTACGTATTTATATGTCTGAAGTGCATTATAAAAGAAGCAATAAATCCCATTTTCTACATAAAAGGAATTAGATTTTCTAGTTTACCTCCGTGCTGGGATTAATAAAAATGTGAAACCGTTGGAGTGAAGCATCAGAAGTTTCCATAGTCATCTTGGGGAGATGGCTACAGTAGCCTTCCCCTTTTAAAAAGAATGCCAGTTAATTCCTCTCCCCCCCCCCATTCAGTATTGTTCCTTGATGACTGTTTTAAAATGAGCCCAGGGACCTCTACCTGCACGTTTCTGCATGGCCACTAAGGCACGATCCAATTCATCTGGAAATCGAGGTTTCCTTTTATTTCCATCACTATCCATCTCCAAATTACAGAGAATTCATTCCTGAGCTGGAGAGATGCCAGAAGTTTCTCATCTAGCTGTCTGTGGGTTGCTGGGGTTTTTTTCTCCCTCCCTCTTTGAGGCTTTCTGATGCCTAGAGTAAGCTCAACTCAAAAGGATTTTCAGCCTCACACTCGCCAGATATTCCCCGACACTCACATCGGTCTCTGTGAGATTAAGGAATCCCGGGACCCACAGCAGATTCCCAGGCTCCTTTTCCGTGCAGGTGCTCCAGAAACTTCAAGATGCGTCTGGTAATGTATTTAATTTTCTAAATAAGCTACTTTGCTGGCTTTTTGTTTTCGTTTTTACTGTCTTTGGAATAAAGTAAATTTGAAAAGATCTAGAGGGGCTAGGGCATAGTGTCATTTTAGTTGCCAGCCCAGGGTTTTGTGTCTGTGTATATTTCCATCTCTGTAAATGTCTTGGGTACATATAGGCGGTCTATCTATCTATCATCTCTCTAAACATGTGTGTGCATAGGCAGATTATACTAATGCAATGTTAGTAGAGATAGTACTTTTATGTATAGATACAGTATTCACAATCCAGATTGGCAAGCATTTTATAAATTAAGGGTGAGGAGCAAAGGCATGATTCCTCCCCCCCCACCCAGTTTTACACATTCCTAATGTTTTAGACACCTATTAAAAATAACAACAGTAACAACAACCACTGTTCTCTCTTTCATGGGTGAGAAAAAATAGGGTTTTGTTTAAAATTGTGGCAGAAGAGTTATGCTTTTTGCTGGCGGAGAATTTCTATATAGCCTTACCCGCTTCTTTTTTAACTCAGTAATCACTGAGGGGAAAAAAAATGTGGTTATGGTTCACAGTAAGCCCATAGGGATTTTGAGCTGCAGTGTTCAGCAAGCAGTGTAGGTATTCTAAATACTAGTTCTTGAATAATAAGTACATCAGGGTAGATTGCCTGTAGCTGAGTCTCTCTACATTTTCTGACATGTAGCAATCACATCAAACTCTGTACATATATGGCATGCATGTGTTTATTGAACTCCGAAGGTCCTGTGAAAATGTGGGCTTACTAAATCACATTTCCCCTGGGTGCCACCGAGGTCTAAAATTAAAGAGAACACTTAGCAATTAATAATCAAATCCAGCATCCCTTTTCTCATTTAGGGAGATTTACATTCTCAGGACTTGGCATCGTTAGCAGTAGAGAGTAATGATTTAGTGGTCCAAACTCTATTTCAGACTTCAATGAGGTTATGATTCCTTCAGCCAGAGAGATACTCCATGGACACATTCCACTCTATTTAAAAGGCTTCTTTTACAGATTAAAACATGTTCAAATCTAGAGTGGCTGAGTGCTTAGAAACACAGTGAGCTGTGTGCTATTGAGGAAAAAAATAATCCACAGCAGGTTTCTTTTGATTTTTATGATTTCTCATCTTTGTATAATAGAAATACTCTATCTACTTTTATATTCTATTCATTTCTTATTAATAGCAAATGATATATCTTTAATATCTTGTCCCACTAGTTCCCTGAGAGATTAATGGTCACTAATTATCATGAAGATGGTGAAATATCATAGCCAGCCAAAGAACACTAAAAGGGGAAGTAGGTGGAACTCATTGGTGTTGGGCTTCTGAGACACTGAAAATGCTAGATTTTAGATGGAATTCACCAAATAGTCTGTGTGTCTGTATTTGGGTGTGTGTACATTTGTAAAAGACTAATTCTCATAGGACAGTTCCTAGCACAGTCCTGGGGCACAGTATGGATTTAATAAATGCTTGCTGATTGATAGCTTCAAGTATTAACTTTTAAAAATCATGCAGATGATGTTAATATTAGATACTTCATCATCAACAGTAGTTCCTAAATATAAATTTAAAAAATGTATTGAAAAACTTAAAACTGCACTAAGACTTTTGGGGACATTCTGTATTTAAGAAATAGGTATTGATATGGTAAAAATGTTTTATTGATTATAAATTAATCATATTGACTTTGTGTTACCAATGATAATTCATTGATTTCCAACTACTTTTTGATTAAGAAAACTAGCAAATATATGAAAACTGATCAGCACCAGTGAAAATTCATGCCCTGGGATTCAGGCTACACATGATATTTAGATTTATTTCAGGAGTTAAAAGTTCTGATATTTGTCCTTTCTACAGCTGTGTGCTTAAAAATGAAGTGATTAGGAATGCTTTAAAATGTCATGTAACTTTGTTTTATCACCTATCTAACTTTCAATTAAAAAACCCGTTTTCAAATTTAGAACTATCCAAAGGTGAAGACATTTCAAATGCAGAGAGGGTTCTTTGTAATGGTATGCTCCATTAGTAGCCATTAAAATCTGGTGCAAGATATTAACATGACATCCATGGATTTCTGTATGTGTAACATCATTTTAGATCTTGTTCTTTTCCAGTATTATAAAATACAATGTGTGGTGTTGAGATAGAAAGCAAATTTGCTTCAAGGAGAGTTTATGATATGAAAGAGGAACATTTGAAGACTTAGTGACATATATGACAATATTAATGTGTAGTGAAGGTGT
>NW_027185759.1:19036215-19038384 GCF_028583685.1 Petaurus breviceps papuanus
TCCTCTCCTCTCCTCTCCTCTCCTCTCCTCTTCTCTCCTCTCTTCTCCTCTTCCATATTCTCTCCACATGGGGTATGTGAGGGCTCCTTTGGGCCCTGATGGCTCAAAGTGAAAATTAATAGTAATTGTTTTTTCTCTTAGCCAGAAACCCTGTAGATCTTCCCCTCCCAGTTTGATATTTTTTAGTAAACGGATCATCCCTTGACTCACTTCTTAAACAGCCCTAATCACTGAATGAATGTTGTCTCAGCCAAAGTGAGAACTGGGAAAGACCTTGGCTTGAAAAGTCCAACATCTCCCACTGCATCCTGGGCTATTTCCAGTTGTCCTGATCTATATCTGGCCACTGGACCCAGATGGCTCCAGTGGAGAGTCAGGCTGGTGACCTTGCACAGCCCTCTCTCACTTAAATTCAATTCACTTGCAAGTCATGGCATTATCTTCCTGATGTCATGCTCCTTTTCAAGAATGAAGGACAAAACCACACAACCACAAGAAAAGGTAAAATTTGTAATTTACTTATGTACCCCTTGGTACTGTGAACTTGCCATATAACCATAGGTAAGAAACTTAAACTCTCCAAGTCCACAAAATGCTGCAGTCTATAGACTAGATTTCCAAACCTGTAGCACTTGAGGAAGTTTTAATGTTAGGTATACATTGTACCAGGGCAACTAGATGGCACACTGGTTAGAGCACCAGACTTAAAGTCAGGAAGACTCAGTTTCCTGAGTTCAAATCAGACACTAACCAGCTGTGTGACCCTGGGTAAGTCATTTAACCCCATATGCCTCAGTTTCCTCATCTTTGAAATGAGTCAGAGAAGGAAATGGCCAACCAATCTAGTATCTTTGCCAAGAAAACCCCAAATGGGGTTTGGAAGAGTCAGAAATGATTGAACAATGACAAATTCATCACAGCAATGAAGTCACAGGTCATCCTATCAGTAAATGTTTATTAAAATCCTACTGGTTGCTAAGCATTATGTCAGGTCTAGGGATACAAATATAAAATTGAAACAATACCTATTCTTAAGGAGCTTATTCTGTCCTCTATGAGTATATGTAGGGTTTTTTTTAATCTATTAAAACTTAAAACAGAAGTATAATTTTTGGGAGATGCTGTGTAGAATAAATACAAAATCAATGCAAAATAGGGATGGAGGGCATTAGTATTTTAGGGGTTCAGTAAGAGCTTTATACAGAAAGTTGAACTTTATGATGAAAGAAGAGAGAGATTCCATGAGGCAGCAGTGATGAGGAAGTACATTCCAGGTATGGGAGATGAAATCCTATTTGTCAAGAACAGAGAGAAGGCCAGTTTGACTGGACTATGTAGTGAGGGAAGAGGAGTCATTTATAATGCAAATGGAGAGATGGGGTGGACTAAGTTGTGTAAGACTTTAGAAACCAAATATGGGAATTTATTTTTTTGTTGTAGAGGCAAAGGAGAAAGACCAGTTTATTGAGTAGGGGGTGACAAATGCAAATCTTCACTTAAGGGAAATCATGTTAACAGACATGTGAAGGACAGATTGGAGTGGAGAGAGATTTGAGTGAGGGAAGCCATTGCAACATCTAAGCAAGAAGTGATGAGACTTGAATGAACATGGTGTATGAGTAGAGAGGATTCTGATGTTAGAGAGGTGGAGGGCGAAATGGCAGGATTTGGTCACTGACTGGCTCCATGGGGTGAGAGGGAGTAAGTTGATGATGTTTAGGTTATTGACTTGGGAGACTGGAAAGATGTACCTTCCAAAGAAATAGGGGACTTTGGAAATGGGGAGGGTTGGGGCAAGAGGAAAGAAGTTCTGGTTTAGATGTGTTAAGCTTCAGAAACTTACAGGACATCCAGTTTAAAATGACCAATACATGGTACAGGACTGAAGCTCAGACAAAAGACCAGGATGGGGGATATATTGATTGATGATGTATTGATATGTGAGTTGTCTACATGGAAGTGATAAGTAAGCCCCATGAAGCTGATGAGGTTATATAGAGGGTAGAGAGAGAAGAATAATTAAAAGTACCTGGGACAGAGCTTTGGCTAATACCCACAATTAAGGGGAATGACAATGGATGGTGAGCCAGCCAAAGGGGCAGAGAATGAATAGTCGATCAAATAGGTAGGAGGAAAACCAGTTAGAGAAGAGTCATGAAAATCCAAAGG
>NW_027185759.1:19038484-19152002 GCF_028583685.1 Petaurus breviceps papuanus
GGAGAGAGGTCCAGCTTTCCCTGCCTTCAGCCAGATGAGAATTATCATATCTGTTCTGGTACAGGCCTTGTTCAGCTCAGTTTGGGATGAATTACCTGGTAGACAGAGCAGGAAGGATGGAGGGAGGAGGCTTGAATGCCAGTCTTCTGCTGTGTGGTTTTGGGTTCCTCTTAGCCTCTACCCAATTTTGCTGGCTTATGAGGAGAACAGAAATGACAGTACCTTGCCTGACTGCAAGCAAAGAGAAAGATGGACCTCATGATCATTGCAGATTCCTTGGAACTCTAGGATCCATGATTCCAACTAATATCAGGGTGAAGTCAAACCCCAAGACCAGTCTGAAAACTGCCCCAGTTTTTTTAGGTCATGGTACCTAGTTTTTAGGTAAAATACTTGGGACCTGTTTTCTAGGATGCAGGGCTGGAAGGGATATCATAGATCATCTAGTCTAGCTCCTTAATTTTACAGCTGAGGAAACTGTGGTCCCCTTTGGTGAAAGAATTTGGTTGAGACCGTTCATGTATGAAGTAATGGAGTTCAGATTTGAAATCAACTCCTCTGGTTCCAAATCTAGTGCTTTTCCCATTGTTCTTGCCCATGATCAAGTCAAGTCTACCTGTATGCAAACTAAGGTCAGTTTCTATATCTGTAAAATGGGGAAGTTAATTAGTATTTCTTTTATATGCTCTCCAGCTCAAAGTCTCTCTAGTCCTTGGTTGTTGAAAGTTGTTGTAGCTTAAAACCCCCCAGCTTTTAGTCACCCTGGTAATAATTCTCTTTGATTCAGTTAAACTGGCATTGGAATGGCATCCATGTCAGTCATTGGACCTACATGCTCAGTGTCTTTTCAGTTGGAAAAAACCTGCTGCTGTTCTTATTCTGTTAGAATAACTGTGGAGAAATCCCTGGACCACCTCCATACCACAGTGAGGCACTGGAGCAAGACTTCAATGGTGGGACCAGCACAGAAGGAAGAAAGGAAGGAGCAGATGAAAGGAAGAAGAAAATAAGCATTTATTAAGCATTTTTTGTGTGCCAGATAGCATGCCAAGCACTTTAAACATATTTTCTCAATTGATCCTCACAACTTTGAGAGCTAGGTGCTATTGTTATCTGCATTTTACATTTGAGACAAACAGAGGTGAAGTGACTTGCCCAGGGTCATACAGCTAGCAAGTAAATTGTGAAAAAAAATCATTCATATTTGGCTTTGGGAAGCATTAGATGGTTTTTCTCAGTAACAGCTTTGTCTCCATAAATTATTTGATATGGATAAAGTCATTGTTGAATGATATTAATGAATAATTTATTGGTAATAATAAATGTTATTTAAATACATTTGCATTCCTCAAGCACATGCCAACCCAAATGAGGTATCATAGAGAAGCCAAACTGGAATTACAAAAAAAATCTGCAGGGAGGAATTGAGAGTTGATATTCGAGTTGGCTGGAAAATGAATTAGAGAAGACACTGGCAAATGTTTTGTTGGGAAAGGGTCATTCTCCTTCTAGATGATTTAATGGGATTCATCGAAGCTCTGAAATGGAAGAGACTGAGAAGTTCATCTAATTCTACCTTCTACCCCATACCATGATCCCATCCACAACATTCACAGTAGGTTGTCCATGCCCATCACAGGATCATAGACTTGATTGGAGGGACCAGAGAAGGCATCTAGTGCAAACCTCTCATTTTACTGAGAAGGAATCTGAGCTTCACGGAAGTGAAATTACTTACTAATGACTATATAGGTAGTAAGTGGCAAAATGTGGATTTGAACTCAGATCCTCTGACTCCAAATTCATCCTTCTTTCCATTCAAGCCCTACCTCTGATGCTTATTCCCTTTTCGACCTTCAGCAAGCCTCTTAACTCTCTTGATTTCAACTTGCAATCACTAAAATGAAGGTGTGGGACCAGATGGCCTCTGAGGCCCCATCAGTACCCTCCCAGGATGCTGCCTTCCATGTTGGAGCCTAGGAAGTCACCATAATGGTGTGTATGGGATCATAGCTCTGTGGGTCCCACCTACATGTGGAGAAACACTAAGAATGCCGACCTCTGGGTCTCTGCATTTCCCCCAAGCATGCCATGAGCTTGTCCTTTTCAAGTTTAGCTGCATGACAAGCCTGAACTTTTAGCTGCAGGCAGTTTTGAGTTATGAAGGAGCAGAAAGGTCAGAGTACTGTTTTAAAATGAACCTCTTGAATTTTCATGGCCTCATAACTCAAAGGTTCATCAGATTACCCTGAAACTATTCCCTTCTTGCCCCCTCGAAAAATAGAGGAAGTCACCTTGGGTCTGAGAGCTGATATGTACAGCAGAGCCCATGGTTTAATGCTGAAGAAAGCTTTGTTGAAAATTAGAAATTGTCTCCTGCAACCCATGTGTTTTGAATTGACTTAATAATATAAAAAAGGCACCTGTTGCAAGAATGTTGGACATATTTGAAAGTCATGAAGGGGTGATTATTGACACTACAATGATTTCTTTATGTGCCATTCTTTCTGAGTGATTGTTATAGTCATATTTAGATAGCCTTTTGAGGCTCTCCCCTTCCAACATGTTGAGAGGTAGATAATCCAATTAACCCTATTTTATAGATGGGTCTTAGTGAAAAATCAGACACACAGAGTCTCTGATTTGGAGGGGACCTCAGAAACCGTCTGGTCCAACCTGGACCTGATCAAGAATCTCTTCAATGTCATAAATGTCGAGTGGTCAGCCATCTCATTCTTTACTTGAAGACTTCCATGGCAGGGACAGGGAAGGGAAGGGACTAGACTCTCTCCTGAGGTAGTGTAGTCTACTTCTGGTTAACTCTAATTATTAGGAAGTTTTTTTTCTGACATTGGGCCTAAATTTGGCTCATTTCAACTTTCACAGATGAAGCATGCAGTCAAAAGGGTGCTGATCTTGGAGGCACAGGACCCAAGTTTCAATCCCAGCTCTGCTGTTTGTTTGCTAGCTGTATGACTTTGGGCAAATCACTTAATGTCTCTGGTCCTCAGTTCCTTCCTTTGTAAAATGAGGTTAGACTAGGTGACATTTATTCATTTTATTTGAATGGAATAAGGAAATCATTTTTAAGGCAAGATTCCAAATTCAGTGAATGTCAACATCTGTCCTAGGCTGAATGCTTTTGTGTGTGTGCATGTGGTTTTTTTTTTTAACACATTAAAAAAGTTTCAATGATGATTTTTGTTTTGGACATCACTGTCACTTCCCAACATCCCTGCTCAGAATAGAAATCTCACTCACAGCGAAGAAAACCAGTCCATCTCAGCAGTAGCATCTGACAATGGAGGCAGCTTTCAGATCCAGAGCCCACCACTGTTTTCCTGAGAAGAGGGAGGTGGGAAGCATCAGCAGGCCTTTGGATGAACATTGGTTTTGACATTTTAAATATATTTCTAGAATCCTAGCAAGCAGAGGACTTTTAACATAAGACCAGCCAATTAAACTATCTGCCCTATTTGCAACCAAACATAAGCCTTGGCAAAGCTTTTGAAAGACATTGAGCAAGGCGTAACTATCATAAACAAAAATCCAGAGAGGTTTTCCCCCACCTCCCAATTTCCTACAGCAGAAATGAGAATGATGAAGGACATTTTCTTATATCAAGTCTCATGACAATTGGAAATCTGGGGACTCAAATTGCTATTGTTTCCAAAGTTCATGCACTTTGAGGAGAAGCATTAAATCAGAACCCAAGGTATGTGAGAGAGAAGCATTGAGTCAATGACCTTCTCATGACTTACTAAAGTAAATGTGAAACATGAGAAAATATCTCACCTGAACTGGGAACCTGCAGTCAAGGCTTGAATGGAGATTCTTTTTTCAGTCCTACAATCCTTCAGAAAATATTATGAGAATGTTTCATTGTGTTCCAGTCTTCAGTTTAAATGACTTAGGCATGGTAGTATAATTTAATAATAATAATTTGTATGATACATTATTTTTGTTATATAACATTATAATAAAGCATTTTATTATATATTGTATATTATATTTTAATATATTGTACAAATATACTTTCCAAAGCACTCTCATGATTTGGGATATATTATTATATTATATATAACATTATGTACCATTATATAGAACATGTTCTAGTATGATATAATAATACATATACAAACATATATAAAACAGGCGAGATTAAGAAGACAAGAATACTTTAGAGAGCCCAGCTGTACAAGGGATCATTGTTATATACAATATGTTATATATTATATCATAGCATGATATAAAACATATAAATATAATCAAGCATGATTAAAAATATGAGACTGCTTTGAAAAGTTTAGCTTACAGGGTATTAGTTATTATTGTATAATTGACATAATATATTCTATAACATATATCGTATCATGTATGATATGTATGTAATATATTAACAACAACAGCAATCACTGTATAGAGTTATACTTTCCCAAACATTCTCATCTTCTTAATCTCTCTTGATTTTCATAAAAGCTCTGTAAGGTAGGCAGGACAGGTGCTTTATTTCCCTTTAATAAATGGGACAATTGAGGCTTAGAGAGGTTCTCATTCGTTTAAGGTTACACTGTCAGTTATTGCAGAGATGGTTTTAGTCTCTCCATTCCACTAAACTGCTCCCTCCAAAATGGTTTGAATCTGCTGCTTACCTCAGAGGTGCTTCTCAGAATCTCAAACATATCCTCAACAGGGCAGTCTCAGACAGAAATGAAGCAGAAGCTGAGGTCACTCTCAACCTGTCCCTTAATCCTTCCCCTCCTGAGTTCTTTCCCAGATCATCATTCCTGCATTGGCAATAGTCTCCTCTTTTCCCTTTCTGGACCCCTTGCAGAATTAGTTCCCTTTACACTCAAATCCTCAATCTGCTTTTCATATCTCAGATAAGGTGTTGCCAAACCCCAACCTCACTCTTGTCTTTTCCTATTCATGTGCTGCTGAATGGAGCTGGAGGAAATCATGAAATTGTGTAAACTGGGTCTTCTTCAAGGTCTCTAATGGACCCTCACTGCAGTGAGACAACCTTTTTACACCAATCAGTTCACTCTCCCACTCAGGACAACTGCTTTTCTGAATTTTCTCCACACATTTCAAGGCTGTCATAGCACCCATTCTTCCCACTGTCTCAGCAGAGAACCTTGTTTCATACTTAACTAAGATATTGAGACCAGTTCACTAAGAGCTGCTTCTCTCCTCCCCATTTCACTAGTAATAGCTAACATTTGTTTTGTATTGCTGAGACCTACAAAGCACTTTACAAATGTGATCTTCATAATAAACCTGAGATACAGGTGCTGTTCTTATCAATTTTACAGTTGGAGAACTGATGAGTAGCCAGATTAAGTGAGCTTTTCAGGGTCACACAGCTAGTTAAGTGTCTGAAGCTATATTTGAACTTGGGTCTTTGCAACTCCAGGTGTAGCATTTTATCCATGGGGCTGCCTAGCTCACCCCACCCCATGGCCTGGATATCTTTCCCTACTCAAAATCCTTAGAGTGAATCCACATACAGATTACACTTGAAATGACATGTATAACCTGCTTTATAGTACATAGAGGAGTCTGTAATGGAAAGAGCATTGGCTTGGAATCAGAGACCATGGCTTTAAATTGGGGGTGTTCCAATTACTTCCTAAGGCTCATGCTGTATGAGAATCAGTTAAAGGAACTGGGATATTTAGCCCGGAGAAGACTATACTATGGGCTTCAATTCACACATCTATAAAATGAGCATTTCTAGATTTTTGAAGTTTTCTAGCTTCACATTCTTGATCCTATGATCCTTACTACATACCTCCTATGATCCTTGATGGGAACATGAATGTTCTGGGCTCTTGAGGGCTATAAGATTGGACCCCAAGCTCTAGAATGTCCTACCAAGTTTTAAATACTATGTGTCTTTCATCTGAGAACCAGTGTGGTTAAGTCTACAGAGGTTCATTACTGGCATGACTGAAGGTGATGAAGTTTTTGACCATAGCCAGTATTGAAGGCCATTTCTACATCGTGGAGAGATTGGGACCTATATTGCTGAACACAGATGCAATCACTTATTCTCAAATTTTTGAGGTATTGCAGTGTTTTCTTCCTCAGTTGGTAGAGGTTCAATACCTGATTTTACATATGAGAAAGGAGTTGAGCATTCTTGAATGACATCAATTTTCCCTTTTTTTGTGACAGCATGGTGTGATGGATAGAAAGGTGATCTTGGAGTTGGGAAAAACCAGGTTCAAATTCTATTTCTGATACATGTTGGCTGTGTGACTTAGCAATTCTCTTAACCTTGATACTCCCAGACAATTTTCTGAGACTCTAAAGTTCTGAAGCAAGTGATGATCTCTATTGGTAGAGAGTTTCTTCATTTAGGGTTCCACAGGCTAGTGAAATCAAGGTTTGGTCCAAACAAAAAAATGTGCCCTGATTATTTAAAGCTCCCTTGTGGCAGAATAAAGGTCAGATTCATACTTTAGCCAAGCAAATGTTACTGTGTTTTATTTCCTACCTTCCTTGGAATGAATAAGATCAGGGGGTCAAAGGTCCTGCATTGGGAGGGACCTTGGAAATAATCAAGTCCAACCCCCTCATTTTACTCATGAGGAAATTAAAGCCCCAAGAAGTAAAGTATCTTCTCTCAAGTTCCTTTTCTAAACATTGAAGCCATTTTATTTTCAAAATCTTTTGATAATGTTTTCCTATTTCAAAATTCTTATCACATTGGTTATTGCACCATCTTTGCCCCCACACACTTACCTTATCTTAGTTTGTTAAATGCATGTATTTGAAATCACACTATTTGAAGTAATAATTATGTAAATAATTATGTTCATTGGCTTCAGCCCAAATGGAAATATGCGAATGTGTGAGTGAATTCAGATAATGTGAGCACTTCAGGGGATTCAGCATTTGAAACAATGGGGACCTAACTGTAGTTCCAAGCCAAATAAAATATTTATTAAGCACCTACTATGTGCTAGGCAATGCACTAAGTGCTGGGGATACAAAAAGAGGCAAAAACCTGCCCTGAGGGAGCTCACAATCCAATGGAGGGACACAACACAGGAATAATTATGTAGGAACAATCTATATATAGAATAAAAGGGGAATAATCAATAGCTGAAAGTCAGTGGATTCCAGGCATGGGAGCAGCCAGGGAAAATGTTCCTGGTGTGACAAGTCACTGGACTGCAGAGTACCTGGGAGGGTGTGAAGTGTCAGAAGACTGGAAAGTGGAGGGAGGCAGATCATGAAGAGCTTTCAACACCCGATGATTTTAAAAAAAAATGATCCTTGAGGTTATAGGGACCAATTGGAGTTTATTGAATGGGGGTGTGAGTGATATGGACAGATCTGCCCTTTAAGATTAATTTGCTAGCTGAGTGGAGGGATGGACTGGAGTGGGGAGAGCCTTAAGGCAGGTAGACCCATGGCAGCTATTGCACTAGACCAGCCATGAGGAAATAAGAGCCTGTCCCAGGGTCGTGGAAGTGTTGAAGAAATTAGGAATGGAGGCGCTTAGATCTGGAATCAACATTTGAGGCCATCTTTTCTGCCTTTCATTTCATAGGTGAGGAAACTGAGGCAAAGAGGTTCAGTGATTTGCTCAGATTTATTCAGTAAGGTGATGTCAGGGTGAGGACTGGATCAACACCCTCCTGCCCCCAATTCTCCTTCCACTCAACCTGGCTATATCTTTTGCCTTATTTATCCCTAGCTAGCTTGGAAGTTTCTTGAAGGTAAGAACTTGTTTCATAAATTTTCATATCATACCCAGATCTTTGATATGTGTGAACTGAATTTAAATGTAAATACTTAAGGTAAACAATCACTTTGCTATGTCAGTGGAATAGGGATTTAACAGCCATCTTCTCATTTTTTTAGGTTTAAAATATTTTCTTCTTGCTTATATTTTCATTAAACATAACAATGCATTCACAGTGCCACAGGCAATTTAGTTTTCCTGAAGAGGGAAAGAATTCAACCCATGGAATATACTTAACCTCTAAAGAGACAGTCTATAGCTTTTGGTGGAATATAATTGAAACTGGAGGAATCTGGAATAGAAACTCATACATCACAAATGGGCTACACACAGTCTATGAATCCAACCCTCCTGCTGTCTTTCAGGAGTCAGTAGAAAACAATCCAGGGTCTATTGGCTCTTTTACTTTGCATTAATTTTCTCTCTAGACAAAGAAAACCAAGTCCAAACCTTCTTGTGACACATTGGGTATTATCCCAGAAAACTCCACCTTGGAACATTTTTTTTAGTAGAAATTAGTCTTAATGACACCCCACCTCTGCCAGCAAGTTTCTTGATGGGAAATAGAGAGCAAAGTCATGTGTTCAACTGAAGAAATGGTCCCCTGACCTCAATGAGTGTATTTATCATCTTGGAAAGGAATTGCTGGAACAGAAGCAAACTGAATTGTTTGTCTTTTCCCATAGTCAATGCAAGCATGAATATACTGAAAGCAAACCAAACTCTGAAATCCTCTGAAGAACAACTCAGTTCAACCAACAGAATTCAGCATGGGCTGGGTGCTGGGGCTCCAAAGACAAAAACAAAACAAAACAGTTCCTGCCTTAGGGGAACTAGAGTTCTTCAAGGTGTAGGATAGGGAGCCAGATGGATAGAGGTAGCTATGGGAAGAGCAGGCTTTGTGGCAGGATACCCTGAGTTCAAATCCTGCCTCTGACACTTATGTGTGACCCTGGGCAAATCAGTTCACCTCTATTTGCCTTAGTTTTCTCACTGGTAAAATGGGAATAATAATAATAATAATAGCACTTCCCTCCCAGGGTTATTGTGAAGATCAAAACACTATGTAAATGTTAGCTATTGTTATTCAGGATTTCATTGTTATAGGGAATTTACAAGAAAGAAAGAGCCCTTTACCAAAGCAACCTTATCTGTAACTTACAGTCTTGGAGAGCTGTCCAGAGTACAGTGTGTGTGTGCGCGCGCGCGCGCGTGTGTGTGTGTGTGGGGGGGGGGGGGTGTAGTGGACAGAGCACTGCATTTTCATCATGCTCTGGCCTGCCCATTACTAGCTAAGCTTTGTGGCTTTGCGGAAATCATTTATATTTTCTTAGCCTTGGTTCCCTCATCAGCAAAGCAGGGATAATTATCCTTATCTTTAAGTACTTCTTCACCAAGTTGCCAGGAGGAAGGGGCTTTGGAGATTTTTACTATGAGAACATTTACATGAGATCATAGCTGTAGAATAGAAAGGGGACCTAAATCCTTCATTTGAGGTCCAGATGGGAAAATAGCATCTGCATGATGCTTTAAGTTTTGTAAAGCACTTTACATACATTATTTCATGGACCTTTACAAAAGCCCTATGAGTTGGTGCTATCATTATCCCCATTTTACAGATGTGGAGACTGAGGCTGAGGTATCTTAAGTGACTTGGGGAGGGTCACACAGCTAATAAGTGTCTGAGGCAGGATTTGAACACCAGTTTTCATGATTGATCCCAAATCCAGCGTTCTACCTACTTTGTTGTTGTTTAAGTTGTATCTGACTGTGACTCCATTTGGGGTTTTATTGGAAAAGATACTGGAGTGATTTGCCATTTCCTTCCCTGGCTCATTTAATAGATGAGGGACTGAGGCAAACGGGGTAAATGACTTGCCCAGGGTCACATAGCTAGTAAGGGTCTGAGGGCAGATTTGAGTTTAGTAACACATAGATGAGTCTTCCTGATTCCAAGCCCAGTGCTCTACCCATCGTGCCATCTAGCTATTTCTGCCTACAACATTATGTTAAGTTAGGCAGGGACAAAAGAGATCATATAGCCAGCACTGGAAACTGAGGAAACTGAGTTCTGTGTAAGTCATGTGACTGGCTCAAGGCCACTTAGCTGGTTAAATGTCAGAGGTTTGAGTTGGAATCACATCTCTGAACTCCTAGTCTAATGTGTACTTTATACAATGCCACCTTGCCCAATCAACTCCAAGAGCATGTTAAGAAGCCATTTTGTTTCTTGCTAGTAACATCTATATTTTGAAGGGTTTTGAGATGACAATTATATTTTTCCTCTGTACCTTCTAGAAGACAACATTTAAAAGAGACCACATATTATAACAGAATCTATAATTTTTTTTCCTTTTTCTTCAAAATATTTTTATTTTGGTATATGATGAAAGGGGTAATTTCAACAAACTTGGGGTTATTTGTATGAACTGATGCAGAGTGAAGTGAACAAAGCCAGGAGAATGATTTATACAACAGCAACTTTGTAAACTCATCATAGTATCTCCATAGAATAGTCCATAACATGGCAAACCTTGCTATCATCATGACTTTAGTCCCCCTTCAGTGCTACAGTTATGTATATTTATTCTTCAACAAATTATCCAACCTTCTTCAGCTCTTGTCTTCTATGCCTCATTGATGTACCGAGAGGATGTGCAGAAACACACATTTCCATGGAAACTGAAGATGCCAATGCCCTGGTGTGAAGCATACCTGGTGTGCTTCATGGATTTTCTTTCACCATTAAGTTCTGGGCTTCCCCTTTTCCACAGCATAGTCACTCATCCTCTGGCTGCTATTGGCATCATTTTCCCTTGGAGGCTCTCTCTGCACATTTTAGCCAAGGTGATCAATTCAATAAAGCAGCTGGTCAATTCTGTGAAAAATATCAGTTAAAACAGTTGCCTCATTGGAATGCTTAAAATAGTTGGTCCAGTCAACCTGTGAACACATAACAGTTCATCTAAAAATGAAGATCTGGGGTTTAAGCGACTTTCAAACACAGTATAAGTCGACAGTGACATGGAAGCTACAAAAGATAAATGTCATTTTAGACTGTATTGACAAGTATACTGTCTAGCTATTCAAGAAGCATTTGTTAACTGCTAATTGTGCTAAGAATTAGCAAAGGCAAATTTTTGAATTTTTGAAGAAAGGCAAAAAAAATCCCCATCTGTTCCCTCAAGGAGGTTACATTCTAAGAACTGGAGATAACATGTCAATAAATAGCTTGGGGTGGGATCTGGAAGGTGGCTTTTGAACTGAGTCTTGAGTGAAGCAAGGGGTATTAGGAGGTGAAAGTAAGGAAGAAGAGCATTTGCCATATGGGCAACATTGTGAAACAAGGGACAACAAATCAACCAATGCAGTTGGATAGGGAGGTGGTAACTCCCCACGCTTTGCCCTGATCAGGTCACCTGTGGAGTATTACATTTAGCTCTGGCCATCACATTTTAGAAAGGACATTGACTAACTAGAGGGGGAATCCAATAGATTGTTACCAGGATGGTGACAAGCCTCAAAACTGAGCCATATGTAGTTGATGGAATGAACTGGAGATATTTCATCTGCAAAAGGAAAGAGCGGGTGGAGGAGGGAATGGCTATTGTAGCTGTCCTCAAGTAGCAGAAAGGCCATCCCATGGAAAAGGGGATTGAATTTCTCTCTTTGGACCCAGAGAACAGAACCAGAACACTAGATAGGGAGTGCAAAGAAACAAGTTTAGGTTTGATACAAGGAGAAAAAACAACTTTCTAACAATGACAGTTTTGTCAAAATGTAAAGGGTAACCTTGGGACATTGTGGGTCCTGCCTCACTGGAAGTATTTGAACACAATCTGGATGGCCACTTGTCTTTTGTATTGTAGAAGGGTTCTTTTTCTAGGTTTGGGTTGGATAAGATGGCCTTTGAGTTCCCTTCCAACTCTGTGTCATCAAGACCATGGACTTGGTCCCACTGAAGTTTCATTTGTGGTAAAACCTAAGCTCATTTGAGATTCTGGTGCCTCTTTTTGGTCTGGTATAATCATCTCCCTGTAGTATGGGCAGATGAGAACAATTTGTCCCAGGGGTCATGAAGGCATCTGAAACAGATGCTGTGGAGCAATTAGAGCCTGCTTAGATATCAATGACACCAAGGTCATCACCTGCATTTTGGGCCACTGGACTTCAATGAAGTCTGGAAGAGAGAGTGAGGCTGATGACTTTGTGCGGCTCTGCTTCACTTAAATCCATTTCAAGACATCACCCATCTCCTCAAGATGTCATTGGTCTTGGGGCAGCTAGGTGGCGCAGTGAATAGAGCACTGGCCCTGGAGTCAGGAGGACCTGAGTTCAAATTCGACCTCAGACACTTGACACACTTACTAGCCATGTGACTTTGGGCAAGTCACTTAACCCCAATTACCCTCCAAAAAGCAAAAAAAAAAAAAAAAAGATGTCATCGGTCCTTTTCAAAATCAAAGGACTGAGAACAATAACAACCAATGTAAGATTGTCTGGAATTGTAGGAAGGACAGACCATTTCTATTTTAAAAAATGATCAATGCAATCAAAGTATTTGTTTGCTTGATTCCATAAACATCTTCCTTCCCCCAAGTAAATTTACCAATTAGTTCAAATTACTCTAGTTGGCAGCTTGCTTGGGCTCATGAAATGTATTGTAAAAGCCATCTCACCTTTCTACTTTTCAGGAAACTGAACCAAAGTAATTTTTCCACTTTAAAGTGCACTGATTTTCCCCCGAATGATTCTGGATAGCTGTCATAGTTTCTAAACTATATATAGAACTATAGCTAACAGAAATCAGAAAAGACTTTTAGCTTCATATTTATAGACGATCCAGGATAAACCAAATTCTTACTTTTCTCCTTAGGATTTGTTCTCAAGAGATCCTTAGTGTAGAATACCTATCAAGTTCTCATATTTAATTGGTAAAAATCTGGGCAGTGGTGTTATTTAGATTTTTGCCACCATAATAATATAAGGTGGAATTATTATTATTATTTCAATAAAATACCTTTGAATCTGATTGCTTTATGGTCATTTTCAAAATTATTTTTATGTTGTTAATGTAAGTCATTTTTTCTTCTATTTAAGTCTTACTTCAATGCCTCTTTTTGGCATGAATTTGAATTTGGGTTCTGGATGGCTTTACCAGAAAAGTACCATTTTCCAAGTTAGAAAGTCTTCAGCAATGGGGCCTGGTGCCCGGCCCTTCCCAGCTGGTGGAGATGGCCTACAAAGTCATGGGGAATATAAATTCCAGTAGAATGTATGCTGCTTGAGGGAAGGGATGAGTGTGTGTGTGTGTGTGTGTGTGTGTGTGTGTGTGTTCATAGTCCTTGTACCTAGCAGTACTTGGTATATAGTAGGTGCTTAATAAATGCTTGCTCAATTGAATAGAATGTAAGGGTTTGTGATCTACAGAAGTGGAGGGAAGAATCCTCACTGATAAAATCAGGGATCCTTGAAGTATTGAATTTCTCTTCTTATCCAGCTTCTTAGGAGTTGCAGTTTACCTGGGCCTCACCTCTTCAAACATGATAAAGTTCTCGATTAGAAATAACTGGGTAGACGTCTACAGAAATGAAATTGGATTGGCTATGTAGATGTAATCTCCCTTGATCTTTGACTTCCCAGCTATCAGTCTGGCCATTTCTCATTTCAAATGATCAAGCTGCTTCATTTAGAACTAGCCTGAGGTAGTCTGTCTTTTGTCTTTCCCATTTTCCCGGCTCTTCTGTCTCTTAACTTAATTCTTCCCCAGTGACAGAGAAAGCAGATGCTAGGATTCTTCTTAATCTCCTGTGCCCTTCAGAGACTTTCTCCCAAATTCTCATCCCAGCATTGCAATGGGAGAGTCAGCCTGCATGATTCCCCCCACCCCATTTTATTGATCGTCAATGACAATTTTGCAGGTGGAACTTGAACTGTGCCCCTCCACCTCCCCCCTCCCCCATCCCCTTAAGTCTCTCCAGATCATTAGGTGGTGACTTCTACAGGATAATAGGTGGAAATGAGGAATGACAGGATTTAGACTTCCTAGCTTTACCTTCCTTTTCCTTCCCCATTCTCGTAGTTGCTTAGGTTTTAATATGTTCGAGGGATGGTCTTTTGCAAATGCTTTTTAAATGGTTCTCTTGTGCAGAATAATTTTCTAAAGATTTAACTTCATCTCTTTGCTCATCCTTCAAAATGCTCAGCTCCTATTATCCAGTCTATACCAGCCTCCCTTCCCTTTACAGGGGCATTAGGTCACATCGTCTACTTTTAATTCTTATATTTAAGGTTTTTTTTAGCTAACAATATAGGAAAAAGGGGGAAAAAACAAAAGGAAAGAAATGTTTATAATGCATTTCCTTAGCCTTCAAACATTCAATTTTGGATGTAGTATTTGAGGTCTTTCTAGAAGAAATCAATGATTTCACTGAACTCATGAATCTTTCTTGCCACTGTGTTACCCCCAGACTTCTAATGGATGCTCTCTGGTTAGTAGCTAATTTGCTATTCCTACAAAGAGTTGGAAGAAAGAAGTTTCAGCAAATCATAGAGGAGCCCAGAATTCACTTCCTTTTACCTTTTTCCTTGTCTTGGGAATGGAAGTGAATGGAAAAGCTTAGCTTCCTTTAAGTCCCATATCAGGTGATTCTGCCAGTTCTTAATGCTCTTCCCTTTTGAAAATTATTTTCCATTATTTTGTCTGTAATCTATAATTACCTACCTGTATGTATATTTGCCCAGTGAAATATAAGCTCCTTGAGGTCAGGAAGAATTTCGTTTTTATCCGTGTATCTCCATCACCAAATAAGAGACCTTCCATGTAGTAGTTGCTTAAGAAATGTTTGTCGAATTGAAATAGGAAAGCCTGCCATTCACCTTTTTTTTGGTAAATGGGTTCGAGGATTTGAGAAGAAAGGAGATGTTGGAGTGACATGATTAAACCTGTGTTATTAGCCAACATTCTCAAGAGACCTTTGGTGCCATCTTTCTAGTTCACCCTCCTCCCATTTTGTCAGAAATGGAAGCTTTTATTAAATGTATTTATGGTTTGGGAGACAGGATCTAGCCAAAAGACAAAATAATCTGTTACAGTATAATAGATTTCTATTATTATTGCTAAATATTGGTCAATGATGACATTATTAAAAATAGAGGCAGCTGGGTGGCACAATGAATAGAGAGCTGGACCTGCAGGCAGGATAACCATAGTTCACATCCAGTCTTATTAGACACTAGCTGTTTTTATGATTTACCTCAGTTTCCTTTTTCGTAAAATGGGGATAATAAAAGCACTCCCCTCCTAGGGTGGTTGTGCAGATCAAATTGCAAACCTCAGAGCCTAAATAAATGCTACTCTGTCTGTTTCATATTTCCTCTTCCCCTCACCCCAAATTTCCCTGAGAATGATTGAAAAGAGTTAAGACTTAATGTATTATTTGGACACATTTGTACTTATTCTCTTACCAGGAGTATTTTCAAATCCTTTGGATGTGTATTCTGGAGCATTTAATGGGGAAAGTGCTGCTTTCCCAGACTAAAAAAACTATCAATGAAAAGGTTTCAGCAAGCCCAAACAGCAGTACAGAACCTGCAGCCTCCAGGCATCAGGATCCAGTCAAAGGGCTGCACTAGTGGACCTAGATGACCTCATGTGGCCAGAGGGCCTCAGGTTCCCCACCCCTGGCCCCAAACCCAGCCTCTTCCCTCTGGTGTGGCCAGGTGCTTTCCCCTAAGCTCATTTAGCCTCTTTTCTTTTTTCAGGGTGGAAAAGGGTGTGCCTGCTTAATGGTTTCAAGGTCCATTTGGAAATGCTTCCTCCCAAGGAGCTTTTGCAAGCAGATTTTTGGGTTAGATTTTCCCAGATTATTTATATGCTTTCTAGATGTGTTAGCAGCTGTATACCTTTAGCTAGTGGTCCATTAGATTTCCTTTCAACTTCAGAAAAAGAGTAATCACATCTGGCACGATTTGCCTAGAGTTCTATATCACTCTTTATGCAAATAGATGGTTTTGTCGGTGACCAGGTTTTTAATTTTTTTTCTTTGCTAACATGCTTATTGTGCCAGCAGCTCTGCAAAGGCATCCACCTGGAGCCCATTCTCCTTCCAAACAAGAAACATGACATTGAGAGTGTTCCATCAGGTAGTATGCTAATAAGATAATCCTCTTTTCATTTGAATGTCTATTCTTTGATCTTAAAACACAAGTTGTTCTCTCTCTTTTCTCTTTGTCAAAGTCACAGGATAAAAATTCTCTCTTATCATAATCCTATTAAAATATATTCACTTCCTCAGCATACCTTGATAATAGTATTTATCCTCCTTAGCACCTAGGGAGAGCCATAAAGGACAAATCTATAGAGAAATTGGGAAGTCTGCACTAAAGAGTAGGTATATAATGATGATGCTTAAGACCCCAAAGCAGACACTAAATGACTCAGAGCCTGTCCGGTATTACCTTGGGTTTCACTTTTCTATGACCCCAGGACTATATCGATCATTTCATAGACTATGAGAGTTTGAAAGGACCTTATTGTTAAAGTTTAGTATAAGGGGGGCTGAGTTTGGAGTCAGGAGCAAATTTAGTTCGAATTCTAACTCTGCCATTTACTCAGCTATGAGACTTTAGGCAAATCTCTTGGGCTCTCAGTTTCCTTATCTGTAAAATGGGGATATTACCCCTTATGGGGTTGTGAAGAAAACACATTGTAATCCTTATTTCTCTATACAAGGATGAAATGTCCTTATTACTTATGTTAAAGAGTTCAAAGTTCCTTTTAAACCTTATAATACAATAGAAATGTGAGGTATTTTCTCCTCATTTTCATAATTTTAAATTTTACTCTATGATCTCTGAGGACCCTTTCTGACCAAATGTTGTAATTTCTCCCCTTCACTTTTCTATGACCCCTGGACTATAGGGTGGGAGAATAATGATCAGATTCATGAATTAAGGTTCTGTCTATACATCTATTTCAAAGGATAATCATTAAGTGTGTTGGTATACTTTAGTTGTAGGGAAGTCATGAAGGAGGTGGGGTCTTAGCTAACTAGGTAAGATATCAAGATGAACAGTTATTTTTTCCCCCACTTCATTTATTTATTTTTAGTTTTCAGCATTCACTTTTATAAGATTTTGATTTCTAAATTTCCCCCTTCCCTTCCCTCTCCCTACCAAGATGGCATGCAATCTAATATCAGCTATACATGTACAATCATATTAAACATATTTCTGCATTAATCATATTGTGAAAGAAGAATCAGGACAAAAGGGAAAAACCACAAGAAAGAAACGACAACAAAAGAAAATAGTATGTTTTGATTTGCATTCAGGCCCCATACTTTTTTCTTTGAATTTCTATTATGAGTCTTTTGGAATTATCATAGATCCTTACATTGCTGAGAAGATGTAAATCTGTCAAAGCTGATCTTTGCACAATATTGCTCTTACTGTACAGTGTTCTCCTGGTTCTGCTCAATTTATTCAGCATCAGTTCACGTAAGTCTTTCCAGGTTTTTCTGAAATCCACATGCTCATCATTTCTTATAGTATAATAGCATTACATTATATTCAACCATTCCCCAGTTTATGAGCATCCCCTCAGTTTCCACTTGGACACCACAAAAAGAGCTTCTATAAGTATTTTTGTATATGTGGGTCCTTTCCCCTTTTTTATGATCTCTTTGTAATACAGACCTAGTAGTGGTATTGTTGGGTCAAACAGCATGCACAATTTTAGAGCTCTTTGGGCAGAGTTCTAAATTGCTCTCCAAAATGGTTGGATCGGTTCACAAGTTCACCACCCATGCATTAGTGTTCAAATTTTCCTACATCTTCTCCAACATTTATCATTTTCCTGTTTTATTGGCCAATCTGAAAGGTGTGGTATGATACTTCAGTTGTTTTAATTTGCATTTCTCTAATCAATAGTTATTTTGAACATTTTTGGTGAGTACTTCTTATTCTGCACCAAGGATGTGGTGGAGCAGCTCCCACCAGCTTGAGGCAATTGTGAAATTTTCAGTGTGAATACTTACATCTTGGAAATTGGCACATCCTATAAATAAGGGGTTGATTTTTTTGTTTTGCTGATTGTCTAGACTCAAGAAAATGGTAGAGAAAATATCAACAATTCAGATTAAACCTAAAAGTGGGTCATCTGTGTTTTTGGTCGTTCTTGGAGAACCACCTCTTACACATTTGCTAGTACACTCCTGTGCCAACCACTGTATTAAGTGTTCCATATAAAAACATAAATAAGCAAGACAATCTATGCAGGAGCTTATATTCTAATGTGAGCAG
The DNA here is from genome assembly GCF_028583685.1 of Petaurus breviceps papuanus. NCBI lineage: Eukaryota > Metazoa > Chordata > Mammalia > Diprotodontia > Petauridae > Petaurus > Petaurus breviceps. The sequence goes on from NW_027185759.1 coordinate 19,056,549, forward strand.
ACCCTGCCCATAGGAGATCTGGAAAGCACAACAGTTGCCTCCTGAAGTGATGGAGGAAGTGAGAGTCCAGGCTAGTGTGTGATGAGTCATGTCTAGAGTCCTTCCTACAAAAGGTGATGGGGGAGAGTTACCAGTCTGGAGAGGAGGCCCTCAAGGCAGAGGCTCCTCCAGGGTAGAAAGTCAATAGGTAAAGAGAAGGATTATGGAAGAGACAGCAAATTCTGAGCTGGGTTACTAGCCAAGAAATACAAGGTCTCTGGAAATGCAATTTTTATTTATTGACACATGACCTTAATGAAACCAAGAACCTCTTACATCAGAAAATAAATAATTAGCCATAACCATGAAAGTGCATAGTTTTTAGCTCTAAGGTATAAGACGAAATTTTAAAACTTGACTTCTTGCATTTTCTACTTCAGAACAGGCTGCAGGTTTTGAGCGTCATGGTCAAATGTCACTGTTCCCTATGTAACTATTGCTGTCACTAACTAAACTGATCCAACTTCATTTATCACAGTAACTAAACAGAGCCTCTGTCTGTCTTTTTGCTTAACAGTAAAAGTTTATTGCTAAGAAAAAAAGTTACCTACAGCCTGAAAGTAGAAGCTGTCCATTCCTTGTTGCTGTCTCCCTTTCTGTCAAAGTTAAAATTATGGACGAATTTTAGGTGGTTTGGTTACTAGAACACGTGTTGGTAGCCAGAAAAAAGAAAAAACAAACGTCACCATTTTTACTTATGAAAGACAGAATTCTCTAGGTGGGATATCTTATTTCCTGTATCCAATGGAGAATGACAGCCTATACTCACAAAAATAAGTAATTATGAACACAATTTGTAACAGAAAGATGAATGGCCTAGAGAAGTCGTTAAGGTCAGTCTCCTACACAGACAACTTGTGTGACATCTTGTGGGACTCAATTTTGTCTCTGACTTTCATCAGTATCAGCATTTTGGTAATAAGGAGGCTATTTACAAGGTAGCTCAATTAAATTCAACAAGCTCTTATTAAGTGGCTAGTGTATAGTATACTAGGGGCATAAAGTGCTGGACTTGGAAGCCAGAAGATCTGGGTTCATATCCAGCTTCTGACTCTACTAGCAGACATGACCCTGGGAAAATTGCCTCAGCCTCTTTGGGCCTTAGGCAACTGTCCAAGACTGTAAGTTAGAGAAGGTTGTGATATGCATTCATGGAAAGAGTTGCCACACTTATGAAATAATAAGTCCTTGACATTTTATTGTCATATATGCACAACGCCATGCTAGACACTGGGTCACACAAGATGTCACCCAAGTTGCTCATGCAGGAGATGCTATCATAGACCATTAGTTTTTCTTTTGCAAATTGTATTCATAATTCCTTATTTGCAAGCACAGCTGGGCATTTGCCAATGGATACCAGAAATAAGATATTCCACCTGGAGAATTCTTTCATAGATAAAGGGATAACCTGTGTTTTCTTTCTTCTGGCTGCCAACCAGTGTGCTAGTGTACATTTTGAAAAGCTTGCTGAAGCCTGTGATATTCTGCCATCAGAGTACTTTGTGAGTAAATTACATAGAAAATGCAGTTACCACTGCATATGGGTTGATTTGGGAGCATTTCAGAACCTGTACTCTCATCAACTCTAGAACCAAGATGTTTTATGCTGATTTTGCAGATTAATTTTGAACAAGAAAAATAATCAAAACTTAACCTGCTGTTTAAAATATTTATGAAACATTTCAGACTTGCTTTTTAAAAAGGCTTTCGATTTCCATAATGATAACATCTTTATGGCATCTGACCCAGGAACATCACATCTTGCAAACTGAATCATCTTCAAATTTACAAATTTATAAAGACTGATTTTAATTTACCATAAAGAAGAACTTCCCAACAATTAGGATGTCCCAAAGCCAAATGGGCTTCCTTGGGAGATGTTAAGATCCCTGTCATTGGAAATCTCTAAATAAAAGCTAGATGATGCCTTGCTTTTGGAGGATATTATAGGTCATTCATACATTGGAAAAGTAGTTAGATCAGAGAAAATCTGAAGTTTCATCTAATTCTAAGATTCTATGGCATCTGAAGTAGGTGATTTTTGTTATGGAGATAGAGGTTTTAAAAATAATTTTGAGTGCAAGTCTTGAAAACAAATGAGTGTTTTCTTTATGTATTAATTGCAGAGTATCCAACTGGCACAAATGGGCTAGCAGTTAATGGCACCAATCTCTTCAAACAAAGCATGCTACATCATATGCCTAGAGCTTTCTATTTGAGTGTTATGTATATGTTTAGATATTAAGTTTTCACTGATGTGAATAAGACTATGTTTTGTACTTTTCAAAGTTCTTCAAATAAGGCTATTTAATGAAAATGAATAAATAATGTCCTTGAGAAAATATATGATTGGAAGCAGAGTTAACTGGTCATGTGTTGCCAGTGAAGGGTAATGGATGGCCAGCCTTATAGCCCAATTGTACTTTCAGAATGAAAAAAGACCTAGAAGATCTCAAATATGTATCTCAAGAAGATCTCAAGTGGATCCCCTCTGAACGAGCTTTGGAAGAATATGGACAGGAACTGTATAAGATGAAAGGGCTTAGAGAGATTGTAATCTGTACCACAGGAGGAAATATCCATGTGGATGAGGTCACAGATCTGCTGATATATTAAAAAAAAATCATACCAAACCAAAATGGTGACAACTTCCATGCTGAATTGATAAGAGGATGTGTGGTATATTTGATAAATGGAGCACTGGTTTGAGGTAGGTTCCAAATACAGAAAAAAGCCACTGCCTTAAATGTGTGTGTTAAGGGGGAAGAGAGTGGCTGGCATTTTCATAGATTTGAGATTCTTCTATGAATAGACTTTGAGCTTTATATTGCCTCCAGCTAATCAGGCCCTCAAATGAGATGGGAGAGATCCAGGAAGTACCTGCTAGTCATTTCCCTCAAAATGAACATATAACTTAAAAACTTCTTGTTTGTTTTTAGTGTCAGTTTTAAAAGCAGTAGACCAGTGGTGTCTAACTCAAATAGAAACAGGGGTCACTAATTAGTACATAAGGATTCCTACAGGTTGCATATTGATGTAGTTTTAAAATGTAATGTTATCTCTGTCATATTATATTTTTATTTATTTTGTTTAAGATTTCCCAATTATATTTTAATCTGGTTCCAGTGGCACATGGGAGTATAGTGGCCCATGGGTTTGTCACCTCTGCTCTAGAGGACTTTGCCATTAAATAAAAACACCCAACGGTTGCAGCAACAGGAAAGGCTCTGACCTTGAAGCCAGGAAGGCTGGGGTTTGAGTCTCACCTCTCACACATCCTGGCTTTGTGACCTTGGGTAAGTAATTTATCCTTTCAGTGCTCTATGCAACCATTTAGTACTGTAAGTTTCAGACAAGGTGGGGGTGATGGGTTCATTGTATCATAGATAGAAAGCTCACAGGGACCATAGAAACATTGTCTTACTCCATCATTTTGTAGAAGAGTAACAAGCACAGGATGGAGAAAGGACTTCCTCAAGGTCATTAGGACATTAAGTGGCAGAGTCAGGGTTGGAACCCAGGTCCTCTGATGCCACACACACTATATCTTTCCACTGGAGCAAGTTCTGGTGATGGGAACCCTGAGCTGGGCATATGCAACTTCTCCCAAAGTTAATGACTATCTTTGCACATGGGGAGAAAGACTCCATCTTCTCCATCTGGCATTTCCTCAATCCTCCTATAATCTTGCTGGGCACTGTTGGCCTAGATTTTGATATTACTCTCAGGATATATGAGAGTTTGTACAAATGTCCCAGAGAAGAACAAACCCTGAGAAATGGGAGACCAGCATTGGGTATTAAGGATATTAACTACTTTGGTCTCAGGCTAGTGAAATGAGACGTCTGTAATCCAGGGACCCTTCTTTTGCCCGAACAAGCTAGAGGGTGAGATGGCTGCTTTATTTACAGAGTGTAAATATTGACAAACTGGAGATGAAATTCAGCACTTTCCTCCTTGGTCAGCAACTGTCAAGGAGAAACTGTTGAAAAGGAATGCCTGGAATTATTGCAAGTATTTTGTTAATCTCCCCTGGTTAAACCTCATTTAAAATAAAGAAAGGAGAAGGCAAGGTGATTCCAAGGAGTGAGAAGAGACAAAACCAGAGGCTTCTGTGGCTTGGCCTGGTGCTTTTCTTCATTCACAGAATCACAGAATTATAATTGTGCTGATAATAGCCTATGTTTACATAGCACTTTAAGGTTTGCCAAGCCACTTCATCTTATCCTCACAACAACCCTGGGAGATGGGATTTGCTATTATCCCTGTTTTACAGATGAGGAAACCAAGGCAAACAGAGGTTAAGTGACTTGCCCAAGGTAACAGCTGGGAAGTTTCTGAGGTGAGATTTGAACTCAAGCCTTTCTGACATCAGGTCTAATACTCTGTTCTCTGTGCCATGTAAACACTGGTAAAGACCTTATAGATCAGGTAATCTACTCCTCTCATTTTCATAGATGAGAAAACTGAGGTCTGGGGAGGTCATGTGACTGTCAGTCAAGTCATTTTATTTCCCATCCACTGACTTATCTGCTCTACTAAAATGTTTCTATTAAAAAGGCCTGACTGCTATGCCCCCCTAGAGGTGGCACCACATACCCTCAATAGGTGATACAATGGTTTTGGATTTGGAGTCAGAAAACCTAGATTCAAGTCCCAAATGTCATTGATTTTCTGAGTGGACTTGGCATTTTGGATGGGCCTCGGTTTCCTTATTTTGTGGTATAGATGAAAGAAAGCTAGGCCTGGTGTCAGAGGGTATAGTTTTCTAATCCAGCTCTACCAAGTACTAGCTGGTTGTATGGTCCTGAGCATGTCATTTGAACATCCAAGAAGTTGGACAAGGGAGCCTTGAAGGTGTTTTCTAGTTCTAAGTCTTATGGTCTTCTCTATAATCTTATGGTCTTCAAAATGAAGCAACTAGACTAGGTGACTCCTGTGGTCTCTTTTAGCTGAAAATCTGTCATCCTAGGACTTAATTGATGTCTTAATTCCTTCCTGTGTGAAAAGGTAACAGAGAAAGAAAAGGACATTTTTCTATTTATCTAGATTTTAAAATAAGTTCTATTCCTCTGCTTAGTTAAGTTGGGAAAAGGTTGTTGTTTGTCTTTTGTTCTTGAAGAGGACCATGACATCAGGGAGATGATGCCATATGTGAAAGCAAATTGGATTTAAGTGAGGAAGGGCTGTGCAAAGTCACCAACCTCACTTTCTCCTCTGGGGCCATCTGGGTCCAATGGCAAGATATAGATCAGGACAACTGGAGATGGCCCTGGATGTAGTGGGAGACCTTGGCCTTTTTAAGGAAAAAGAAAGCCAAAGAAGGATTTGCATTTTAATTTACATATTAGCTTCCAAAAAGCATTGAAAGCTTTTGTTGGTATTTGATCCCCTAAGATTATCTCAGCAGAAACATTTCACTATCTTGATAATTTCAAAACCTACTGTTCTGTTACAGAATCAAGTCTGAAATTAGGAAAATGGCAAAGGGATTTATTGTAAACTGCTGTGGTGTGTGTGTGTGTGTGTGTGTTGCTCTGTGCCTAGTTTTTTAGGAGCCAGCGCAGAGGAATCTGTGTTTTCTGACCCCTTCAGACACCCAGAAATCATGGGAGCTCACATTTCTGATACTGGCCAATACAGTTCTTCAGTCAAGGAAGCAGGCCTAAATTAAAGGAAACTGAACATTCAGCCCAAGCCCCTTTGCCTATCTCCTCAGGAAGTCATTATTTCATTTTCCTGCTGTTGGGGTGGGCAGAGAAACTAAGAACTCCCTGCCTCCGAGGGTGTTCACAAGGCATGATAGTTTCTGTATGTCAGTCACTGAATTACTGACCTTCCATTTGCTTTAAGATTTAGGAAAATCAGTTGGCTGACAAATGGGAGACTACCTCAAAAGAATAACAACATGTTGATTGTGTTAATTTTACCTCCCCCTCCTAGAAGTCAGAAGATCAAAAGATTATCAACACAATTTCTTTTTTTTTCTCCCCCAAACAAAGCTTGTAATTGAAAATGCTTTGAGAACAGAGCAGAGAGGAGTTTCATTGCTTACGAGAGCCTATGTTTGAGACTTTTCATTAATCATTCACTCTTTGTGTATCATTAGAACAGTGCAGTTTGAGGAACTGACCAGAGTGCTGCTTCGTTTTTGCCAAAGAGGAGGTAGTCTGGCCTAGAAGAGGTAAAAAGAGCCCTGCTGTGGGAGAATCGGAAGACCTGCATCAAAATTTCTACTCTGTAATTGACTAACTCTGTGATCTGGAATCAGCAGAGTCCTGGATTCAGATCCTGATTTTGGCCCTTCTAGTTTTCCTACCATTGACAAGTCCATCAACCTACCTGAGTCTAAGTGTCTTTATCTGTAAAATGGGAATAATAATGCTTTTGGGGCTTACCTCATGGGACTACTGTGGACATTAAGTGAGACAAGGTGTGTCTCAGGTACCATTAATGCATTCTTCTCCATCTTCTTTCTTGACCTTTTTACTGTAGCTCTTGACTTGGTTGATAAACATTTTTCCTCACAGATACTTTCTTTTCCCTGGGTTTTCATAATACTGTTGTCTCCTGATCTTCTTTCTTGTCTGATTGTTCATTCTCAGTCTCCTTTGATGGATCTTCATCCATGCTATGCCCAATAACCATGAGTCTCCCTTATGGCTCCATCATGAGTCATCAATTTTTTTTTTGTTCTGTGCTCTTTAATTTGGTGATTTCATTAGTTCCTATGCGTTCACAGTGCTGAGTGTTCTCAGATCTATATTACTCACCTCTAGTATACCCCCTTAGCTCTAATCCCACAGCATGAACTGCTTATTGAACATTTTGATCTGTATATCGCAAAGACATCTCCAACACAACATTTGTAAAACATAACTCATTTAGTTTTCTTTTTTTAAATTACCACAATTTTTTTTATTTCAGTGAATATGTGTTTAAAAAAAAAGCAGCATATATGCCAACAGTATCTCATGGGTCTCAAAACTTGTAAATGAATTGTAAATGTTATTTTGAGTATGCCTTATTTTATCCTTCTCCTTACTTTACCCTCTATCCCACTACTAGAAGGAGCTCCTGATATGAAAGAGCCATTTCACATTCTAACTACAAAGATAAGCAGGAAAAACCTATTAGCACCTGTAACTGTAAATATCTGACACTGGATTCCATTCAGGACCATGGACAAGTTTCCCCACTTTCCTTCTATTTTCCAAGTCATTCAGAAGCACTCAGCCTTATGAGTTTTCAGTGCCTGCCTCTTCCTATGGCAAACATATTTTCACAGTTCACATCTTCTAAGGAACAAAGGGCTATAAAACTGTATATACCTTCTGATCCATCAATGCAACTACTAGGCCTGAATCCCAAAGAGATTGCAAAAAAAGGGAAAAGGACCCACGTGTGCAAAAATATTTATAGCAGTTCTTTTTGTGGTAGCAAAGAATTGGAAATTTAAGGAATGCCCATCAATTGGGGAATAACGGAAGCTGTTTTATATGAATATAATGGACTACGAGTGTGTTATAAAAAGTGATAAGCAGGTAGATTTCAGGAAAATCTGGAAAAACTTGTATAAACTGATGCAAAGTGAAATGAGCACAACCAGGAAAACACTGTCCACAATATCAGCAACATTGTGGGATCAACTATGAATGACTCAGCTCTTCTGAGCAACACAATGATCCAAGAGAAGCACAAAGGATTCACAAAGGAAAATGCTATCCAAGTCCAGATAAATAACTGATGAACTCTGAATGCGTATTGAAGCATATTTTCCCACTTACTTTATTCTTTTTTGTTTTTCCCCTTTTTGATGTTTCTTCTTTTATAACTGTGACTAATGTAGAAATATATTTTACATGATAGCACATGTATAACCTATATCAAATAGCTCACCCCTTTTGGAAGAGGGCAGAAGGGAGAAAATTTGGAACTCAAAATCTTTTAAAAATTTTTTTTAATTTAAAATTTTTTTTTTGCTTTTTGGAGTGGGGAAGGCAGGGAAGTTGGGGTTAAATGACTTGCCCAAGGTCACATGGCTAGTAAGTGTTAAGTGTCTGAAGCCAGATTTAAACTCAGGTCCTCCTGCCTCCAGGGTCCATGCTCTATTCACTGCGCCACCTAGCTGCCCTAAAATTTTTTTTTTAAAAGCAATCGGGGTTAAGTAACTTGCTCAAGGTTACACAGCCAGTTATTTCTGGGTGTGGTGCTAAGTATCTGAGCCTAGATTTGATCCCCAGGTCCTCCTGACATTGGGGCCAGTGCTCTTACTCGCTCAGCCACCTGGTTGCCCCCCTAAAATTTTTTCAAAAAGATTTTTTTAAATGGACAATTAAAATCTTGCCCTCCAGGGTCATAATCACCAGGGTTTTCACTTTGCTATGGAAAGCCTGCCGTACAACGTGCTTTTGGACCATCAGTTAGACCATTCTGGCCATTGATCTAGAACCATTAGTTAACCTATCCTGGCTATTATTCTAGAAACCACACATTACCTTAACCTGTGTTAAGGCTCACAGGTAAATCTGTCTGTCTTACACTCTGACATGCACACTCTTCACTTTTTACATTCAGAGAGTTGACAGCTCAGTTGTATTCAATGTGGGCTCTATACCATTCAGTCTTCAGTGCCTAGTGAACTGGTCTGCTTGTTCACACAAAGTTCATAAAAGACCCTGGATGAGTAGTTTCCTTGGTCTCACTAAAAGAGAGACCTACCGGGGGATAAGATGAAGTTAGGGTAGCATTGAAAAAGAAAATGAGTGTGAGAAGGAGAGAGAGGAAAAGGGAGTGTGGAAAAAAGAGATTGAATTAAGGAGGAGGAGAGAGGGAGGAGAAAAAGAAAGAGGAAGGAAGAGGAATAGAAGAAAAAGAAAGAAGTAGGAGGAACTTGGGGAACACAGAAGTAATAGAAGGGAGGGAGAGAGGCAGTGGGTAGCTAGGTGGCATGTTAGATAAAGAATTGGCTCTGAAATCAGCAAGATTTGAACTTAAATCATGCCTCAGACATTTACTAAATTTGTGACCCTGGACAAATTATGTAGCCACTGTCTGCCTCAGTTTCCTCATCTGTAAAATGGGGATGGCAATAATAACACTAATTTCCCAGTGTTGTTGTGAGGATAAAATGAGATAAGATTTTAAAGCACTTTGTTTACCTTAAATGTTATGTGTATGCTTGCTATTTTTTATTTTTAAAATAAAAACAGAAAGGCAGTAGAGGGATGAAGGAGAGAAAAGAAAGGTGGATATAGGAAGATGAAAGAGTGACAGAACAAGAGAAGGAGGGGAAGAGTGAAGTGGAAGACAGACAGAGAGAGAGAGAGAGAGAGAGCTTTCTACAGTGAAGTCAAGTATGGACTATATTGAAAGATCTATCTAGCCCAAAAGATAGGATTAAATCAACTGTCAAAAGTTCCTGAGGAAATGGTCCATTTAAGAAAATCTCTCTCTAATGTGTGATTAATTCAAGCCAGGGTGTGCTATGTGTCAGCTTGGTGAATGTAATCTTATAGTAACTTATGACTGGATGGGATGTAGGTGAACTTAGGCTTGATTTTTAGCAAAAAATCTCAGTCTCAAGACAAATGGTTGTGTTTTCTGGTTGGTTTAAAAAGCCCCCATGACTTTTCACTTGACTGTGAAATATGGCTCAGGAAAAATGATATTTAGCCAGAGTTCTGTAAATGAAAACCTAGGTTCTCCTTAGGCTTATGATTTGAAGTCAAATTTCTGAGTGAAGTGTGGTAATTAGAAGTAAGAGAGTCACTGGGGAATGATGGATGCTGCCTCCAGTTCCGGCAAGTGGAGAAGTCCCAACCATTTTTCTTCTGCACGGAATCGACTGTAGATTTATCATGAGGACAACAAACATATTCAAAGGGGGGGGGGAGCAATTTTATATAGACCTCAGTGACAGATCTTGTTGCCAAGAAGTCCATGAATATTCTTCCAGGAATAATGTAAAACATTGGTTTTTGTCGCCTATGGGATTGCTTTCTGTTCATTTGATAAGTAGCATGGAGTTGAGAGATAGCGACCAACTTGACAATATTTAGCTTGTGAAACAGTATCTTGGTCACTAAGATAAAACAGGCGGAGACAGTAATTCCACTGTTGATAGCTGTCAGAATTCAGAGGGTGGTGGAAGGAGGGACCTACCGGAAGAAAGTGTTCTGTAATTCCAAACCTTCCATTTATATAATTAACTACAACTTAACTCCATGATCTCTGACGGCATAAATTGTATTGAACCTCTGGGGCCTGAAGTAGCAGGTAAGATTAATGGTCCCATAATCGGGGAGAAAAGAAGCCTGAAAGATTTTTTTCTTATACCTTGGAAAATTAAGAGGCTCTAATCATTTAGGAATAGATGTAAATGTTTGACAGCACAAGCTAGCTAGAGACAATGCTGAGAAGAACCCTTAAAACTGACTATTGTTTTCAGTGCCAAAGTTGGCTGCCAAACATCATCACAGTATGATTTCTCTCTCGTCCAATCCCCCCTCCCAAATCCAAAGGAAGTCATGGAGCCCCTTTTGAGCTTGCTATCTGTACATGGTCATTGGTGGACAGCATTTTCGGATGGATGAGGGGAAGTGGCATCTGAACATTCTTTGGCTGAGCTCACCAGGACCTTGGCTCATCTCTGCAGGGAAAGTGAATGCTGAGTGCTCTGTTGTTCTCTGCTATAGGAATAATTCTTAGGCATTTCACACTTATCACCAGCCTTAATTTCACGCAAGACTTCTTGTTTCTAAATCATTTTATGTAGTTTCTTTGGGCTAAATTTGGAGTTGCTTTGCACCTTCAATCCAGAGAGAGAGAAGCATGGAAATTGTAGGAGAAAATCATGTGCCTTTACCCTGGTGGTATTACTTGTGCTATTTCCCCCAGATCCACAGAATAGAAGAACCAGCAGTTAAGGAAGGAAGGAATGGAACACACATTTATTAAGCACCCTACTGTGTGCCACACACTGTTAAGTGTTTTATCAAAATGATCTCATTTGATCCTTACAACATTCCTACAAGATAGAAATTATTATTACCCCCATTTTAAAGTTAAAGAAATTGAAACAGACAGAGGTTTGGTGCTTTAACCAGGGCTACACAGCTAGTAAATATCTGAAGTTGGATTTGAATTCAGGGCTTCCTGCCTCCAAACCCAGTGCTCTGTAATTAATACAGTGCCTGGCACACAGTAGGCATTTATTTAATGCTTGTTGATTGAAGCTTTAAAATGACTTCTGATTTGTAGCTCATCAAGAATCCATATAATTTCTCTTTCTTTGCATTTTCCCCTTTCCTTCTCTTCCTTTTTTTTCCTGTCCTGGAAATTGAAATTAAAATGAGAGATTCAGATAGAGGCCCAGGGGTTCTGACCTGTGGTTGTTTGCACTCCTGGCCTGTCTAGTGTGTGAATGAACAATTCACAAGGAGGAAAAGAATGTTGAAAAATTATTTTCTTAGGAGCCATGACCTCAAAGAGGTAGAAAAAATGGGAGTGTTCTGGTGCACAGCAAGATATTCTAAGGAGAACTGTTTGTGGCAGAATTCTCCTCCCCCTCTGCCCAAAACACAACAAACAGAAACCACAACTGGACCCTGAGTGGGTGTCAATTGATTGAAGATTGACTGAACAAATGGTCATAGAGGAATGTAAATGGATATCTTTGCACCATAAGAATCCAGCCCTCATTATGGTGCTGGGCATACAGTAGGTACTTAATAAATGTTTATTGATTGATGAATATGGTGAATTTGGAGAAATAGAGGAAGGCAAGTGTGAGTTGATATACACAAGAAGGGAAAACCAAGAGAGCAGCAGACAGACACAAGGACTGCAGTTATGTAAAGGAAAACAACACTGAACTGCTCCATTTTATAGACGAGAACCCTGACACCCACAGTGGTGAAACCCAGGGCCTTAACAGTAGCAGAGCTGAAATTCGGAGGTGGGCTCTGTGACTCTGAGTTCAGCATTCTGTACACGGTATCACACAGTCACCCAGAATCCTTCCCATCTTGGTGAAGATGGGGTGGCCTGTGGGTGCGTAATACTGCATATGCCATTAGGCATGGTTGGCATCCACATTTATTTTCTTTAAATTTTTGTCAGCACAAGGAAGGCTCTATTAGGGGGAAAGTTATGACAACAAAATAAACAAAATACCAACAACAAAACTAAAAGCAGAAATAAAAATGTAAAAAAGAATCTACTCCTAACCATGTCTCCATGGTGTCTACATTTCTAGTTGCTACTGGAAATTGGCTTGAGTCAGAGAGGTGTATTTCAGTAATGGTCAGTCAGCAAGCATTTATTAAGCACCTACTGTATCAGGCCCATAATAATCATGATTAATCCCTCACTTTGTCTAGCCTTCCACTGTTTACAAAATGCTTTCCTTGTAACTACCCAGTATGCAGGAATTTTAGGCTACATTAGAAATAATTGAGTCAAATCACAGGGTATGAGTTGGGGACCTCTCTCTTCCATCATTACTGCTGGGCTGAGCTGACAATTGGCACCAGGCTGGCCAGCATGGCTTTCATGTATTACATGGTGGTCAGTGGGTCTACGCTGGACTGTCATTTAATTTAGATAATGTTGAAGAAGGAAAAGAAGTCTAATGTAAATAATTAAGGGGAGGGGAGCATCTAGGTGGGGCATAGATGTCTCTCAGTGGAGCAATATTCCCTCAACAGTTTAGGTCTCTCTTCAGAAAGCATGGTCAATTTTACTATGAATTAGGCCAACATTGTGCAGCTATGTAGTGCAGTGGATAGACTTCCAAGCCTGAAGTCAGAGTCATCTTCATGAGTTCAGATCTGACCTTGGATACTAGCTGTGTGATCCTGAATAAATCCTCCATTTCCCTCAGTTTTGTCATCTGTCAAATGAGCTAGAGAAGGAAATGGCAAAGCATTCTAGCACTCTGCCAAGAAGACCCCCAATGGGAGGGTGAAGACTTTGACACGACTGAAATAATCAAAATTGCAGCCTTTTTCTCCTTGCCATGTATGGAGGGGTTCAGGACTGGCCTGACTGCCAGGTGGGTGGGAGAGTTTCCTCCATGATTTGGGTGGGGGTGTGTCAGTCTATGATCCCTGCCTTCGAAAAGTGCTCTGGCCTCTCATTTCATCTTGGTCACTTTATTCTGTGTGTCTGGAAAATCAGTTTTCATGAGTCCAGAATTTAAATGTCAACAGCCCTGGGAACAACTACAGCCTCGCCCTCCACCTTCTTGCCTGCTGCCTCACCTTTCTGACCCGATGCCACGCCTTTTAGTAATTCAGCAAAGTCAAGTCCACAGGCCAGTCACTGGCAGACTCCTTTCTCTTTCCTGAATAACATCAGTGCATTCTTCTTTCTCAGTCCCGTGGCCTGTCTCTGATTGGGCACGATGCGGCTAACATCCTAAGACCACAGATAGCGCGGCTGCAATGACATTTGATGCTGGGAGGGAGCTCATCCGTGCGTGATGGTCTGAGCTCGATCCAGGGAAGTAGAGGTTCTCTAATTCTCCCTCCTCCATATAGGGGTTTCAATTCCCCATCAGTCATTTGGGTTCCATTCTTTTCGGTCCAGAGATTGTTGTCCTTGGCAGAGAAAACAGAAGCCAAAGAGGGGCTGAGCAGCTTTTCCTTTGTTCTCTTGTCGTCTTTCTTTCCTAAGCATTGGTCCTGTGTCCTGCTTCTCTTTCTCCATTATGGTAAAAAGCAAGCAAACAAACCCCAAGTGCCCAAAATAGTATGTTCCCTTCATTAGTCAGAAATGGAGGCTCAGAGAGGGAACAGTCCCAAGAGTCACGTACATAGAACAGTAACACCCATATCCTCTGACCTCAGCTTCCTTTGTAACATCCTTGGTGGCATTGAGATGCCAAAGGAGAAAAAAAGGAATGTTGACAGAGTAGGTGGGATGGCCCCCAGAATAAAATCTGATGACTTCGCTATTCTAAGAAAGGGCTTCCACAGGGGAGGGGAAGAGAGGTACAAGTCCCTTGAAATCTTAACACCAAAGCTGACACAGTAGGTACTTAAAGTGTGCTGAAATGAATTTGCTTAGAATTTTTTAATATCAGTGCATGTTGCCATTGTTTCTCTGTCCTTTCATTGTCGATGAAATCAACAAATATTTAGGAATGAATTAATGAATTAAGTACTTACTATGTGCCAGCTGTTGGAGATACACAAAAAAATGGCAAAACTAGTCCCTGCCCTCAACGAGGTCACATTCTAATGGGGGACACAACTTGTACATATACAGGTACATAGAAAGACATACAAAGTAGATATAAGGTAATCTTAGAGGAGAAGACTCTGGCAGGTGGGGGCAGGGGAAGGGGAGGGTTGGGAAGGGCCTCCTGAGTACTTAAAATCTTAGATCTGTCCTCAGTCCTGGCTTGATACTTCTTTCAGGCATCACCAGCGCCTTCCCAATCACTACATCCAAATACCATTTTCCAATCTCTTATTTCCTTTGGACTCTGAGCTTGCGAGGCTGCTAGCCCCATCCTTCCTTCAATCCATCCTGCCCACTATTTCTTGGTTAACCTTCCTGATGCCCAGTGCTGGCTGTGGCCCTTCCATGCTCTAAAATGTGGGGGGAATCCTCCTGCCTACCAAGTGAATCTCTTCCTTTCCTTAGCCTTTTTTCCCTTCAAGGGTCCTTCTCAGACTCCCCAGTTCCTTCATGAATTCTCCCTCGATCCCCGCAGCTAAAAAGGATTCTTCCCTCTTCCAATCTTCATGTTGCTCTCCATGATCTTTTTTGTGCACTGATGACATTCAAACTGGTGCCATAGTTATTTGTGTACATGGCAGACTCCTAACGGGCGAAGATCGTATTATTGTTCATCTTTTTACCTCTAGTGATTAACTTGGTGCTTTTACATAGCAGATATTTAAGAGACATCTGGTGAAAATTGAAGACTTTTTATAATTGCATCCCCACCTACCAGTCCAGCCCTATCTACCAGCACTCACCTACACACACCCTTCGCTCTGCCAGTTTTCACTACTTACTTTCCTATCTCTGGACTTTTGCTTGAACCATTCCCTATAATGTCTGTGTCCCACGTGCTACTACCTAAATGCTGCCCACACTTCCAAGTCCCGTTCACATGCCACTTCCTAGGACTAGAAGATTTCAGACTGGAGAGGAATGTAGAGATCACACAGTCCAGGGGCCTGGTTTTAGAGAGGAGGAAACTGAGGCTGGATGGGTGGAAGGGCTTCACCCTAGGTCACACAGGTAGTAAATAAGAGAGGCAGAATCTGAACTCAGCACTCCCTTCAGTTTCCCCCTGAAAATACCCCAATCCAAAGTAATTCCTCCCACCTGTGTACTCTATTACTTTTGTCCATCCTCCTGAGTCACTTATCCCTTTTCTTGTGGCCTTGTATTTTAGTGACAGGAGTCCCTGACTTGTGTGTTGCTTTTCTATATAATTGGCCACCCAAGAAATGCAGTGCCAGCCGAATGACCCCCTATCCCTCAACCCTTCTCACTTGGGATTTCCCTCTCTTCCTCCTTGTCTCTTTTTTGTAAGGGATTTCTTTCTTTCTCCTTTCTTCCTTTCTCCCCCACTCCCCAACCAGAGTCTGTTCTTGCTTTGGTCTGGCCAACGTAGGGTGAGGTCAGATATGGCATGAGTGTCATCATCAAGGGAGGAAGAGGGGGTCAGCTTCCCAGCTCCATGGGCGCTTCCATGAAGCAGTGTTCTTACTCCCTGGCTTTTGCTAGAGTTCCCAGACCTGCTTTTAGGATGGATTTCCCTAGACCACCCACGTGTTCTTTACTTTTTGTGCCCAAAGACTCCTTTAGCACCAATGTGCTATGCTATAAGCTTCAAGTGACTTCTAACCTCCTTTTTTTTAAGATGAAGAAACAGAAACTCAGAGAGATTAGGAGACCCTCCCAAATTTTCATGCTTAGTAAATTCTAAAGCTACAACTCCTATCCAGACATGCTGACTGCAGGAAATTCTGTATACATTTTAAGCAGCATTGAATGCACAATGAGATGTCTTGGTGGATTTAACTCTAGACCTAGAGTCAGGAAGACCCACATTTACTAGATGTGTGACCCTGGAAAACTCACTTAAAAGCTGTCTGCCTCAGTTTCCTCATCTGTAAAATGAATAGAGCAATAGCACCTGCCTCCCAAGGAGGGTCGTTGGGGGGATAAGATGTGATAATATTTGTAAGCACTTTGTCGAGCAAAGAACTATTGTCTCCATCTAACTCAAGGGAGACTGGTATTTTCACTGAGCTGGCCACTCTTGGGCAGCACGGCTTAGTGAAGAGGTGTTGGAGCTGGAGCCAGGAGGATTTGGGTCCAAATCCTCCATCAAGCATATATTGTATAGCTTTGCTGGGTACATATTAGTCATTTAAATAATTGTTGATTAATTTATTGATTGGGAAAGTCACAACCCCTCTCTAAGCCTGTTTTATCATCTGTAACATGAAATGATACATTGGATAGAGTGCTGGGTCTGGAGTCAGAAAGGCCTGAGTTCAAATCCAACCTCAGACACTCACTCATTGTGTGACCTTGCACAAGTCACTTAACCTTGATTTGCCTTGGTTTCCTCATTTGTAAAATGGGGATTAATAATACCACCTACCTCCCAAGAGGTAGTTGTGAGAATCAAATGAGAGAATAATTGTAAAGCACTTAGAACAGTGCCTGTCACATATCAATGTTAGCTATTATTATTACGTCAGCCTACAGAGGAGGTGTTGCCAGGATGAAATGATATAATGGGTGTCACATTGTTGGCACACCTAAAAGCTATTGAAATGGCTGCTTCTGTCAATATCACTTTGGGCTGACCCACAGTATTAGGCTTGGCTCTGGCCAGACTTTTCATTCCTGTGGGCCAGACTTCCCTTGGTGTAAACATTGCTTTCCTAAGTGAGAAGGAAAAGGAAAACCAGATTTTTCATTAATGTCTCATTCTCCCCAAGCTCTTTGCTAGGATAAGGAGTAATTTCAGCTGTCAAGACCTCGTTAAAAGTCTTTGGGTAGCAGGATAGAGTTTCCACTGTAAAGTAAATAAATAAACTAAATTCTTCAATCTATTTCCCTTTTTGCATTTTAAGCAGAGCTTAAATCTCTACGGGGACTGGGATGAATGGGTAATGACTCCGAAGATGAATGCTGATGATATCTATTATTACTATGGTTTTCCTTCATCACAGTCTTTTATTGGAATTTGTCCTATTGCAGAGAAAACAGCCTCCAGCCCAGCTGGCCACTGAATTCAGAAGGGAAGAGCAGTAGATTTTTCCCTTTCAGAACAGTAAATTTTCACTTTGACAGGAAGTAAAAAATTATGCTTAAATTAATTCAGCCACATGGCTAATGGGACCCCGTAGAAATAAAATAGGGGAGTTAGGTGGGTCCCTGCTGAATTGCCATCTGATTTCTCATATTCCTGATAAAAGAAGCAGTGTGGGTCAGTGGTTAGAATGCTAACTTTGAGTCAGGAGGTTCAATTCCATCTTTGCCTCTTTACTGAACTATGAACTACATAGGCCTGGGCATGTCACTTGACCTTGCTGACTCTGAGGGTTACTGGTGTTTGTACGGAGCAAGCTTTGTAACGTTGTAAATTACAGACAGGATGTGATCTTCATTAGTGAAGGGAGTTCCCATATCAAGAAAGTCCCAAACCTTTGATGCATTGATGGGTCCCCATCTCTCTCTGTCTCTGTCTGTCTCTCAGTCTCTGTCTTTCATTCTCTCTGTGTCTCTACCTGTGTCTCTCTGAATCTCTCTGTCTCTTTCTCTCTCTCTCTCTCTCTCTCTCTCTCTCTCTCTCTCTCTCTCTCTGTCTCTCTCTCTCTCTCTCTCTCTCTCTCTCTCTCTCTCTCTCTGTCTCTGTCTCTCTCTGTCTGTCTGTCTGTCTCTCTCTCCCCGCTCTCTCCCCTTCTCTCTCTCTCTGTCTCTTTCTCTCTCTGTCTCTCTTTGTCTCTCTGTCTCTCTCTGTCTCTATGTCTCTCTCTCTCTCAACATTCAAGTTTCCTGCCACAGTAATCTCTGCAAAGCTCCTCCAAATAAGTTGGGTGTTTTCATGTAATGGCAAGCAAAGAAGTACTTAGTGCCTTATCGTTGTTAAGAAACAGAACTTGTGAACCCCACAACTTGTGAGCCCCTGTTGGGAGGAGCTACTGACCATATATGAGGAGAAGCCCAGGCTGGGACAGAGCAGAATTGGGAAGAGAACTTCTGTGGCGGCAGAGTTGAGGAGGAGAAAACTTGTGCTTTCCTGGCCCTCTATGTTTATCTCTTCTGTCTGTGTTGATGTTTGTTTGTGATACTTTGTACAGAAGCCCTGTGACCTTACTGGAAGCCCTGAAAGAGGATTTTCTGGTTGTCTGCTTACAGAAGTCCTGGAGGAGGGTTTTGGAGGTCCTGGGACTTTACTGATGATTTGTGTTGGACCTTGTTTGTGAATCTGTGTTGATTTCACAGCCAGATAGTGAATTGATGAGGGTGCTGGCAATGTGCATGAATGTTATTGTGGCTCTGTTAAGCTTTGTCTTCCCAGAAACAGGAACTATGAAGGACTTGAGGTGGACTGAACACTGTGAGCTTCAATATGGAACGGGAACTGGACAGGGAACTGGACCAGGAACTGGACCAGGAGCTGGATGTGGAGCTGAGAGCTACCTCCCTTTGAACCCAGGTGACAATTGGGTAGATTCAGGTAGGAGATGGACCCATAGAAGAACAACCATGAAATGTGGGAGCCAGACTTGAGTCAAGATGAAAAGACCTCTTGGGTACCTAATGCTGACTAAGAAAGTCATGATTTACTGTGACCTAGGGGTGGAGAACTTTGACCTTTGTACTTTGTGTCTCTTAAGGAGGCCTGCTCCTTAAGGATGATTGAGTTAAGGACTTACTGAATGATTATACTTTGTTTAAAACTATGTGGCCACTTTGGTGAAAACTACTTGACCACTTTAGTGACAACTTATGTCATAACATTGTGAAGGTTGTACTTTGGTTTCTATGGATTTTTTGTTTTAATTTACTACTGAACAAATAGAGAGTTCACTATAATACATAATCAGAACCTTGAAGCTGTTTACAGAAGCAGTCCTCTGGAAAGCTGCTCATACTTGGCTTTACATTTCATGAGTCTCTAGCCTGGAGAAGAGCAGACAGGAGCTCTTTCAAATCTGATAATCTATCCTATAACACTCCCAGGTTACTTTCTGCCCAGGTGTGGGGTTATCTTTCAAAGAGTGAGCTCCCTGGCTTTCATTTTTTTTTTTAAAGTTTATTCTTTCAAGTTAATTGAAAATGCTTGTCACACACAAGTCTAGTATGTGCTGCCTTCAGAGTAGCTTGGCATTACTCACAGGACACAGAGTCAGGGTGAGTCAGACACTGGCCATTGTTCTGAGCCCCAGGGAAGAATTAATGGGCAGGCTTACCTTGGCCTCTAGTCTTATTGTCATGTGTGTGTGTGTGTGTGTGTGTGTGTGTGTGTGTGTGTTTGCACATTTGTGCTGTATATAAGTTAGAGGGAGAGAGAGGGAGTGAGACAGGGATGGGGGTGGGAATATATCAATGCATCAAAGACTTGAGACTTTCTTGATATGAGAGCTCCCTTTATTAATGCAAATCACACCCTATCTGTAATTTACAGTGTGAATCAATATGGACAGGTTAATGACTTAACATGCATTTAGGAAATTAACATTTAGGGTGCTAGGCATGTATCTAGGATGTGCTTTAGATATGGTATGTAGCTGGCACTGTCCATGGGCCTATAGATAGAGGACTGGATTTGGAGTCAGGAATTTGGGGGTTCAACATATTGACTGGATGTCACAAGACCTCCCTAAGCCTCATTCCTCTCACATTTATAAATTGGTCATTGTGGTACCTGTAATCTTTACCTCATTAGGGTTGTTGTGAAACTCAGGTGAGATAATCCATGTAAAGTGTTTTGAAAACATTAACTAAAACATTTATAATTGTCAAGATTATTATTCCTACCCATGTGGCCTTGAGTTGGTCATTTCCGCTCTCTGGGCCCCAGGTTTTCCCATGTCTAAAATGAGGGGGTTGAACTGGATGACATCGAAGGACCTCTCCAGATCTGAGTTTAGGAGGCTGTGATATGGAAGCCATCATGGTGCTGTGTAGCTGAGACCCAGATTTGGCATCAGAGCACATGCTTTGTATCCAGGTGTGGAGTAACTTCACCAACCCTAAAAATACTTAATACCTCTATGATCTCAGGAAAATCATCAAACCTCTTATCTCTCCATTTCTAGAAAGAATTGGATGAATTGATCTCAAGGTACTTTTTAGTTCCAGATCCTATAATTGTATGTCCTAGTCGATGCTTATGTGATACTACCAGGTGTCCAGCCATGACAAGTAATGACCCTCATACCAAATAAACGATGTGTAAATTTAAGGGCAGCTAGGTGGCATAATGGATAGACGACCAGACTTGGAGTCAGGAAGACTTGAGTTCAAATTTGGGCTCAGTACTAGCTGTGTGACCCTGGGCAAGTCACTTAACCCCTGTTTGCTTCAGTTTCCTCATCTGTAAAGTGAGTTGGAGAAGGAAATGGTAAGCCAAGAAAACCCCAAGTGGGGTTGTGGAGAGTGTACAGAACTGAAATGACCGAACAGTCACAAACCTTGTTGATACTTGGTTTATCAGTGTCTGGAATAAGGTGGTAGGAAATGGGTAAATGTTCACGGAAGGGAAACAATGTAACAAAGTGGATAGAGTACTAGACATAGACATAGAAAACCTAGGTTCAAATCCTGCCTCAGATACTTTCTCTGGACAAATCAATGACATCTCTTGGTCTCAATTTCTCCATCCATAAAATGAGGGGACAGTACTTCATGACCTCTAAGGATCCTTCCATCCCTACACCTGTGATCCCATGAATTGAAAGAGAAAGAAACAGAATGACACAGTGGATAGGTCAGTGATCATGAGATCAGCAAGGTGTGTGTTCAGATCTTGGCTTGGATGCTTACTGTATCGAGGGACAAATGAGCTATTTTGACACTGTGACCAAATCATCAAGCATTTCTTAAGAGCTATATGTCAGGCATTAGTGATGAACACTGGGCATGCAAATATAAGCAAAATAGGAAGAGTCTACCTTCAAGGAGTTTATATTCCAGTGGGGGGAACATAACACATAAAAGGGAATTGAAAAGTGGGATCTGGGGGAAAAGGCCAGGCCCGGAGGAGTCTAGAGAACTAGGTGCAGCACTGAGAGGGGAATGAAGGAATGAGTGAGCATGGCTGGCCTTGGCATATCTCAACATGGAGGTATTAGGAGAAACTCATCAATGAGAAGAGAGGGCTATCAGAGCATATGGTTTTTCCAGCATGAGAAGGCTGCAAAGGCAGAGACATCTTCTAGGGAGAGAAATCTATTGGGGTGTGGAGAATTCTGGAGAGTCATAAACAAACTCATCAGACGAGTGATCTCATCTGCAGAATGGGGGTAGAGATACCTGGAGTCCCTTCCTCACAGGGCTGCCTGGTGTCTAAAACCAGATGTTGTATATAGAAAGTGTTTTGTTAGCTTTAGACCTATAAAAATGCTCTAAGGAAATTGTATTCTTTAATGACCGCTTCTTCTGGAACCAGACTCATCTTTTAAATATCAACATTCTATCAGCAAGGAGATATGGACTACATCAGGCTCTGAAAAACTGAAAGTAGATATATTACAGAGAGGGAAACAGTGAGACCCATGGCAGGTGTGACATGTGACAGTGGAGTACTTTGTTGGTTTTTAAATAGTATTTTATTTTTTCCCCAGTTACATGTCAAGAAAATTTCTAGCATTTATTTCTATCAGTAAAGTACTTTGGAGAACAGGTATAGAAGACTCCATAAGGGAAATGTAAGTTAAGAAGAGAAGATGGGTAGGTCATGTGAAGGATAACAGATGGGTTAGCCTAGTGCTTTCCTGGTCTCTTCTCAAGTCAAGAGAAAGTGAGGAAGGCTTCTAGTGTATTGAGTGATGAACTTAAGCCTTGTGGCTAATTTATGGGAGGATGGTGACAGACAGGAATGGAAAGGTCACCATCTGCATTATTGCTGGAAATTCCAAATGGATGAGGTCCTGGATCCACTTGGACATGAATGTCAGTTATACTTATTATAAAGAAACACATGAATGTTTTGTAGAAGATCTTCCCGGTGACATCATTTACCAGGTGACTTTGGATTCTGGGCTACTCCTGTTTTGTCAAAGCATTAGTGGTGGAAAGGTTAATTGTTCATGGACTCCTAAGGAATCTATACTAGGTAATAATAGATAGAGGAGAGTAGCCATGAAAGAATTTTTTTATCAAATCTTCTATCAGTAATTACCAAACACAGCTTGAACTATTATTATTGTAACATTAAGGGAAAGCCATGTTACTGATAGATAGCATGCTTATTAACTCAGTAGGAATGATATTTAATTAAAACTCAGTGGGAGATGCTTGGGCTTTTCTTCGAAGAGCATAGCAAAGATCCTGCTGCAATGCAGAAGTGTAATAATAAACGCTATTCCTCTAATCTTGGTATTACCATAATCCTGCAGTGCTTGTATGGTGGACTATTGTCATTGATTTCTTACAAGCTATTGCTGGTGTCTTTTTAAAGGAAGAACAAGGGTTTTAAAATTTATAATTATTTGAGAGGACGCAGGGGGCAATATTTGAAACTGCCACTGACAGGTCACCATCATTATAACCTGTAAGACAACTCAGTCTGGCTTCAATTTAGACTCTCTCTCTCTCTCTCAACATATATATATATATATATGAAAAGATATGTGTGTACATCTATGTGTGTGTATATGTATGTATGCATACATATTTAATGCTAAGGAAGGAGGAAAGAAGACAAAGGGATCATAGGTAGAGTAAAAAAGGGTTCTCTCCCACTGTCACCTCCATTTAAAAGGTGTTTATTTAGCCTCTGTTCTTTGTCAGGCAATGCTAAGGATAAAAAGTTAAATGAAATTGTCACCACTCTCAAGGAGCTCCCATGAAAGAAAACGTGTAAATGTAGAAAAATACCAAATCCAAAGCAGTAAGGGCTGGGAGAGTCAGGAAGATCTGGCAGAAGAGAAGAGATTGAATCTGAGCCTCAAATAGAGCTAAGGGTTCCAGGAGGCAGGAGTAAGGAAGAAGAATGTTCCAGGCATTGGCTATGGGGCATGGGAGATTGCAGTTGAGGACTGGTCAAGTGATATTTGGGAGACTGAGCGTTGTTTGAACAAGATACAAAGGGACAGTGCACCACTTTTTGCAGTAGCAAAGGGCTGGAAACAAAGAAAATCCCCATCGATTGGGGAATGGTTAAATTGGATTGCATGAATAGAATAGATTATGGAGCTTTAAGAAATGAGGATTGGAGAATGCAGGACCATATGAGAAGACTTACATGATTTGATGCAAAGTGAAGATGGTAGAAGTGGAAAAATAGTATATATACTGACTACAATAGTATCAATGTACAGGAGAGGGGCTATCCCCATTTTACAGCAAAGGAAACTGAGGTAAAGAGATATTAACTGACTTACCCAGAGTCATACAGCTAGCAAGTATCTCAGGCTGAATTTGAACTCAGGTCTTAACTGACTCCAGGTCCAACACTTTCTCTACTGTGCCACCTAGGTGCCTCTGTCCAAAACGTATCAATAAAAATTATCCCTTTGCCCAATTTATGATTAACATTAAATATAAAAGAACAAGGGTAAGATAATGACTTCAGCTGGAGTAATTTCTACCTAAAACATATTCAATATAAAATGAGAAGAATAAGAAAAATGACAGTCAACAAACATTTTTTAAGTAGCTAGTATGTGCCAGGCCCTGTGCTAAGTACTGGCGATGCAGAGAAAGGCAAAAGGTGGTCCCTGTCCTTGAGGTGCTTACAATCTAATGGAATATCCAACATGCAAAGAACTATGTGTGGACAAACAAATGATATATATGTATACATACACCAATATATACAAACATGTAGATAATGTATCTACATGTGCATGTGTTTATAGATAGATGTGTAAATTGGAGTTCAGCAGCAAAGGGAAGGCACAAGCATTAAGGAGCATTGGGAAAAATAGAGAACAATGATTATAACGGATATTTTTGTACTGAGAATCCACAAAGTGCTTTACATAGCTTCTCTCCTCTATTTCAAGGGGTTGTGCAGTTTTAGTACAAATTCTCTTTTGATCAGCTATAAAAGATCCAGAAAACTGGTCTGGAAGACTTGGGGAACCTTTGAACCCCACATTGTGATCATCAGCCTCAAAGAAATGTGAGAATTTCCCAGGCTGTCCTTTATCAAGCATGGTAAGTGTTGTGAACCAGGCTGGTCCCTAATGGGTTGGAGGTGAGAGCATCAGTGGATTAAACAGAAGAAGCAGCTTTCAAGAATGAGTCCTATCTGGATACCTGACTGGAGAGGAAGCAGGCCTATGAGTCAGAGGGTCTAATACAGGAGAATCCAAGGTTGAGAACAAGGACTGGGGCTGAGGAACAGGACTTGGAGGAGACCAGGAATGGTGCTCTGGCAAAACTGGTGACTCACATCGTGTGCATGTCTCAGACTCTGGGGCCTCTGGGCCATTTTGATGTGGTTGAATGGTTGCACCTTTGTTGGTGGTAGGGCCTGGATAGTGTTCGTGAGGTCGTGTCAGTGGGAGGCATTGTTGGTTCTTATATTGTAAAGCCTACCAATAATGAAATGCACTTAAAACTCTTCCAAGTATAGCTCTCATCAGGGCGGCCAGGTAGCACAGCGAGTAAGAGCACCGGCTCCAGTGTTGAGAAGACCTGGAGATCGAATCCCGGGCTCAGACACTTAGCACCCACCCAGAAACACCTGGCCGTGTAACCTTGAGCAAGTTACTTAACCCCAATTGCTTAATGAAAAAAAAGTATAGCTCTCATCTACCTCTCCAGTCTCTCTTAATATCACTCCCCTTAACTTACTCTCTGTTCTATTAAATTGATGAACTACTTCTTCCCTCTATGCAATATCCCATTTCCCACCTCGGTGCCTATGAATGGAAAGGAGGTTACCCATGTCTGACATGTTCACTCTTTTCACTCCCTTTCTGGCAATCCCAAGGCATAACTCAAATGCCATTTCTTACACAAGGCATTCCCAAGAACCTCTTGGCTCTTAGTTCTCTCCCCGTCCAGAAATGAATTGCTATACCATGTATATGTTTTATATTGACTTGGGTACAGATGGTAGTTCTCGAATAGAATCAGAAAGCCCTGAGGGCAGGAACTATTTGGTATTCTCAGGGGCTAGGATAGTGTCTTGCATATGGTGTATAGTAGGCACTTTATACAGATTTATTGAATTGAGCTGAATCTTATAACACGCAAAGAAGATTCACAATCTTTTTCTTTGTGACTGGTGAACACTTAGCTCCCTGTGAGGATTGAATTTGCATAGATTTGTGTGAGCTACATTAACCTTTTCCAGACATTCAGGTTCATCATTATTTTTATCATTCTCTAAATGCCCATTCCCCTACAAGCTTTCTCTTTATCAGCCTGAGTTAGTACAAAGTGCCCTGAACTGGGCAGCTCTGAGACCTGGGTCACAGCAACACCACTACCAACATCAACAACAACAATCATTTATATAGTGGCCTAAGATTTGCAAAGTGCTTTATAAATACTTTCTCATTTGATTTTGATCTTTGCAACAACTCTGGGAGATAGGTGCTATTATTATCCCTATTTTACAGATGAGGAAACTGAGGCAGATACAGGTTAAGTCAGAGGTGTCAAATACTGGTTGAACTTGATTAAAATTGTGGCTAGTAAGTATCTATGGTGGAATTTGTACTCAGATCTTTGTGACACCAGGTCTAGTACTCTATCTACTCTATTACCTGGCTGCCTCATCTATGTGACCAATGGGAGGGATGGTTGAAGAGTGCTGAACTTGTAATGAAAATACTTATTAGCTGTGTTACCTTGGACTAGTCAGTTTACTCCTCTGGGGCTCAGTTTCCTCATCTGTAAAATGGGAGGGCTGGAAGAAATCGCTTCCAAGTTCCTTCTTAGTTCAAAATTTTTGATGCTGTCATCTTGGACAAGTCACTTTTGGTTTCCTTGTCTCTAAAATGATTCTCAGCTCTCCAAGAACAACTCCCATATGGAGAAAGTATATGTGAGAAAGAGTTTGAACAATAGATCCCAAACTGTAGTTTGATATTGACTCCCATGGTGATGAATTCCATCTCCTAACTTAGCAGCAGTGTATTATGGGTAAGTTTTTACAGTACTAACATTCCAGACAATGTCCAGGCTAGAAGGTAACATTTTCTTTTTCTGCTGTAAGAGGGGAAGCAAAGAGGAGTGAGTGTGAGATTGTTGGGATATGCTTCAGTGAGCCCCCATGGGCTTGCCAGAGCTGATTGTTAAATTTTCAATGTGACATTTCTATCTTGGAAATTGGCCGGTGTTACAAATCCTGGATTAATTTATTATTTTGTTTATTATCTAGACTTAAAGTTGGAGCAAATGTTAATAATATTAACCATAATTATAATATCAAACATACATTTAATTATTAATAATTAATACTAAACAAAATTAATAATTAATAATCTTAAGCATTAAAATGTGCTGTGTGTACATGCTTTTGGAGTGCCAATTGCTAAACATTTACCAATACACTCCTGGATGGAGCATAGCTACAGTGATATATGGAAGTGAGTAAGGAGTGCTGTGACATTGTCTAAGGTGAATGGGAATCATACTATTCCAGCATGACTGGATTTGCCAACCAGGAAGGAAGAATCTGGCATTTTTTCCTGGCAGCTGTAAGCCCCTAAATCCCACGCAATCTGCATATGGAGTAATTTGGGCAAATAGTAGACTTGACATTAAAACAGTTGTGATGGCTGTGGAGAAGGCCCCACAGCTGGGGAGGCTTAAGGAGAAAATAACATTGCAAATTCAGGTTTGCATTGCACGTTTGACTTCTTCAGGACACTTTCCCGTACGTGATCTCATTTGGTTTCCCATGAACTATGTGTCCATCTCAGCTTCTGCTGGGCCATTATTTCGATCTGGACCCTCATCAGGGATGCTCCAACGCTCTGTCCTAGGCTCGCTTTTCCTCTGCTCTTGTCCTCCAAGACTTCATCCACGGTTATAACTTCAGCTTTTACATCTACAGAGATGATTACCAGATTGCTTTATCCAGCCCTGGTATTTTTTCTAATCTCTTTCCATGTATTATCAACTGCCTATTTGAACCAGGTGTTCCAGAGACATTTCCAAATCAAGGTGTCCAAGAGAGGTCATGATTTCCTTCTCAAACCCTTGCCTCTTCTGAACTTTCCTATGTCTGTCAGGCCCACTACCCTCACTTCTATCACCCAGGTTCACAAGTGGGGTGACATTCTTGACTCGCCTCACATATCCAGCTGATTGACAAGATTTGCTGATTATTTCTCCACTCTGTCTCTTGCATCTTCCCTTCTCTCTACTTAGAGGGTTACCACAATAGGTCCTCATCACCTCTCCCCTGTACTGCTGCCCTACAATAGCCTCCTAATTGGATTTTCTCCCTCAAGTCCCTCCTCCCTCCAATGATCATTCACATAGCTTCCAAAAATATCTCTAAAGCTGGGGTCTGATCATTGCACTCCTTTACTCACCAAGGTCCAATGGACTCCATTGCCTTTGGAGTTAAATGCAAAATTCTCTCTTTGTTCTCTCTGGTCTGTACAAGTACACGGTGTCACTTGACTCAACTGGGTCCTTTGAGGTCTTAGATTCTGGTCCTGCAACATGCTTGCTAGTTGAGTGATTGTTCTTCACAGCTTCTCTGCAAGAGAGATAGGATTATTATTTTCTCTATTTGAAGACGAAGACAGGTCTCAAATCAAAGTCACATGATTGACTGCCTGTTGTCCTTCATGACTGAGGGGGACCAAAAAGCCATCACTATGTCAGGGTCAAGGTGCAGTGTACCCAGCTGTGGCACAGTCAGCCTAGCATGAGCTCACGTGCTTCCAGGTCCTTCAGAATTCTCAGCTTCTAGGACTTTGTGACAACTACTTGCCCACAGGCATAAAATTAAAACATAACAGAGGCAAGACTTGAACCCAGGTGTCTTTGAGGTTAGCACCCAAGCACAACCTGGAATCGTTCTAGCTCTAAATTCAGTTATTATTGATTGCAACTCAATTCAATCCTACTTTGCATTTTTGATTTCAAGAAATCTTTCATTTTGATTCTGGGGGCAATCTACAGCTTCCCCAGAAGACCTGTTTCTGTTTACATCAAAGCCAACTTACAGGCTTCTGCTTACCACTGCTAACATTAACTATAGCATTGTAGAGAAGCATTCCATTATCTTCCTGAACTTTTCTTTCTCTGGGAGCTTTGTTCTGGTTTAATGCCGTCGCTTGTGTTTCTCCTCCCTCAGGATCAGCTATTTTCCCATAGTTTGGCTGCACTAAATGCGAGCTCCTTGAGGGCAAGGACTGCCTTTTGCTTTTCTTGCCATTCTCAGTCCTTCTCACTTAATTGATGCTAGTCGATGGACATTTCTTAGATTAAATAGAAATGTAGAAAAAGTCATGGGGTAGCACATGCGGCATCTCCACGGGGTAGTCTCATTCCAGTTAAGACCAGGTTACTTGCTTTGATAGTACATTCCGTAGCTAGCTAGCTGACTCATCCTGTAATTCTCCTCTGAGGCTGACTGTTTATATACATGTTATTTTGCATGAAATAAGAACCTCCATTTGAGGAGGGTGAGTAGACCACTCATGTCTTATTTCTCTCCAGAATGCTCTTTTGACCTCTGCGGTGACTGCAGAACCTCATTCTTGAATTTTATTCCAGCTCTGGAATTCACACATTGGAAATGCCCTGTATTCCTGTGACCTCTCTCTCTTTCTGTCTTTGTCTCTCTGTCTCTCTCTCTGTCTGTGATAGGGGTCCATCTCCAGTCATTCTGATCTATATCTTGCCATTACACCCAGATGGACAGGAGAACATGAGGTTGGTGACCTTGCACAGCCCTGCCTCACTAAAATTCAATTCACTTGCAAGTCCTGACATCACCTTCATGATGTCATGGTTATCTTCAAGAACAATGGACAAACAACAATTCTGATAGGGTGGCTCCTCTCTGAACCTCCATTTAAAGAAGGGCCTAGACCAGTTATCTTTCATTCTTTTTTTTAAAAGCAATTGGGGTTAAGTAACTTGCTCAAGGTTACAGGGCCAGGTGTTTCTGGGTGGGTGCTAAGTATCAGAGCCCGGATTCGATCCCAGGTCATCCCGACTCTGGGGCCGGTGATCTTACTCACTGAGCCACCTGGCTGCCCCTAAGCAATTGGGGTTAAGTAACTTGCTCAAGGTTACAGGGCCAGGTGTTTCTGGATGGGTGCTAAGTATCAGAGCCCAGATTTGATCCTAGGTCATCCCAACACTGGGGCCGGTGCTCTTACTCTGGCCGCCCCTATCTTTCATTCTTCTCCAGGAAATTTTCTGGACTTTCTCTACCAGGTGTCTGAGCTGGGTACCTTTATCCCCTTCCCTTTTATATATTATCTTCCTCCATTAGGAGGTAAGCTCCTTGAGGACAGGGACTATCTTTCTATTTGTATTCTCCACACTTAGCATGGCTTCTGGCACATAGCAAACACTTAATAATGCCTTTTGACTGCATAAAATCCCAAAGATTATACTTTAGATAGTTTTGCAATTCCTGGATTTTTTTTACAACCCCTTTCATTTGACAGAAATGCGTCTCAGAATAAAAAAATCTTCAAGTTAGAAGTAAGCTTACAGGCCATCTATTTCAGCCTCTAACTGAAATCCCTTCTACTACTCCTTCTGTGACAGATGTATCCAGCCTCTGCTTTCATCCTTTTCTTGACAAGGAGGTCAGCATAACTAAGCAAAATGCTCTTAATAAAGAACAACAGAAGTCAACTCTCTTTTTCTACTCTAATAACTCATCTGGTTATGAGTTAAGGTGATGCTGGGGAAGATCACTTTTACTGGTTGGTGATCTTTTCCTTCTTGAAACTGGGTGGGTGTCTTTGGTATTTGCTCATCATTTCCATTTTTATTACAGATACTTTTGCCCCCTTCCCCCAGCTTGAATTCCTGGAGTATTTTCAATTCCATTCTATACATTAGCAGAAGTATGTGCATACAGGGGAGAATTCTCTGGACTGAATTTCCCAGAGGATTATGTATGAATCTGTAGTATGGGCATATTCCTTGGTATAGACATATCGGGGAGAAGACTCTGCAACATACAAGATTTAAAGAAGAAAAACCACCACAGAAGTGATAATCAAAAAGATGGTGAGATGTGGATTGAGAGGAATAGGGATTTCTCTTTACTATGGATATGGATGGGAGTTATGGAGGACATCCCATTGAGACCTCACCAATGACTCTGAGGGCAGAAAAGCCTCCAGGGGTTGTCTGGTTCATAAGAAGTCAGCACCATTTAGACTGATGTGCTAGGAGATCAGTACCCTGCCAAGAGAAGTTCATGAAAGTTGGATTGCAGGACCAAGATTCAGAGGGAGATGGTTCTGTAAGGGGTCTTAGTCTTTGGTAGCAGCGATGGGAGCAATCAGATTATGTCTTTCTACCACGTTTGGGAAACAGTGCTGGACTGGGGAGCCAAATACACTCTGAAGGTATGGCAGTGGCAGCTATTCAGTCCAAGGCAGGGAACAACTTCTGTACGATTCACTTCCTTTTATTTATTTCTTTTGCCCCGAGTTCTCGCATCACCTGGTGTATTTGGTGTAGTCATGTATTAGTAGGGGTTCAGAGTCATAATTTCAGAATGAACAATCACCCCAAACTATACTCTGAACCTGAGAGAAGCTGAGATGGGGCTAAATTGTCAGGGCCACACGTTACATATTTAAAGTGTTTTAGTAACTTCAAAGCACTACATACAAATCAGCTATTATTATTATTTACAACCCAAGTGGGAATAATTGTTGTACATATACCAGCCTATGGCAGTATGAAATGCTAAGACTTTATTTCCCTGAGTAAATCAGCCAAGAAATGTCAGTTGAGGCTGTCAAATGGTTTTGTGCATGCAGACAGAAGTAAAGAAGAGAATCCCGGGATTGGCTTGGCACCCGGGGGCCTCCTGGGGACCACTATGAAACAGATCTCCCCAGCTTAGCACAGCACCTGATACATGAAAGGTGCTTAATCAATTCTAGGTGAATGACTGATTATCTTTCTTGCTGCCTACCTGATTCTTGCCGCCTTTAAGCAGTCCATCATTATATCCCTGGTGTACTCATGTGGGTCACTTAATAGCCCCTCTCCCTACTTTTTGCTGTACCCAAATGTGTCCTCCTTGAGCATAACTCTCAATCATAGACTTGGCTGTGGATTTCCTCCTGTACCTGTCCTGATCTTTCTCTCAGAGCCCTGAGAGGTGGCTGGCTAACTCATCTGGTCAAGCAATTCCAGAGGAAGTTTCAATGGTCAATAATACCTTTGCATCACTCTTCAAGATTGCATTTCATGAAGGCTTCCAAAGTCTTACCTCAAAGGAAGCAGCTAGGAGTCAAAAAGCAGCTAGATGTGAAAAGTATAGAATGCTGGACATTAGGAAGAGAGTTAAAATCTAGCCTCAGGTACTTACCAGCTGTATGGCCTTAGGGAAGTCACTTGACCTCCGTCTACCTCAATTTCCTCTCCTGTAAAAAATGGTATTCATAATAGCACTTACCTTCTAGGGTTGCTGTGAGGATGAAATGAAATATTTGTTGTAGCCTTCTCAAAGAGGACCAATGATGTCAGGAGGGTGATGTCTTGACTTTAAAGTGAATTGGATTTCAATGAGGCATAAAGTGCATTGAAAACCGTAAATGCTGTGTAAAGGGCACCAACAAAGAAGCCAACAACAACAATGGGGACTAGGAGCACTCCTTGGAAGAGAAGTCGACATGGGGTGTGGCCTGTGCAGATTGAAGTGTTGCATTTTCATTAAAGGCTGCCTCTTCAGGCATTTGAAGATAAAAAAGATGTGGCTAGTGAATGCAAATCAAAGTAGGTAAACCTTGGAGGTGAAAGGGACACAAACGCCTTTCCCTCAAGTTCCTTGCTTTAAGGCAGGTAAGTTATCAACTCCATTTCCCTGATTAGGTAACTAAGGCCTGAAAGGTTAACTAACCCTACAAGAGAGAGCAAACCACCTCAGGCTGCAAATGCTGAAAATCAGGGCTTTAATAGACTATTTTGTTGATTGTCCAAACTTTAAAAAGTGAGAGAAGATGTTAATAAGGTAGATTAAATTTAAAATTGGGTCATGCATACATTTTATTTTCTCTGAGAGCTGGTTGTTAAATATTCACTAGCATACTCCTAGTAGGTGACTAGTAAGTGGAGAAATACAGGAGTTTGTCAGGAGAACAAGTCATGTTGGGCTAAATCTCAGGTTTCTGAGATCCCGTACTTTTGTGTTGAAGGATTTTGCTGCTCACACTATGAGGACTTTTTCAAGGTTCCCAGTGAAAGCATCATGAGTAGGTTTCTCAGGTAAGTATAGATTAAAGGGGGTGAAAATGTGTGTGTGTGTGTGTGTGTGTGTGTGTGTGTGTGAATGCACTCATTTAATCCATGAAGGGCGAGGTATGACTACAAGTTAGTTTTCGATGATCTTAACCTCAGAGCTATCTTGGTATCTCTCATATATTAAGGATTGATAGCACAAATAACACTTCTAAATCTGGTGCTGGCAGCTACTGGCGTTCACAAATATATTGAGCCCTAGAAAATCCCACAAATGATTAAAGTTTACTTTGGTGCAGAAAATATTACATAAAACTATTGATTTGCCCTTCATGCTTCTTTACGAGTAAAGGTTATCAAGGATATGAAGGAATATCCTGGCGCTGGTGATCTGACCTTTAGTATTTCATACTTTTGATCTATAAAGAAAAAAAAAATTAGATAAAGACCAGTCTTTTTAACCTTTCTCTGAAATCCTCAGATTTTCACATGAAAGCCATGTCCCCTCCCCCAATACGAGGCCTCAATGTTTGGCACAGCAGCGCTGGCTGCTTTTCCCCTTTTAATTATATTTATGGGAGGCTGTTGCAGCCAAGGTTCCTGTTTCTTTATGACTGTGATTTTTTGCTTAAATAATAATAATAACTCATTTCTATGTGATATCTCACTAGGAGCAGAAACTTAACTTGGCCAAAATTGAACTCATCTTTCCTCTGGAAATCTCCCCATCTTCTCATCTACCGTGTTTCCATCACCCCTAACCTCCCTTGCAGTCACCCAAGCTCACTGGCTCTGATTGTTTTTTTCTTATAGATCCCCCTCCCTTTTTGTTTCCCCAGTATCTTGCCAGTCAATAAGCATTTATTCTGTGCCCCTGTGTGCTTATGCACCTTGTTAGATGTTAGGATTACAAAACCCAAATGCAAGGCCCTTTCCCTCAAACAGTTTATAATAATTGGTTGTGGGTGACCGTACCATCTCCTCCTCTCTCTTCACACAGCACCAACTCTTTCTGATTCTCCTCCCCTCTCACCTGAACTGTTTGGATATTCTCCTTGACTCCAGTCTCCCCACCCCAATTCATCCTCCATACCACCATCAGAATAATCTCCCTGGGGATTGATTGTGGATAAATGGATACAAAAACTAGACACCTTCTACATGCCTGGCATTGTGCTAAGTTTTGGAGACACAGAGACAAAGCATGACAGTCCCTGTCCTCAGGAAGATCATATTCCATGCGTGTATGGGAGTGATGGCCGGGGAGGAATCTCTTGGCTGGGGACTCCCCAGGATGATGGGCAGTAGTGCCAGGGGGCATTTTGTGGTCACGCCATGTTTCTTTGCTGCTCAGAAGTCTGCAGTGTGTCCTTAATGCCTCTAGGGAAAAACAAACTCCCCAGTCTGACTTACAAGGTTCCCTGCCATCTGACTTCCATTTACTTACCAGTCCATCCCATACATACACAACCTGGGAGTGACCAAGCTGCCTTAATGGGGACCCAGCTAGTTGGGTAATTCAGCTCCTCCGTCCTCTCCCTCCCCCTCTCCTTCTCCTCTTGAAAGGCAGATAAATTCTGATGACCAGAAGCTGCCCACTTAACTTGGGGTTTACTGGCTAGATTCCTTCCTTCCTCCCTCCCTCCCTCCCTCCCTTCTTTCCTCCCTTCCTTCCTTCCTTCCTTCCTTCCTTCCTTCCTTCCTTCCTTCCTTCCTTCCTTCCTTCCTTCCTTCCTTCCTTCTTTCCTTCCTTCCTTCCTTCCTTCCTTCCTTCCTTCCTTTTCTTTCTTCCTTTCTTTCTCAAAACCTTAAACCCAGTTCACTCTGAAACTTGTAGATTGATCCCTGCCCAAGATCCACTTAATGCCTGTATTTTGGGATTTGGGGCCTTCCTGCCTTAGAGTGAATGTCAATGGTAACTGTTTATCTTTGGAACAGCAAGCCCTAGGGTCTTCCTCTCCCAGCTTGATTTTTTTTTTCTAATTAAAGGGATATCCCTTGACTCACTTCTTAAAGAAGCTTATTCACTGAATAGGTGTTACCTCACCTTAAGTGAGTACCTGAAAAGGCCTTAGCCTATCCTGGATCATCTCCAGTCAGCCTGATGAATATCAGGTCACTGGATCCAGATGGCTCTGGAGGATAAAGTGAGACCGGTGACCTTGCACAGATCTCCCTAACTCAAATCAGAGTCAACTGCAAGTCATGTCATCGTTTCCCTGATACCATGAAAACCAAGGACAAACACAACAGCAACCTATTCTGGCCAAACTGCCCTTTTGAAATTTTCTAGATGCATGAGCTGCCTTTGACCTTTGTACAGTTGCAGAGATTCTCTCCTGTGCCTCAAATACACTCTCTCCTCCTTGAATTCCAGGGCCTTTTCTCTTTCAATTATTTCTTACTTATTCTCTATATATATATTGCTTTGTATATATTTGTTTGCAAGTAGTCTCCCCCATTAGAATGTCAGCTCCTCGAGGGCAGGGACTGTCTTTTGCCTCTTTTTGTGTCCCCAGGACTTACTACTATGGTGTCTGGCACATAGTAGGCTTTTATCAATTTATGAAATGTTTATCAATTGCTTGCTTGATCTCTGCCTTGCAGATTACTTACCTTCCAGAAGCTCTGGTGACATTTCCTCTGTGAAATTTTCCTTGGTCCTCTCTGTCTGGCTCTGCTCCACTCCAGTTGAAAGGATCCTTCTTCTCCCCTCACTCCACCCCTCTTCAGTTTTCCTACAGTATTATTTCTGTATCTCCCTTTTGCCTTCATTTCATTTGGACACATATTATATTTTTATATACAAGCATAATATATATTCTCTCCCCCAATCCCAGAATGGAGGCTTCTTGATGGCATGCATTCTTATTTTATTTTCAGCTCCTGGCACACTACCTTCCACATAAGAAGCAATAATAAATGTTTATTGGGTTTGATACAGTGTTTTAAGTTTTTTCCTAAGTGTTTTCCTCACAGAAATTCTGTGAGGTAGGTGGTATGATTATTATATTGTGACATATGGGAATTGTTCAGATAAGAAAAAAGTGGCTTATAAAAAACGTTAAGAAACTTGCTCAGGGTCACACAGTGAGAACAGGTCAGAAATGAGATTCAGACCCAGGTTTCTCTGGATGCTAAATCTGGTGCTGTTTCTGTGAAATCACACTATCACTGAAGGAATGATATCATCAAAGAAAGACAATGGTGATTATGAAGCACTTTATGGTGGAGGGAGCCTGTTTGAATGTAGGGGTCAATCAGTCACTCAATAAGCTGCTATTAGTCACCCAATAATGTAATTAGTCACTACAGGAACTATAGTAGGTGATGAGGATACAAAGATAGTCCCTACCCTCAAGGAGCTTGCATTCATACAGGGTACAAAGGGTCTTGGCCTTGAACTAAGGCTACTGCTTTCAAATCTTGGCTTTAGTTGCCCTCCTCGCCTTTGGCCCAGACCACTGCAGTGGCCTCCCACTCCATTCCCCTGCCTCACCTCTCTCCCCTCTCCAAATCACCCTTCACATGGCTGCTATAGTGACTTTTCCCCTGACTTAGAGACCAATTCATTTCCAACTCAATTACTTCCCCTGGATCCCTGTTGTTTGTAGAGCCAAATATACACCACTCTGGCTTTTACAACATGGCCCCATTATACCTTTCCAGTCTTATTTTGCATAAAATCTCTCCAGACACTTTACAGTCTAAGTAGATAAGCCAATTACTAGGGTATAACCCCAAATTACCTTGTATTTATTTTATACATATTTAGTATGCACATTTATTTACGTGCTTCCCTTCCCATTATCCCTGCATTAGATTGTAAACTCTTTGAGGGAAGGGGATGCTTTATTTTGTCTTTGTATTTTATCTGTACCTAGCCCAGTGCCATATTTAACAGATGCTTAATACATACATGGCCTGAGGTGCACGTACAGGTTAACTGACACCCAGCGTGACATAGCTTCAATCCCAGAATTCCCTACCTCCAAAATGAGTCCTTGCTCACTATGCCAAGTTGCTGCTATTTCTGTTTCAGCATCAAATGCTAAAGCAGGTCTGTGATCTCATCATTTAAGAAGATTCCTCCCCCAATACCTTTCAGAGCTAGTCTTGTATGACTTTCATCCATGGCTCCTTATCTCCTATCATTTTTCCATAAGACATCCACTCAACATTCCAGCAATCTTTCTTGGTTTCTCCTGACATCACAAGGGTGCCAATGGCACCATCTGACCCTCATCTCTTGCCTCCTCTGTGTGACTCATCCATTTTCTTTTCCCACCAATTTCTTGTGATGAATAGGAACAAAGGAAGTCAACATCAAAACTATAGTGATAAAATTAGAATATGACCTTACTTCATTTAATTTCTTAACACCCACAATTCCACCAAAAGAAAAACCAAGCCCAAAGACCTTCACCCAATTTCTCCAGACAAAAGTGCTTTGCTGATGGGTTTGAATGAATTCCACATTTTTTTAGAGGTGTGATATTCCCTGTGGATGTATTGTTGAAATACAAGTGTGGTCAGTCAGAGTAAAAATTGTATACCAAATACTGCATTAAACACTTTGGTGCCAAATAATACACATTAGTTTTAGAAAAGAGAGATTTCTGTATTCCCCTATCAAACTTTCATTGATTACATGTCATCTAGGGTTGGGGTCCTTAACCTAAGGTCCACAGAATCCCATG
Source organism: Petaurus breviceps papuanus (assembly GCF_028583685.1). Taxonomy (NCBI): domain Eukaryota; kingdom Metazoa; phylum Chordata; class Mammalia; order Diprotodontia; family Petauridae; genus Petaurus; species Petaurus breviceps. The sequence continues at coordinate 19,093,874 of NW_027185759.1, forward strand.
ACTAGATTTCTGGGGATCTGGGAACTTGGATAGGAATGAATATTTTGATAACTATATTTTAAGATCATTGGTTTCCTTGGTAAGCTTTTGTACTTTCTGCATTATAAAAACATAATTTGGAGGAGTCCATAGGCTTCACTGGGGACCACTGGAGTCTGTAACACAAAGTTTAAGTGTCTCTATCTAAGGGGTTGAAAGCTATGTTACCAGCACTGAAAACAGTGGACAGAATGGAGGTGAATGAGACTGAAAAATTCTCTGATACAGCCATATTGGGACCACATAAATCAGATTTACTTGCAAGGTGTTTTTTTTTTTTTAGCCTCTGGTATGGGTCCAGGGAACTTGGTCCCTTTTTCATAAAAGAGAAGACAAACAGTTAGAGGTCATATAATACAGTGCAATGAGCACCATATAACTAGTCCAAGACAGACCCATAAATAGCACAAGGTGAATGGGGCTTTGCCCAAGGGCGCTGATGTTGGAGGGGGCCATGTTTCCCCCTTCAAAGAGTGTATTTCTTCCCTCTTGTAATCACCATCCTTATATCTCCCCTCATGATCCATCACTGGCCCTTTCAGGATGGGCAACCCTAGTAGTGGACTGATTGAGGGGAGGATGGGCCTATTCCTCTCCCTGTGCTGTCCCGCCAGCTGTTTTTACACCAGATGAAAGACTACCTAGATCCACCCCTGGTCTGAGGACATAGTTTTAAAGTCCGCTCCTTCTCTTTGCTCCTGTATGACTAACCAGGTTTCTTCCCCTCTGGGCTTTAGTTTTTTCCTCTGCCCAATAGGTGAGTTAGTCAAGACACTCTCCAAGGCCCTTCTAATTCTACAACTTCAAATTATATTTTATATAAAGTGGGGCATGAGGTCACACCTGGTCTGCTTCGGTTTTTCAAATTCTGAGGATTGAGCTTATTTTAACATTCTCCTCCAGCTCTCCCTCAAACTGATCATTGATATGTTACTGTGGATGCCTTTTTCTTTGTGTTTGTCTTTGATGAGAAGCAATTTGGGATTTCCCTATAAAGTATTGATTTATGTTTGTATGAAAAGCAGCCACTTGCTTCTAGCAATAAAGTCCTGAATCTGAGACCTGAGGATTTGATTACAGGATCTGTTTGTCATTCAGCCTTGAACTAACTAGTAATTTTTCTTTTGCATAACTAAGGCTTCAAAATGCATTTCTTCATTTCCTTAAGAAACCAAATTAATGTGTAGGTAAATTTGTATATTCACAGTCACCCATTTACAGAAATTGATTTTCATGATTGAAAAGGATATGAAAACAGGGCTGGCTTTTGCTTTGTATGGGCTTTGAGTAAAAGATCATTTGTATATGGGTACTCCAACACATTAATGGGAAAATGAATCCTAAGCTTGTACTGTTGACTCTTGGGCCTTCAAGTAACAAAATTAAAGGAGGAGTGAACTTAGATATTTCTATTTATTTTTTAAAGCAGTGTGTGAAAACAATATTACTTGGAAAATATGCTTTTTATTATGGACAACTTTTAGGCACTTTATGACCATGGGACCATGGCTTGGCTCTGCACCAGCTTTTAAAAACTGGTTTATTGATGCCTTATTTCTTTACATTGCAGTTATCTCACTTAATAATGTGCTCCCTTTTGCCCTATACCTCTCTTTGTAGTGAGCCTTCCCTTAAATAAAGAAAAATAGTGTAGCAAAGTCAAGTGACCCAGCCATGTCTGACCTTGTAGCCACATTGCCCATCCACAGTGTCTCACCTCTGCAAAGAAGGGAAGGAAACACATTTCTAATTCTCTTTCCCTGGGGTCCAGAACAGTCATTATACTTACATAGCATGCATTTTCCTTTAAGGGTTTTATTTTTCTTTTAATTTCCATGATTAAACTCACTATATATATTGTTCTGTTTTTTCTTTCTTCATTAGTTCATCTGGCTTCTCTTTTCCTTTTGAATCTTTCATATTTGTCATTTCCTATGTCTACTATAGTCTTTTACATGGCTTTATCAGCATCATCTAATTGCATAGTTTATGAAGAAAGGTAAAATGATGCCCTTGGCATCGGGTGGTAGAGTTCTGCCAATCTCACTAGGATTAAAATGATACTTGCTATCACTGGGTTCTATCATGTGGGGCATGTCCAGAGATTGGATGGGAGTAGGATATGAATAGTTGGTTATTGGAATGTGTAGCTGTATCCACAGGTCAAAGGTAATTTGGAGGACATAGTTCCAAATTGCTTTTCAGAATGGATGGACCGATCCCATCAATGATGAATGAACATACATACCTATTTTACCACAATGCCTCCAACATTAGGATGTGAGGTGGAACCTGAGTGATTTTATGAATTATTCTAATTCTTCTCTAATTATTAGTGATCGGGAGCACTTAAAAATTGGCTGTTGATAGTCTGAATTTCTTCCTTTGAGAGCTACCTGAAAGCATATCCAGACCCCACTTGAACATTGCTTTTTAAGGTCTCAGAGCCAGCTGAGCAGACCCAACCTGAACATCTCTTACTAGGGTTTCCTGGTCAATCGACAAAGTTATGCACCTTTCCTTCTGAAGGGAAAGACAGATAACACCATTAGGTGGCAGATCTTATTGGAAAATTGTGTTTGGTTTGGGCGTCAAAGAGTAGGAAATACATTGATAATCTGGGGACTATCTAGAGGTTGGAAAGCAGGATGGTGAAGGGAATTAAGAAGATGCCATACAGATTTAGGTGGAAGAACTAAGGATATTCATTCCAAAACAATGAAGGGGATAAAAGGGATTAAGGATTAATAAAGCATTTCCTATGTGCTAGTCACTGTGCTATACTTCTCAAATATTATTTCATTTGATCTTCACAATAATCCTGTGATGTAGGTGCTTTTATTATCCCAGTTTTACAGTCATGGAAACTGAGGCAGATAGAAATTAAATGATTTACCCAGGGTCATTCAACTAGCAAGTATCTGAGGCAGTTTTGAATTCAAATTTTCCTGCTTCCAGCCCCAGTACTCTATCCATTGTGCTATCTAGTTGTCTAGTTAGAAAAGAGAAGTCTTGGGGGGAAACATTATGGCTGTTGCAAATATTTAAAAGGCTAGAAGTCAGCTAGCATTTTCATATCTATTATGTGCCAAGCACTGTGATGAGAAGAATTTAACTTGCATCTACTTTCAAGTTTCTTTAGACTCTGAAATTCTGTGAACTGAGGACAACGGATGGGTGATAGCTGAAAAGAGCTGTCCAAAATTGGAATGGCCTGCCATGAGATGTGGTGGGTTCCTGTTCCCTGAAGATCTTCAAGCAAGGGCTAGATACTTGTGAGTTGGGCATAGTTTTAGATTCCCAAGTAAAGCCTGTCCTCCAGAGACACTAAGATCCCTCCCAGTCTGATTCAGCAATTAGCAGAGTTAAACTAAAGCCATGCTTCAGGGTATCCACACTGCCAATTCTTTTTCCTGGTCTGTACTAACAATTGACTGCAGCCTCATCAATAGGATTGACCATGAAGTGAATGAATTGACTATTTAGACTATTCACCTCAACAGACCATTGAAACCAATTACTTCAGTTTGTCATGTATAGACATAGTTTTATACATAGTATAGACATATATAGATATAGTTTAAGTTGAAGCTAGTCTTGACTCTATAAGAATCCTTTGGCTCTCCTTACACAAAAGCCCCCAAATATTTGGGAGGTTAAAATATGGTTGCCTGGATGTCATTGTTTTACCTGACATATGTCTTGGGAATGGTATCTTCTACTTCAATAAACCCTAATGGGTTTGACCATTTTAACCTACAGACATAGATTTTAATATTGGCTAACTGATTGGCTAGTGGTTGAAATTGATGGACAGATGTGTCCAGGAGCAAGGCAGCTCTTGGAAAGGTTTTTGAGGGACATATGTAGTAGTTAACCTTAAAAGCCACAACTGCCTTCTTCAAGCTCCTGTAATGTGGATTGAAAGATTTTTCATTCTAGTCACAAAATACAGCCTTTTCCATAGAACATTTTTTTTCATTTTATTGTACAGAAGAACCTTTAGCTAAATGCCTTTAAATAAAAGATTTGAGCCAGTGACTCAAAGGAGACATAGCTTCTGGCTAAATTGTGTCAAAATGAAGTCAACCATGGCATATGTAGTAGAAGAATATGATTGTTTTAAAATTTTGATGGCCCTTTTCCTATATTGACTCCAGGACCTGCCTAACAGGTGTTTCAAAATTCAACTTCATTTAAGATTGGGAGATTGGTAAATTTTGTGAGTGTGAGCATACAAAAGGACTCAGTTCTAGAGAAGAGTAGACTTTGGGTAGACATGAGAACCCTCTTCAAGTTTTCTGTTTGGTCCCAAAGGACAAATCCAGGAGCAAAGGGTAGAAGCTTCAAAGAGACAGATTTAGGCTGGCTGTCTAGAAATCTTCCAACAATCAGAGTCATAAATAGAATGGGTTCCCTCTAGAGGTAGTTGGTCAATACTATTTGGAGGTCTTCAAGTAGAGTCTGCATGATCATCCACCAAGAATATTATGGTGGGTTCTTTTCTATTGCAGGGTGGACTAGGTGGCTGCTGAGGCCCCTACCAACTCTAAATTCTGTGATTCTGTGAAGCATTCTGAGTTCTTGGAGGAAAAAAGAATATTCCTCAGTAGAAATAATCTTAGTATTGTCATTGATTTGCTTCTTTTTTCTTGTATAATTTTCATATATGTGGGAGGCATTCTGTATGAGGAATGTCTCCAGATCTTCATTATTGGTCTTTGGAGTCAAACACTTCATTAAAAAAATCAGTAAAAGCAGAGTTTTGTCAATATCTTTTTAAAAACTATCACCACCGTAGCAAAAAATAGGAAAACATTTCAGCAAAAGTAATCAACACATCAATCAAATCAAATAGCATGTACTCAATTACACATTCAGAGTCCCCCACCTTGTCAGAGTGGGTTCCTGCTTTTCACTTTTCCAACTGTAGAAATATAGTCTATTGTAGAAAACTGGCCTTTTATATTTTCATGGAGAATTCCCTTGATTCATATTTAAAACAGCCAATGAGAGGTAACATAGTATAAAGGAAAAAAATCTGGAATTGTTTCAATGATATCAGAGTTGGAATATGGCACTTCAGATACTGAGCTCTGTGGCCATATCCAAGTCACTTAATCTTTCTGAGACTTAATTTCTTCATCTACAAAATAATAATAATAATATTTATATCATCTCTCCACAGGGTTGAATCTTAGCATCTTAGAACCATAGATTTAGAATTAGATGCAACCTTGGAATCCATGAAACCCAAACCTATAACTTACATATGAGGAAACTAAGGTAGAGAGGGGGTAAATAATTTCCCAGAAATTGCACAGTGAATAAGTGCTGGAGGTAGCATTTGAATCCAGGTCTTTGGAGAGTTACACCACTCTAACACCCTCATGTCTGTTACTGGACTATTATTCAATCAATCAATAAGCATTTATTAAGCATTCACACATATCTGACCTGTGCTAAGCCCACATTCTAATGTGGGAAACAACATGCCAAAAAGTTCAGTGTAAGTGGGAGATAATTCCAGAGGGAAGGCAAGAACATTAAGGGGGACCGGGATATGCATGCCTCTTGTGGAAGATGGTTTTCAACTAAGTTTTGAAGAAAGCTTGGAAGACCTAGGAGGTTAAGGTGAGAGCAAGAGCATTTCTAGCATGGAGGACAGTCAATGAAAAGGTACAAAACTGGGAGATGGAATGCCTTGTTTGGAGATTGAAGATGAAGTATCATTTGCTTGCCCCATTAGATTATAATCTCCTTGAGGGCAGGGTTATCTTTTGCCTCCTTTTGCATTTCCAGCACTAAGCACTGTGCCTGGCACATAGTAGATGCTTAATAAAATGACCATTGGCCATTGATGATAGATGGCAGGAAGTCCAGTGTTACTCAGTCATAGAGTATATGGAGGGGAGTAAAGTATAAGAAAATTGAAAAAGTAGGAAGGGTCCAGGCTACAAAGAGCTTTTAATATAAAACAGAGGTGATTATGCTTTATCTTGGAGGTAATGGAGGTTTGTGAGTGGAGGGCAGCATGGTCTTCTCTCTACTTTAAGAAGGTTACTTTGGCAGATCAACCAACAAGCTCTTGTAACAGTCCAGGCATGAGGCCATGAGAGCCTATACCAGGGTGATGGCATAGTGTCAGAGGAGAGAAGAGGGCATATAGGAGAGATTTTACAGAAGAAAAGTGAAAAGGACTTGGCAAGAAATTGGATATGTAGAGTGAGCGTGAGAAGGCAAGAATGACACTAAAGTTGTGAATCTGATTGGCTGGGAGAATGGCAGCTCTCTCAACAAGAATATAATAGGGCAATTTGGAAGAAGGAAAGTTCTATGGGGCAAAGAAAATTAGTTCCATTTTAGATGTGTTTGAGATGTCTATAGGACATCCCGTTTGAAAGGTCTAAGAAAAGTTAGTGATGTAAGCCTGGAGGTCAGGAGAGTGACATATAGATCTAGAAATCATCAACATAGAGATGGCAATTGAATTCATGGATACTGATGAGATCACCAAGTGAAATAGTATGGTGGGAGAAAAGAGTGTCTGGGACACATCCTTGGTGGAAGGTGCTCTTAGTTAACGGACTTTCTTTGGATGGAGATTCAACAAAAGAGATAGAGAAGGAGTGGTCAGGTAGCTAGGGGAAGATCTGTGGGAGAACAGTATCATAAAAACCTAAAGAAAGTAGGAAGAATTCAGGAGAAATGGGTCAGCAACCGTGGTAAAGCCTTCAGAGAGGTCAAGAAGGATGAGGATTGGAAAAGGTCAATGAAGAGATCATTGGAGACTTTGGGAAGAGCAGTTTTAGTTGAATGATGAAGTAGGAAGTCTGATTGAAGAGGGTTGAAAATTGAGTGAAAGGAGCAAAAATGGAGTGAGTCAGTCAGTAAACATTTATTAAGTACCAGGTATTATATTAAGTGCTGGAAATATAAATACAAATAAAAACAGGCACTCCCTGTCTTCAAGGAGCTTACAATCTAATAGGGGAAGACAACATACAAGAGGAAGCTGAAAATGGGGAAACATTATGTATCCAATGTGGAAGAGTAGCATAAAGAAAATCCAAAAGTCAGGAAATGAGGAGAAGATTGTGTTGAGGCTTCTCTTTAAACTGAGGCACGGGAACCCATGGCCCTGCCCTCCAATCAGAGGATCCAATCACAGAGGCAGAAGGTACTGAGGAGTAGAGATGCTGAATTCAGATGACTTTCTCAAGGGTGAGTTTTTCGAGGTTGGAGGAGACATGAGCATTAACCTTCTACTTAATCTCCTTGCCTCATCAGTCTATCTTCTACAAGGCTAACAAATTGAGATTCCTGAACCACAGACTTGACCATGTTACTTCTTTGCCCCCAAAGCCTCAGTGGCTCCTTATTTCTTCTAAGATAAAATACAGATTCCTTTGTTTGACATTTGATGTTCTTCCCAATCCTGCCCCAGCTAAGTATTCAAGCCTTATTGTACATTATTCCCCTTCATGCACACCTCATTTCACCCATTCCTTATGTTTTAACCAGCTAGGTGGCTTAGTAGAGAGAACCCTGGGCCTGGAGTCAGTTAAACCTGAGTTCAAATCTGGCCTCGGATCCCCACTAGCTGTGTGACCCTGGACAAGTCACTTAAACTGTTTGCCTTAGTTTCCTCAACAGTAAAAATGTGGATAATAACACTAACCTTGCGAGGTTGTTGTGAGGGTCAAATGAAGTAATATGTAAAGCACTTAGTGCTGTGCCTTACATGTAATCAGTGTTATATAAATGCTTATTCCCTTTCCTCTTTCACAAGGCTTCCTCTTTCCCTTTGATATGCCTTTGCATAGAGAGTCCCCAATTCCTGAGAGATTCTTTCCTCATCTCCTCCTATTAGAATGGCCATATTCTTTCAAATCTCAGTTTATGTGTTACCTTCTACACAAAACCTATGCTGGTCCCGCTATTGTCAGTATTTTCTCCTGTATTAACATTTCCCCTCCAATAGAATGTAAGCTTCTTGAGGCAACGGCTATTTGATCTTTGTCTTTCTGTTCCTAGCACTCAACAGTATGACTAGAACATTTTTTGCACTTTATAAATGCTTGTTGAATAAGAGCATATCAAGTGATAAAACGAATCTTTATCTCTAGAAACCACCTGTATTTTGTGTGTAAATGGGTCGTGATTTGCTGAAATCTTCTTGGTTGTCTCATTTTGGTAAAAGCAATACCCACACTATTTTATTTTCTTTTAAAACCTTTCTTTGAGATATTTTGAAAATCAGTCCTTGGAGAGCTTGCAAATTGTGTTGCCTCCATTGTGGATTTCTTCCATATGGTTTGGGTCCAGTCCAGCTACTCTTCCCAATTCCATCTTCATAAATGTCACTTCCTCATGCAGTAATCTGCCTCTGATATGACAAATTGCAAACAAATGCATTTGTACTGAGGGAATTGAGGCTATTGGTAACTCATCATTGTTACTGATTAAGATCAATCACTATGCGGGCAGATCTGTTCCATCTCATGTCTATTTGTTTTCCTCCTGCTTTCATCTATGCATCTTCTCAGAAAGCTCTGGCTCGGCTGGCTCTTACTTCAAGCACTGTGATGATACATTTTTTTCAACCACTCTTTAACCTTTAGTGGAGTCTTTCTTCTCATGGTCTTCTCTGTGAAGGTTTGCAATTCGCATTCTGATCTGATGCCGCCCGTGGCTTCCACATGCCTCTGCTATGTCAGGGAGATGACGTATTTGCTGGCAGATGCAGTTTCTGATCTATTTCAGTGTCTTTAACATGATGACTCTTTGGCATAAAACTAAAGTTCTCTCAGAAATGATAATAGAGTCAACAGCTTTACTTTAATCAATTTCTCATTTTTTCCCGAGTTGACAGCTTGCTTAAACAGACTGGGGAGGAGGAAGGCGTGCTGCTGCTGGAATCTCATGCAGCGTTTTCCCATTTTATCTTTTCTTCTAATTGGATATTTTCTTGGACTTTGTTCGAACCACTTGAGGATCTGACTGTATGTACACAGATGAGTCTGTAACTAGTCAATTCCTGTTTGTTAAGATAAAATAAGTTTCATTTTTATAATGTTTGGTTTTCACGATCTCCAACGCATCCGGGAGAGTGGAGATGTTTGTACTCTCCACTGAATATTGGCATCATACATTGTAAAGGAGGGATGAGAGAGGTAAAATCTTTAATTCCATCCACATATATCCATCTAAAATATGGCATGATTAGTGCTTGAACCTGGGTGCAAGAAGCCTAGTGTTGATTCCTGGCTCTGAAACTTACTAGCTGCACAATGCTGAGAAAGTTGCCTAATTTACGTATCTCTTAGTTCCCTTATCCATGAATTTGGGATAGTAGCCACCTCCCAGAGTCGTTATAAGGAAAATATTTTAAGGCATACTCTAAGTGTGAGCTCAAACTATTATGAAAGATTTCCTATAAAAACAGTAACTGAACGATTCCCAAGTTACTGTGAGATGCTTCAAATGTTCCTGTTCATAGATGATAGTGTACTTAACTACCCCAAGGGCCAGAACATTTCAAAGTCTTTTCTAAGTGTGGGAATGGGATCTATCTAAGAATTTATAACAGAAGCATAAAGTGAATGAAAAAAAAAACCCACATGTAGCACAGACATGGCAAGGCAGCCCATTGAGTTAGTTTATTGGAACATACACAGCACTGTGTGATTACTTGTAACAAGAAATAATTTTTACATAATCTTATTTTGTGACAGCAATAGGCATGTGTATGTGTGTGTCTGCTGACACCTGGCTAATTCTGAATGTCTGACCTTGACCAGATGAAACTGGACTTAACTGTTTTTCCCACCTTTAGTTTAATCCTTGCCAGTTGAGTGGCTGCATTTTGTGCCATCACTGACATCTTTTGCTGTGTTTCCAACTCTATTTTTTTAAACACTCCAAGGGAATGTGCCTTAGTTGTGGCTCTTCAAGAGTACACTTCACTTTCTGTTAGAGATATTGCAGTAGCTGTTGGTATGGGAAAATAATAAAAAAAAAACTTTAAAGACCATTCAAACCTGTAATGAAACAGGATCAGCTGCACTAAAGCACAAAGTAGATTCAAAAATTAAAAGCAATACCAAGAAATAACAAATTATTGCTGTGAAACAACCTGATTGAAATTTTGTCACACACAAGGAAATATCTGGAGTAAAGAATACTGAGTAAAGGTAATTTTTACTGATGGAACTCACCTCATTCAAGACAATTTCAAAACCATGGTGAGAAGAAGTCCAAGTAAGCTTATAAGATCTGGTATCTTCATCAGATTGTAAAGCAATTCAACTCCCACCCAAATGTTTTACTTTCAGTAGGCCTACAAATCTTAAATCCACTGAAGAAATGCTGAACTCTAAAAAATATATTAATATACTGAGAAGCATATTTTTTGTGAATTTATAAAATCTCAAATGCAATATTCCCAAATACTGCAACATGACCTTGCACACATGCCATGAAAAGTTAAAAAGCTTATCAGAGGCGGAGATAAACTTGTTCAGTGGTCTAGGACCTTGTCTGGTTAACTATATTCAAGACTTTATTTGGGAAAATGGAGTCTGTCCAAGATTTATTTAATATCAAATGTGTTGAAAGTGGACTTGATGATGAAGAATGAAGGAATATGTGTTGGACTCGTGCTTTAATGCCAAATCATTTAAAATCAGTGGCTGTAACTAAAAGAGAACATAGTGCAGAACAAAGTTTTTCCAGTTATCAAAATTCATACAGTTTGTTGCATCTTAATACATTTCTTTTTTTTCTTTATCCCATTGAATCCACACAATACTGAAGCATAGACTTTCAGAATTGGTAGCACCCTCTTCCTGTCTAGCCTATACCTGAGCAGGAATTTCTTCTAATACATTATCAAGAAGTTATCAGTGATGGGGAACTCATTGTCCACTCCATTTTGGGGGTGTTTTAATTGTTTTGAGGTTTTCCCTTAAATCAAGTAGAAATCTACCTCCCTGCAGCTTCCACTTAGGGATCTTATTCCCTCCTCACCACTCTTCATCCAGTTTGTAAACACACCCCTATAGTAGCACAGAATGAAACTCAACAGGTACAGTGAGACAGATGTTCTTGATCCTGGGCCAGATGGACAAACCTTTGGATTTCTTTCTGCTCCATTGGGGTCCTTCTCAGATCTATCAATGATCCCTCACTATATATGTTGACTTATGGCTGTCCAGGGTGCCACCCCCAGGTCTGCCCTCCTGGATAGCTTACCCTGCTCTCCCAAGCCTTATTTGTCCTCAGAAAAACTTTCTTGTTTCCTCCTATTGGATCCATCAGTGGTTGCTTATCTAAGCTGTTCGAACATACAGAAATGTAAGATCATGGGATTTTCAGGAGGAGACCTAGTCCAGTCCTCTTGTTTTACAGATGAAGAAACTGAGGCCCACAGAGGTGAAAAAACAAGGATTTGAACTCAACATCTCTTCCCCATATTATCCCTGCCCCACATCAACCCTCTCTATCCATTAAAAATGTAATTGCACAGGATAAGCTCTCAGTTCTGATCCTAGATGGTTAAAAATGTCTTCAAAAGAAAATCTAAGTGATGGTATTTTTTGCAACTGCCTCACTGGAAGAAGTATATAACGATGAGATCATCCTCTGATTCTTTTCACAGATATTATTCAGGTGAACAGAAAAAAATCTATTTCATTCATGTGTCAGAAACTTCAGTTTTCTGCTTTCTTTGAAACCTGACCTCAGAAGAGGGCTGTAACATCTAGAAAACAGTTGCTGAATTGATTTATTTAAGATGGTTGCCATGGTGACTCTCAGCCAATAAAGACAGAAACTGAAGAAAGAAAAAAAGAGGGTCGTGGAGAGGTTGGTGGAATGGAGGCAGACCAAGTGAGAGGCATCAAGGTTTCCATAGGTCACTTCTTGTCTATGAAGCAGATCAGCATTAATTCAGTCAAAGTAAGCAAAGGAAAGTCTAGGTGAATCATGGGAAGAAACAAGGAAAGAGCTTTAGGATATCGAGGATAAAAGACATCATTAGAGGTCTTCCAAGTACAAAAGATTGTGTTTTTGAGTGTCATTTTTTTCCACTTAGGATTTAGAATAATGAATGTGATTTATAGAAGAAATTATCATCATTGGAAAACTCTCAATGCCTCAATTATTTTCCTTTTTCAATTTAAAATATTTTATATTTTAAAAAAGAAAATTATGAGATAGTATGGTAATAGTGGATAGGTCACTGGACTTAGAGCAAGGAAGACACTAGTTGTGTGACCCTGGGGAAGTCACCTACCCTTTCTGTGCCTCAACTTTCCCATCTGTGAAATGAGGGGATCCTTTCTAGCTATAAATGTATGACTCTATGAAACCAGGTTGAGGAGGCATAGGTTGGATGAATGCAGCGAGAGAGAGGCACTAGAGACAGAAGGATTGTCTTTGCAGGAATTGAAATCTAACTATGTGACCTCGTTGCTCATGAGAGCAGAGACTGATTTTCTCTTTCTTTGTATACTCAATGCTAAACACAGTGCCTGGCATGTAGTTTGTAATAAATGCTAACTGACTGACTGATCTCACCTCTGAGTGAGCTATGAGGCAGCAAGGTGGTACAATGGAGAGAGCACTGGACCTGGAAAGAGCAAGGTCTGAGCTGAGATCTAGTCTCAGACACTTATCAGCTGTATAATCCTGAGCAAGTCACTCAGCCCCTGCCTGCCTCAGTTTCCCCATCTGTAAAGTGGGGATAATCATAGCCTCCTCCCCCAAGTGTCGTTGTGAAGATAAAATAAGAGAATAGTTGTAAACTGTTTTGCAAAATTTAAAGTACTCCATTAAGGCTGTTAGCATCAGCATCATTATTACCTCTCTGATGTTCCGTTTTTTCATTTGTAAAATGAATGAGTTAGAAGAGTTGATTTCTCAGTTCCTTTCCAATGTAAATGGTCTATGATTCTAAGAAACCAAAGTAAATCCCTTAAATGAATGTTCTTTCCTTCTTTGAAGAAGCTGACCCCAAAGGGGAGGACTGAGAAACTCCTCATATCCCTATGAAAGTCAATCCGTATAAAATGCACCCATAAAGATGGCATAGGGAATAATTTTGGTAAATGATTGGAAAGGATCGCACATTTTCTTTATTGATATGATTTGCTGGATTGTTGTTGTTCAGTCATTTCAGTCTTGTCAGACTCTTCATGATCCCTTTTGGGGTTTTCTTGGCAAAGATACTGGATACTTGCCATTTCCTTCTCCCTCTCATTTTACAGATGAGGAAACTGAGGCAAATAGAATTAAGTGACTTGCCCCCATATTGTCCTTCTTTGCACACATGCATTATTTGCATAAAATTATTGTAAACTATGTTAAAGGTGAAACCTTGCCCCTAAATTTTAAGAGTTCAAAAGAGAGAATGAAGGTAGTTTCCTCCAGTATAGACTGGTGAACCTGACTTAAAGCCTGCCAACATTCTTGAATTAATAATGAAAATTATGTTTTGGGAGCCCTTAGAAAAGACAGCAGTAATCACTGCGAGCTCTTATGGGTGGATTCATTACAAATAATTGCAGATGAAACTTCCTTTATGAGTAAGGTTAGGATTTACTTGATGAATATGGTGTATCTAGATTTTAGCAAGGCATTTGGCAAGGGCTCTTGTGATATCCTTGTGGACATTAAAATAATCACTATGATTACATAATGATTTAGTATTTGCAAAATGCTATATACATATAATATTTCATTTTATCTTCACAACAACCATGTGAAGGTGATCCTATTATTTCCATTTTACAGCAGAGGAAACTGAGCAGGCATAGGTTAAGTGGCTTGCTCAAGGTCACTCTACTAGAGAGAATTTGAACTCCAATCTTCCTTATTCCAACTAGGTCCATTGCCCTATCCACTTAGGACACTTGGCTGCCTAGAAAGATGTAGGCTGGGTAATAGGTAAATTTGAATTTAGTTGAATGAGTAGACCAATGAATATTTGGCTAATGTATCAATGTCTACTTGAAGGTTTTTTTCTCAAGAGGACCATAAAGTTCTGTTCTCGACCCTATCCTTATGAGTGTGTGTGTGTGTGTTTAATCAATGATTTAGATGAATGTACCAGATAGTCCACTTTTAAAATTTCTAGATGTCATAAAGCTTGGAGGGATAGATCACATACTAGATGGCAGAATCAGTATTCAAAAAGATCTTGATATAAAATGGTGGATCAAATTTAATAAGATAAAATATAAGTTATATATATATGTACATATGTATGTGTATATAAGTATGTATACACACATGTATTTTATGCAGTCTTATACCTGTTTTCAAAAGACCAATGGTTCTAGTACAGGAATGGGAGAGGGAGAGCTGCTAGGGAGGGGGTGGGTATGTTTAGACAATAGTTCAGGTAAAACAAGATATCTGGGGATTTTAAAGTTCTAGAATCTCCAAATGCAGGGATGGAATGGTCAAAGTTAAGGGAGCTAGAGATGAGAGGGTCACCTATGGAGTAGATCTTTCTGTTTGGGCCCCTCATTTTAGGGAGCACAGTAGCAAATTTATGGGGAATCAGAAGAAGCCATAGAGGATACTGTGGGGGCTTTTACCAATGCTATAAGGAGGATTGAAGGACATTTAGTCTAGAGAACAGTCCACAGAGGGATGAATTTTGCAGTTATTAAAACTCTCAGAGATGATCAGCTAATTCAGGGAGCTTTTAGAAACCACCCTGAGAAGACATTGGGTAAATCACAAATCCCTGCTGTGTTTATACCTGTCAGGGCTTGTGGGGAAGTGGGAATGCCAGGATAGCCAGGAAGAGACTTGACAGCAGGTATTCCCATGCAACATGTTCCAGCTCACAGTGTGGGGAATATTGGTTGCCCTGTTATTAAGATAGATTTTTTAGCTTCAAGTTACGTCAGAGATGACCAAGTTCAAGTCTTTCATTTTACAGATGAAGAAACTGAGGCCCAGAAACAGGAAGTGCTTTGCCCAAGGTTCCTCTTGGAGAGGAGCTTCCTTAAGTCCCCTCTCTTTATAGTGAACTCCAGAGACTTGCCTACACTAATTTCATTATATCAAAAGTCATTTAAATAAAGGAGACATCAATTGGGACTTAGCATCTTTTTGTTTTGTTACTGTCTGGGAGGTCTTTGGGTGATGGGATTTTAAGTGTATACCTTATACAAGAGGAATCTAATTCACATATAAAAATGAAGAAGGAAAATATTAGCTGGCATTTCCAATCGACCAACTAATTATTAAGCTATTTATTATTTATTTAATCAATATTTTTAAATCTATTATTTGCTAATCCCTGTTGCCATCGTTCCCTTGCATCTGATTCTTTGTGACCCCATTGACCAATTGTTTAGGGTGTTTTCTTGGCAAAGATACTGGAGTGGTTTGCCATTTCCTTCTCCAGTTATGCAGGCAGGGGCTAAGTGACTTGCCCAGGGTCACACAGCTAGCAGTACTCTAAGGACAGATTTAAACTCTGTTCCTTCTGGTCTTCTTGACTTCAGGCTTGGTGCGTTGTAAACTGCACCACCTGCCTGCCCATGGGCCACCTAGCTGCTCAGCTGGATGCCTCCATACTCTGTATTCCAACCTCTCCACTGCTCCCCTGCTACTCGCCTACCATCATAGACCAGAGACTCTTCGGGCTGGAGAAGGAACCCCATTGTATAGAGCATGATTCTGCTGCGATGAGAGAAGCCACACAGTCGTCTGAAACGTCAGGGAAACAAATACACACCTTCTCCTGTTATTAATTCACAAGCCCCAGAGTTTCTGCTCTGAGCCTCATGGTCCCATCCTATTTTTCAGTAAAGATTAAATAGTTGAGAGTTGGCAGGTGAACTCGGCTTACCAAGGCTTCATAACTATTACAAAAGATACTATTAAGAATTATCATAAATAATTAAAACTTCCTGTCAGTTATTAACCTGAGTGAACAAAATGCACTCAGAGGTGCCATATTTTTATCCTTGTTGGTCAATGGGGGATTTATCCATTTCCTGTGAATTATTAAAATCAGATCCTTCTCAGGGCTGGGGATCTTCTTACAGAAGGTGCATGCCCCTTGGCTTTTTAGGCAAATGTGATTTCCGTTTAATGCTTTTGGGAAAAAAGGGGGCATTTGTTTGAGTTAGAAACATTTTCTTCACAAGAGAGAGGTCTTTGGAATCTTCTGATTTGGGGGACAGAAGACAGTTTTGCTTATTTAGCCAAAAAGCTATGATTTATATGTCTGGGGCTGGAATTTGGACTGTGCTTCAAATATTCATTAAGACATAAAGGACTATCATTTTCAGCAGGTGAGAAAGCCTGCAATCTGAGGAAATGGTTCACTTTTCAGTCTCCATTCTCGCTCTTCCTTTTCCTAGTGGCTTCTCGAGAAGGAGTAACAGACCCTTTAAGAACAATAATATAAACCAAGCAGGACACTTGATTCATTTTTGGGAGGTTTTGTTTTGAAAGTATAGCTAGCCTTTTAAAAAATATTCCAAAACATCGGACAGAACAGAACCTGACCTAGTGGGGTCTAGAGTCAGAGATGCGACTGGTATGAGACAAATGGGACTTTGTCTCAGGGCACTGACATGAGTGGTGGAGACAGGGTAGGGAAGACGCTTGACTTCCTCTCTGGGAGGCTGCCTTACCACACTCCCTTCTTCCAATTAGCAAACTGTCTAGGGGACAAGCTTCCCCTTCTGGTGATCATGTACCCATGGTGAGGTTCTGCTGGCACACTCCCTATACATTTCCTATCCAACTGTTCCTTTACTTTCACCCCCCACATCAGGAAGTTGCTGCCTCCCTCCCCCTTAACTGAATTTTCTCTGGGTATATATAGTTTTGGCTCTGAAAGATAACTGGGTTACCTTAGATTTACTATAGAATCAAAGGCCTGCATGTGCTGTGAATGTGTACCTAGGTAGTAATGAAATAGGTTTGCAAAATACTTGGACAGCCTAGTGTCTCTAAAAAAAGGGCCTTTTTAGTTTTGCCTCTTGCCAGTTCTTTATTCGAAAGAACTGAAAAAAATGGGTCCTTTTAAAAAACAAGCTAGAAAGCATGATGTCCCAGAGGCACCTTGACTCACATTTTGGTATACTGAACAAGAATTGGCTTCATCCCTTAATTATAGTGAAGAATTTAAGCCTGTAGCCCACACCTTGTGAGTGATAAATAATTCTCTAGGAGAGAAAGGTGAAGAAACCTGAATTTGTTTTGGGCATTTGGGGTACATGCATTATCAAGTTAAAAATAACAATCATGAAACAGATTGTCTGTACATGTTATGGGTTATTCACTACGATGAAAATGTAACCTTTTGCAATCTTATTTTGAATGAGTATTTTTTGGAGCAAAGTTTAGCTGTTGATTTTTAAAAATTAAGTTGCCTTGGTTTCTTTGATGAATAAAAATATAATTTATGATTGAATATTCAATAGATGTTTGCTTTTTAAAAAACATTCTCTGAGTGCCTACCCTAATGAAATTTGTTGCCTTCAAGGATTTAGGGCAGGGAGGAACCTTGGAGGTCAGACCAGTCAAGCCCCTAATTTTATAGATGAAGAAACTGAGGCCCAGAGTGGTGGTGTGACTGTTCTCTCGGCTTGTACTGTGGTTTTAAATAAATCCCAATGAAATCTTAACATTTTATAGTGCCCCCCCCATGCTTCCAAATAACTGGTTTGATTATTTTTTCATTGTTGTTGGTGTCCTATGGCTATAACCACATCATTCCTAACCTGATGTCCATAACTGGACTTGTTTCAATATAATTAGGATCTTATGTGATTTTATGTTAGGCATTTATAGACATGGTCCCAGGAGGTTTCCTCCAGGCTTCTCCATATTCTCACACCCAGTCTACTCTAACCAAAATGCATCCTTTGGCCTCTCAAGAACTGTTAGTTTCACCTCTTTACCCACCTGGAAACTCTCCAATCCCTCCCACACCCAACATTCTTTTAAAATAACAATAGCTAGCATTTACACGTGGCAGCTATGTGGCTGGGCCTGGAGTCAGGAAGACTCATCTTCATGAGTTCAAGTCTGGCGTCAGACACTTACTAGCTGTGTGACCCTGGGCAAGTCTATTCACCCTGATTGCCTCAGTTTCCTTACCTGTAAAATGAGCTGGAGAAGGAAATGGCAGACCACTCTAGTATCTTTGCCAAGAAAGTCCCTCATGGAGAGTTGTACACAAGTGAAATGATTGAACAGCAGAAGCATTTACATAGTGATTTAAGGTTTGCAAAACAATTTCCATATGCTATGTCATTTGGTCCTCATAACACACCTGTGAGGTAGATGTTGTTACATCCATTTTACAGGTGAGGAAACTGAAGTCACGCAGCTCATAACTGTCTGAGAGAAGATTTGAACTCAGGTCTTTCTGACTCCAGGTCTAATACTCTATCCCCTGTGTCACTGGCTCTTTTTTCTAATGTGTTTCTTTCAAAAGTTTCCATGGATTAACCTGATAAATATTCCTGTCAACTCGCCGACTCTGTTGGTTTAAATGAGCAAGAGAATAAGGTTGATGGTACCTCTTTAAATTATATCAAATTCCAGTCCTATTTTATGAGCAAAAGTGGAAGCTTCATTTGGGGAACTGTTCTACCGCTGGGCACATATCTCAAGAGAGTCCGAGAGAGGCAAGTCCCATATACATGCAAAAAATCTCAGTAGCATTTTTAGTCGTAGCAAAGAGCTGGAGTGTCTGGGGGCCCATTGACTGAGGAATTATGTTATAAGATGGTAATGGGATTTTATTACACTGTAAGAAATGAGGAATAATGATATTAATAGTAATAGTATCCAACATTTATGTAGTGCTTTAAGGTTTGCAAAATCAAGTCAAAAAGCATTTATCAGACCTTTATATGATTTATAGGAAAACTTGTATATAAATACATTATTTCTTTTAAATATGTAGAATTCAATGGAACTTGGGAAGACTTTTCTGAACCAATATAAAATGAAATGCATAGATGTAGGAGGCCCATTTATAGGATAACCACAGAAATGAGAAGGAAAAATGGAAACCCAATTGCAGCACCCAATTGTGACTTCATCGGACTGATGAGGAAGCGTGTGTTGTACCAACAGCAGAGAGATGATTGACTAGAAGTGTGGACTGGAGAAAACATTTTCAGACATGGTCAGTTTGTTGGTTTGTTTGCTTGACTTTACTTATTTGTTAAAATGGAGAATTTAGAGGCAGAGATGATTGGTGGGAAGTTCCACTCATGTACAAAGAAGCAGGTATCAAGGAGAGATTTTAAAAGAAAAAAATAGGAAGGAGAAGTGATTGTATGGTTGCTCAGTTTTTAGTTCAAGTTGTTTCTTTGCAGATTAGATTTGTATAAAATAACAAGAGGATTATAAAATAATTTGAGTCAAGTGGAAATTTCATAAATAAACTATGAATAGACTGAGTTGGGGAGACATATGCTGGAACATTTCTGTTAGTTTTGACTGAAATTTTAAACATCACATTCTTTCACATATACCAAGCAATCCATTAGCACAAATATTTTCCAACGATCATTCCTAATTTCCTCTGACAGGCTTCTAGCATGTCCTCCTGGCAGTACAAACTGCTTGGAAGGAATTTTCTCTGCTATCAAAAGGACTCTGCTTTGAACTTGCTGCCATGATTTTATGGTTTTGTTAACACGTATTGGAAAAGAGGCAGCAATGTTCTGGGATTAGAGGCAGGGAGATGGATTCCAATCCTGCTTCCATACTGGTTGAGTGGTCATGAACAAGCCATTTAACTGTGCCAAGCCTGAGGCAACCCTCACTACTGTAAGGAATAGACAGATTGCATCTATACTGATGGAGAGAATTCCCACACTAATGGTTCCTATCCTTGGTATACTGGCCCTTAACACACGTTAAGAAAGAAGAAATCTATTCAATAATTTGTACAGAATGGGATAGGAAAAAAAGCTGATAGTTTTCTGACCACGTTCATTTCAATGAATAATGGCATAGTTACATAAACTTCGGACCTTCTATGTAAATATTTAATTCAGCAAGTGTTTAGAAATTTCCTACTACGTGCAAGACAATGTGTTGGGTACTGGGGATATAAAAAGAAAAGTGAAACCATCTCAGATCTCAAAGGGCTTACACTCTACTGGGTGAGGATGGACCAATGGGATACTATACATATAAAAGTCAGTAAGTAGCCTGTTGACGGCATGGCGGAAAGAGCATTGGACCTGGAGTCAGAAAGACCCAAGTCCAAATCTGGACCCGGAGTCAGAAAGACCCAAGTCCAAATCTGGACCCAGAAATTCATTGTCTACGCGACCCTTCTCCTCGTCCTGCCTCAGTTTCCTCATTTGTAAGATGGAGATAATGATAGCCACTATCTCCTAGGGTTGTTGTGAGGACAAAATGAGATATTAGCAAAGTCCTTCAAAAACCTTACACACTATATAATACTAGCTTTGATTGTTATTAATATAATAATATATAATTATATTTATATTATAATATATCATTAATATATAATAAAATAATAATATATAATATAATAATAATAAAGTTGTTCAGTCATTTCCATTGTGTCTGACTCTTCATGACCCCATTTGGGGTTTTCCTGACCAAGATACTGGATTGGTTTGCCATTTCCTTCTCCAGCTCATTTCCTTGATGAAGCAACAGAGACAGTCTGGGTTAAGTGACTTGCCGAGGGTCACACAGCTAGCAAGTGTCTGAGACCAGATTTGAACTCAGGAAGATAGTCTTCCTGATGCCAGGTCCAACACTCTATCCCCTGCAGTGCCATCTAACTGCCAATATATTAGCTACTGCAAGGTAATTTTAAGCAGGAGAGAATACTAATAACTGGGGCATCAGGGAAGACGTCTTGTAGGAAGTGGCACCTGAAATGTGCTTTGAAGGAAACCATGATTCCGTGAGGCAGAGAGGAGGGCTTTCATTCCAAATGTGGGGAGATGGAATCTGTCATGTGGAAGAAGTAGGAGGCCAGTTCTCCTGGAATGGGGAGTGTGTAGAGGAGAATAATGTGAAAAACGCTGCAAGGTACTGGGGGGCAGATTGTACAGAGTTGTAGATGCAAGGAGAGGGCACAGATTAGTGACTTGACCTGTCATTTAGTTAATACAGGGAACTCCCAGATGAGGAAACTCTCTTCACTAATGCAGGTCATCAGTTTCTTAGCAATGTACAGTCTTAGTTTCCCAGAGCACTAAGACTACCAGTCTCCCATAGCCAGGGTATGTCAGAGACAAGACTTAAACTCACGTCCTCCTGGATTCAAGACCAAGTTCTCCATACACTTTGTGACACTGCTTCTCTGAGAGATTTGTATTTAATCCTAACAGCAACAAGGGGCTATGGGAGATTTTTTTTGGGGGTGTGGTGCTGTGTGTACTCTGTATGATAAATTCAGATCTGTGTTTAGGAACACCAAACATTCAGTTTTTTCAATATGCCACTGAAACATGCCTGGGGTAATGCAATAATTAAGACATTGAATGTCAGCCATAATGGCAGTGAAACCATCTGGGCACCAGTGCCCTGTTTCTAAAGCCCTCTTGAAAGGCAGTCCTGACACGTTCATTTCTTTCATGTCTGCAGAGCCAACGCACATCTTCAGCCTCAAGCTTCAGCCCTTAGAATGTCTCATAATACAAACTACCGAGCCCGTGGAATAATTAACATAAACAAATGAAGACTAATTTGCTTATTTTTAATTTTCACCCAATTGCCCAATCCATGTAAATGAATAATTTACAAGGTGAAAATGAATAGGAGATAAAAATGATTCCTCTTCAGGCTGTCACCCAGGGGCAATCGGAGGGAGCTCTTGCCTTATTGACTGCACATTTAGAGAAGAAATAACCCCAGAGAAAACAGTACTCAATGTGAACCAAGCTATAATAAAAGAAGCGGCAGACTCCGGAGGTTTTTCTATTTCCATATAAACCCAGGATCATTTGTCTGGAGCTGTTTTTGAATTATTCATATAAACTCTAGCTCTTTCAGATAGTGTAGGGGACTAGCACCTTTCATGTGGCTTTACCTGCTGCTTCCATTTTGTTGGGTATTTTTTTAATGGGCTGGCTTTTCTGTTCAGAGCCACTCCTGGATGCCTCTGGGCAGGATAGTATCAACAGACACTGAACATTACCAGCCTATATTGTGGTTGATACTGAGGTTTTACTCGGAAAGGCAGGGAGGGAGCACAGAGCCATCCCTGGAAGCTGGCCAGTGTGGGCTAATGTCACTTTTGGGGCACCACTTTGGAATATGTTGGTGCCTTCACAGAGGCGTTTTAGGGTAAATGCTTTAAGACGAGGCAGGCGTGCATTTCAGCTCCATACAGTTTGAGAATAAGATGAGATTTTAAGGGTTATCTAGGCTAGGTCCTGTGTTGTGCATAGCTAGTTAGCAGCAAGGCTAGAGCTATCCTGTAACTCAAACATAGACTATCCCGGTCTTTTATGGAATCACAGAATTTAAGATTTCCAAAGGACTTTAGCGGCTGCTTACTCCATGGGACCAAACCTTCTGCTGTTCCCTATACCATTCCTGAAAAAATGACCATTGAGCCTTTGCTTGATGACCTCCCAGTGATGGGAAACCCCTATGTAGGAAGCAGTCAATTCCACTTTTGGGTGACTCTCTTCCCCTCCTGGCTCTGCTCCTGAGATTCTGGACTTCAAAACCATGTCTCTGTGGCTGTTTCCTGCTGGAATTTCCCTTAGTTCCTGTAGTTTTCTTGTACCAGAACACCCAATTATGGCTGTGGGAAGATTGACTACTCTGGTGGTCTTCTCTGCCTAAAACATCAAGTTATACCTGTGGTCTTTTCATCCTGGAGCATCTGACTACCTTTGTGCTCTTCTAGCCCTGGAATATCTCACTGCCTGGCCTGCCTTTTCCTCTCACTGGTGAATTCCTCTTTTAATGGAGAGGCCTGGGCTGGTCATCTTTCACTCCTCTCCTTGCTTTGCTTCTGACTTTCTGGACTTTAAAAACACACCCTGTCACCATGGATCTTTGTTGGCTGCCTTCCTCCCCCTGGTTTTCAGCTTCCTTTTGGGAGATGTCTTCCATTAGAGTGTAAACTGGTTGAGGGCAAGAAATGTCATTTTGTTTTTATTTGTATTGCAGAAGTGAGCACACTGCCTGGCATGTTGATAGGCATTTATAATAAATGCTTATTCACCTCTTCCCTCTAAATGACATAAGGGAATTTCCCCTTATATCAAGCTGCAATTTCTCTACAATTTATTGCTTCTATTTGCCTCTATGGGACTAAGCAGAATTCCCCATGACTACCTTTCAAGTATTTGGAGACAGCTCACATGGGACATCCAGGTCGAATTTTCCAGTAGTTGGTGATAGGACACAGGGTCCAGAGAGAGAACAGGGCTGGATAATAGATGTGGGGTTCATAAGCATAGAAATGAAAGTCGAACCCATAGGAGCTATTGACCATCAAATGAGACGTTATTATTGTCCATCCTTCACTTTAGAAGAGGACCAATGACATCATGGGTGATGCCTTGTCTTGTGTAGAGATTGGATTCACATTGCACAAAGCCATCAGCCTCGCTCTTCCTGAGGCCTTGAAGTTCAGCAGCAGGCCAAAGTCAACATGACTGGTGATGGGCTGGAATGCAGTAGAGGACCATGGCATCTTTGATGTCTGACCAAGCTCTAGGTGCTTCATAGAACCTGCTTCAGCCGCCTTCATAGCCACCCGAAAACGTCTGCCCACTCCTCTGGGGGATGTGCTTGGGGTAGACATTTCCCTAGCTCACTAATGGGTTTGAGGCTTCTGGTCACCCTCAAGATGGTTTTACCAGGGTGTGACTGACCACTGCACGTGTTTCAGCTTCTTGGGGCCAGAGGTGAGAGCTGGGTGAGTCAAGTGGACACCAAAGGTGAACGAGCAGCCCTGAGAAGGGCTTGGCAAACCCTCACACCAGAGGTGCTGGTCCTACCTGAACACGCTATACACTAAGTGAGATAATAGAGAAAAAAAGAGAAAAGGGCCCAGGGAGGAACCTTGGGAGACACCCCTAGGCAGGCAGGCAGCTCAGTGGACAGTGTTGGGCTTGGAGTCGGGAAGATCTGAATTCAAATCTGGCCTCAGATACTTAACCGTCTGTGTGATCCTGGGCAAATCTACGTTAGCCTCAATTCTCTCATCTGGAAAATAAAGATAATAATAGTGCCTACCTCCCAAGGGTTTTGTGAGGATCGAGTGACATAATATTTGTAAAGGATTTAGCATAGTGCCTGGAATATAGCAGGTGCTTAATAAATGACTTTTTTCCTTCTCTGTGCCCTACCACCCCCACCCCATGATTAGTGGTAGGATGTGGTTGAAACTCCTGTGAAGGAGCCTGAGGAGAGGTCAGACAGACCAGGAGGGAACAGTGTCAAAAACAAACACCCCCTCACAAAACCTCCCACAGAGGAGTCTCGGCATGGCAGACCACCTTCCACTTCCTCACCTTTCTCCTTGTTTAGGGACAGTCACATTCCTTTCCTTAAATTCTGGTCCTTCTATTTCTTCTGCTTTCTAAGGCCCCTCCACCTGAGCCAGGCTGAGATTCTGGGCCTCAGGAAGGAGGGCATAATTAGCTGCAGAGCTAGAGTGTTGTGGGTGCACGTTGGCTCTGATTACAGCTTCTCGACAGGTAGTAGAGATGGGGTTACAGAGGTATTCTCATTACTGATTTGGGGCCAGAAAGCCAATTCAATAATTCATGAGAAATAGAATGACCAAGCTAACTAATATCCATGTCGCCTTGTCAGCACATTCTCTCTCCAGCAGCTGCTTGTTTGGAAAATGAAATCAAATCAGAAAACTGGTGAAAACAATCACAACTCCCTTATCTGGAAGTTACTGATAGTGTGAGCTTGCTCTCTGGGATGTAAAGGAGAACCAGTGAATAAACGGTTGGGTCCCAAAGACTGAGCAACCAGAGACACAGTGGGACACAGGGAAGTCACAAATGCCATCTGCTAAAGCTTTACTCCCAGGAGGGCCAAGGAGACCTTTGTTTGGTGTGATTTTACCATTATTTTGAAGAGAATTTTAATTGGACTGATTGTGACCTTCCCAACCCATGCATTAAAGATCAGGAAGAGAAAATTCAAAGCAGGTAGTTATGACAAAAGTAAGCACGCCGACCCTATTAACAACTAGCCTCTGATAGCTGAAGTGAGGGAGGAAATAGAATAATTGTGATATGTCAATGTAGAGCGTTAAGGTTTGCCTTATTATACTATATAAAGGACTTGAATGAAGAGATATGAGAGGACACCCACAGCTCATATACATATTTTATTTATATGTGATATAATCAATAAAAATGTAATTCAATAGCTCTCAAGGGGAGATTAGCATAATACTCATAATATCCTAGATTTGCATAACTCTTCAAAGTATACAACTTGCTTTCCTAACAACAACTCTTTGATAGTAGGTAGTGCAAATATTAGTATTTCCATTTTACAGATAAGGACACGGAGACCTTGAGAGGTAAAGTTATAGAGCCAATGTATCTGGAATGGGATCTGAACCTAGGCTTCCTGATTCCTGATTGAATGGTCTTTCTGCTATCATATGTGATAATAATTAATATTTAGCCACCAAATTGCTAAAAATAAGGTTAAATTCTGTTCAAGATCCTTTGTTTAAGCAGTCAGGGCAGTATGAAATACATTGTAAAAAGATGTTTGAAGTGAAAAACTAATCACATCCTGTCTTTAGTTTTCTGCAGCATCTATTTATTATATCATGGAAAGAAAATTGGGTCGGGGCTCATAGAAATCTAGATTCTTGTAGCAGTCCTAACTCAGGCAAGCTCTTTGATCTCGAGGGAAACCCTCAACATCTTGAGTCTCAGTGGTCCCTTCTGTAAAATGGGGATCATATTCCATCTCCCGTCTAACTTATAGGAATGTTATGGAAATCAAGTGAGATAATGTGTGTGAAAAGGTATGACTGTAAGGTACAAAAGAAATGGTGGCTCCTCTTTGGAGGAGTGACAGACCTTCCCACACCAACCAGGGCTCATCTGTTTGCAGATACACTGTCTACCTTCCTCTCCAAGGTGTCCTGTCAATACCCTGGGTTGTGCTCTTTCTTTTCTAAAGACAATACAATAACATGATCTGCATTAAAAATGCCCCTGGAGGCTCTAGGGAAGAGTCCCTCTGAGGGGCCAAGATCTCTACCTCACTCTTTCCTCATTTGTTTTATTTTCAGTAAGTTTTTATTGATGCCTTCTGGTTTTTACATCATGGTACTGATGTCCCCTCCCCCTCCTGAAGAGCCATCTCATATAACAAATAGTATTCTTTAGAGAGGAAAAAATACTAGCATAACTGGTTAATACATTGAAAAAGGCCTAAAACCTGTACAATGTGTAATTGCCTCCATGAAAGGGTGGGCTGTGGGTGTCCTCTCATGTCTCTTCATTCAAGTCCTTTTTCTTTGTAATTTGTTGTATTCACTTTGGATTTTTGGTGCCCTGCTCTTTCCATTTCCATTTTTGTAGTTACTGTGTAGATTGTTTTCTTGGTTTTGCCTACTTCACTCTGTATCAGTTCATAGAGATTTTTCCAGGTTTCTCTGTATTCATTACACATTTCTTACAGCACAGTGATATTCCATTACATTCATATACTACAATTTGTTTAGCTATTCCCCTACTGAGAGGCATCAATTTTATTTTCCAATTTTCTGCTATCACAAAAAATGCTGCTATCAGTTTTGGGAAATATGTTCTTTTCCATGGCTTCCTTGGAATTAAGCCCAGTAGTGGAGTCTCTAGGTTAGAGTATGGACATTTTTGCTGCTTTATTTGCATAGTTCTGAATTGCTTTCCAAAATGGTTATATTATTTCTTAGCTCCATCAATAATGTATGTGTGCCTATCATTCCTCAACTTCTCCAAAGTTAACTTTGCCATTTGGGGGTCATTTTTGCCAATTTGCTGAATGTGAGGTGAAATCTCAGGGTTGCTTTGAATCATAATTCTATTGTTGGTAATTTGGAGCATTCTTTCATATGGTTGTAGAGTCTGTAATTCTTTTGCGAACTGTTTGTTCATATCCATTGATTATTTATCTGTTGGAGAATGGTGCCAAGATCCCTTAATTTCTTGTGGTTTCTGTCTTTCTAAAGGAGGGCTTTATTGCCCCTTTCGGAATCATTAGCTCCTTTCAAAGCTGGGCTGAGATACTGTCTTCTACGTGATACCTTTCCTGATCCTCCTACCTAAAAATCCAGCATGTATATTTATTTTCCTGAAATGCATTATATTTATTTGTACAAATATGGCACTTACTTATATGTGTGTGTGTGTGTGTGTGTGTTGTGTTTTGTTTTGGTCTGCGTAACCCCCAGTGCTCAGAATAGTACCTGGCACAGAGACGTCACTCAATAGATGACTGTTGATTGATTTTTGGATGCTGAGTTAATATAGGAGGATTAAAAGTAAATGACTATTTTTTAAAAACACTTTTAATTCCCAAATCTCTCTTTCACATTTATATCTCTCTCTTCTTAAGAGGCGATGGTGATTGATAAAACAAGGATTTCTTTCATTTTTCAGCCAGTTAACAACATTCATTATACACCTGATCTACACTAGCTATTTCTTTGTTTTTATTTTGGTGTTAGGGTCAACATGGGTAACTAATCATTTCTTCTTGCCCCACATCAATGGATTCTTCTTTCCTCTATTGTGTGCACTATCAGAATTTATACAGGATGTTGTTTATTGACTCATTTAAAACTGATTTGCCATAATATATTTCTGTTATTGGATTACAAAAGTACTCAAGTTATAGAGTATTTTAAGAAAGAACTATGCATTTTTATTGCCCTCTCCATTGTTATTTGTGTATAAATACTCTAAATGAATTTTCCAATCACCTTCAGTCTATTTTCATTTTATTGTACTCAAGTGTAGTTACCATTTTTCTTAGGACTTTTATAAATATTCAATATCTAACATTTCAGAAACTTATAAATCACTTGAAGCTCCAGAAAGCAACTAAAAATTTAGGCTTAAAAACTCATGAGCTTCATATGAGACTTTACAATAATGTTTATTAGACACACAGCAAAGCTGAGAAGATCTTTGTGGAGTGGTATGTACCATATGGCAACTCAAATAAATACTTGCTAATGGATTGCTATTGACCTCAAAAATAAATTAGAATGGTTATTTGTTTGATTTTTGTTTTACAGATGAAAAAAGATGCATAGCGAAACAAGTGCTACAGATCCAAATTGCTTTCTTATACTTAATTGGAAAGGCAGCAGGACATAGAGATGGAAAGCTAGCCATGGAATCCATAAAACCCAATTTCAGGTCCTGGCTCTAACAAATATTAGCTGTGTAATCTGGGGCAAGTCACATAATCTCTCAATGCTCTCCAGGCATTGGCATCTCTCAGTCTAAAAGTACAAAGAGCCGATCTGCATTGATGAAGTGACTTTCCATGCTGGGAGTTCTCTACAACAAAAAATTCATTGTTTCAGATCCAGAAAATGTTTTTTTATTCATTTGATTTAATTCCAATTTAGCTTAGGTACTTTTCACATAGTAGAACTGAATGTTGAAATCCCAAATCTACTGCTATATGTGGTGATATGTTTTTTTTAGTGTTGGCT
This sequence comes from Petaurus breviceps papuanus, assembly GCF_028583685.1. Classification (NCBI taxonomy): domain Eukaryota; kingdom Metazoa; phylum Chordata; class Mammalia; order Diprotodontia; family Petauridae; genus Petaurus; species Petaurus breviceps. The sequence continues at coordinate 19,122,621 of NW_027185759.1, forward strand.
GCTATCTACAGTATGTTGGTCATCTTAATATCAACTGTTAGGTTTGATTGATATTCTGTCATCATTACCATCATTATCATCATCATCACCACCATCATCATCATCCTCACTAACTTATAGAATACTTTAAGGTTATGCCTTACATATATTATATTATTTAATTCTCACCACAACCCTATGAGGTAAGTGCTATTATCCCCATTTTACAGACGAAGAAAGGTTAAGTGATTTTCCCAGGATCACACAGCTCGTGAGTGAGGTAGGACTTGAATTCCAGTCCATTTGATTCCAAGTTCAGCATTGTATCGCACTCCCTTGCTGGTTAGCCTGACCAATCTGTAGTGTAAGCGTGCTTCTCCTGGATGGGGCAGGGTATGCTTATCCTGGGTGGCTAGAATACAGCTTTAGGCTGTCTCTGGGGTACAGGCACTTCCTACCCAGCTCTTCCTCTGTTATGATCTGTGTCTGGATTCTGGAGCAACACCATAGAGCCCGACTGACAACCTGAGGAAAACAGGGGCTTTTCACATCTAGGAAGGATTATTTTTAGGTAGAATCAGTAACAATCCACATCCAAACAGGTGCACACGCACACGCACATGCACACACACATGTATATGGTTTCTGGTCCATGGCATGAGAGGCAGGATGGCTCAGTGGATAAGTGAGCTGGTCTCTGCGTCTGGGAAACTGAAGTTCAAATCTTCCCTCTGATTCACACTAGACATAGGACAACTACATCAGAAAGTCATTCAGGGGTTCCCTGTGAGAATGAAATCACAGGTCCAGTTTTTGTACACACATAGACACATGGGCACATGCACATGCACACACACATACAGACACATACCTGTGTGCACACACAGAGACACACACACATACATGTGCACACACCGACACCATGCACACACATGTACACACAGTCACACAGCACACACGTGTGCCTACACACATGCATGTGCACACACAGAGACACACACCTGTTCAACACACAGGCACCACGCACACACATGTATACACACAGAATATGAGAGCAATGTAGCATTAGCTAACATTTTTATAGCACCTTAAGATTTGCATACACATTGCATGCATTATTGCGTTTGGTCCCATAGCTATTTTGTGAGGTTGGTGTAACTATTTCCCCCATTTTCCAGCTAGTTAGTATCTGAGGCAGGATTCGAAACCAGGTTATCCTAATTCTATCATTCTGTCTACTATGCTGTGTGTGTATGTATGTATGTATGTATGTATGTATTATATATACACATATATACTTGTTTGTAATATGTAGAAAAGAATTTTAATTTTCTCTTGTAGGCAACAGGGAGAGGGTCTGTCAATGAATATCTCCAAGGAGGGGGAGAGGTTCAATGTGGAAAATCTCATTTAGCAATTTATATTTTATGGAACACTTTCATTTGCCAGAAAAAGGCAAGTAGTTATTATTGTAACTGGCAGTGGTCAGGTGACGTGGCCATTGTCCCATGGCTAGTAAGTAGCTGGGCTAAGATTCCATGATACATCTCAAGGCACTGCATTCGATATCCTGCTGCTTTGGAATCTTTCTCCATTGCTTCTCCGCGTTCATCTTTCCTTCCAACCTCTCTGGTAAATTCTTCCTAAGCCACGACCAGGTCCTTTGTCTTCTTTGCTTTCCCCATAACAATATAAATGCTCTGCATACGTAGCACTCTCACGTTGAGTGAGAGAATGAATGGATAGATTTTCTAGCCTACGAATATTCCTGAATCTTGAAATGAAAATAGTAGTTGACATTTATGTAATATTTTACAGTCTACAAGGCACTTTGCACACATTGTTTCATCTGGGCCTCACAATAACCCTGTCAAGTAGATTGTGAAGCAATTACCATCGCTATTTTACAGACATGCCGGCCTGGTGATGGATTATGTGTCTATTGACCAAGGACCAACCTAGCTAAGGTTGGGGTGTTCATTATCAGACGGGCTGCAGCGTGGATGTCTTGGCCACAGTGACTCTTAAATTTCCTCCTATAAATTTAAGTTACAGGGGAGTTCCAATTTGAGTAAATGGAGGCAACTAGGTGGCATAGAGAATAGAGTACTGGGCCTGGAGTCAGAAATAGCTGAGTTCAAATCCAGCCTCAGACACTTACTGGATGGGTAATTCTGTGCAAGCCACTTTACCTCTCTGTGCCTTAGTTTCCTCCTCTGTAAAATGGAGATAATAATAGCACCTCTCTCCCAGGGTTGTTTTGAGGATCGAAATGAGATAATTTTTGTAAGGTAGAGAACTTTCAAAGTCTTAAAGTGCTATAAAAATGATAGCTAGCTGAAATGATAGACTGCTGAAAAATTTCATAGAGAAAAATCTCAGGGTCAAATAAGTGGAACTCAAGGTCACATAGCAAGAAAGAGATAGACCTGAGCCCTCAATGCAGATGTTCTGAACTTCCAGTAATGTGGTATTTCCATGGTTCTATATCTGACTCCAACCTTCCTAATTTTAAGAGGATTCCTGTGACTTCAGGAAGTACTGAGTGATAAAATAGCTGGATTCAGAGTCAGGGTTCAAACATAGCCCTTTCACACTGGTTGTGTGACCCTGAAAAAATCTTCAATCTCTCTATGCCTTAGACCATTCTTTAAGATTTGTAGGGTAATCAATGTAGATGTATGAAGTACCTTAACCATTATCTAGACCAGCAGCTCTCAAGCTTTTAGGTGTCAGGACCCCTTTGCACTCTTAAAATTATGAAGGATCCCCCAAATCTCTTGTCTATGTAGTTTCCTATAGCTGCTGATATTTACCATCTTAGAAATTAAAACTGATAATTTTTTAAAAATTCATGAATTCATTTAAAACAATGGTAATAAATTTATTGTATGTTAACATGAATAGGACATTTTGCGAAAAAATAGCCATGTTTTTTTAAAAATTAGTAAGAAGAATGTCAGTGTTTTGCATATTTTTGCAAATCTAATGTCTGAGTAAATAGAAGACAGCTGGATTTTCATATCTGCTCTGCATTCAATGTGTTGTTTTCTTTGAAGGATATGAAGAAAATCTGACTGGACACAGATTGGGAAAAAGGATATTTTAATAGGCAAATAGCATATTAGTATTACTATGGAAATAATTTTTAGCTTGTAGATCTCCTAAAAGACCTGAGTGCTAATCTGACCTCAGCCGTTCACTAGTTCTGTGACCTTGAGCAAGTAACTTAACTTCTGACTGCCTCCATTTCTTCACCTGTAAAGTTGGTATAATAACAGCATCTACCTTTCAGGGTTGTTATGGGGATTAAATGAGATGGAAACATGAGATGTGCAAATGTAGAGATATCTCTTTTCCAAATGTTCATGTGGACTATTTGTGCCTGACTTACCTGTGGTAGAAACTTCTAAGCTCATATTGGTCTGATCAGACACAGTTGGACACACAGCACCTTAAACCCTAACATAATGATGCCATTTTGGTCCTCTTTGAGAATGAGTGCCTACCACCACCACCATGGGGTGAATGGGTAGCTACCACCACCAAATGAGATAATATTTGTAAAGTTCTTAGGATAGTTGCTGGAATATAGTAGGCTCTTTATAAGTCTTTGTTTCTTCCTGCTTTCTTATTATCCTCAGCTTACAAATGAGGAGAGTGAGGAAAACTAAGAGATTGACCTTGTGGTCACTCAACTAATGCCTGAGTTGACTTTGAACCCAGAGTCCTCCTGACTCTGAATCCAGCACTTCTCTCACCATCCTTTGCTACTCCTGCTAGCATATTTTACTCTCAAGGAATACATTGAAATTCCATAAAAGGCCAGGAGAGACATAATAAGAGATATGCTGGGGAAGGTTTTAAAGGGCACCTACATGGATTATAGGGATAATTTCCTCCACTGAAATGCTTATAGCCAATCCCTGCTTATCTGGGTCATAGAAGAGATATTTTGCAAGAGCAAATAATCAAAAAGTCATTTCTATTTGGCTTAGTCATGTATTTGATTATCTTTTCTCCAGAAGATTTACCTTCCTAGCTATGTTTTCCTTTGTTTAATATAAAAACTTGTCTGCATTTTTTGAGTACACGATGGCTAGAAAATAGGGAAGAGAGGGGAGGCATTGATGGGAGTGGAGGGGGAAGCCGAGAAGCAGCACAGTCCTTGGTATCAGAAGAAAGCTAACTGGTCACATGCTCTAATAGCTGCATTTCAAGGACTGTCATGTGATGGAGTCATTAAGCTTAAAGGAGGGAGCAGACTTGGTCTCATTGACCCCAAAAGACAGAAAAAGGAACAATGGGGGCAAGTGGCAAAAAGGTAAACTTAGCTTTGATCTAAGGAAGAACTTCCTAAAAATGAGAGCTGTCCCACAGTGGCAGAATTCCATTCTATTTCATATTATGATGAGTGAGCTTCTCCTCACTAGAAATCAAAGAGAAAAGGCAAGATGCTTGCCTGACCTGCAAAGGATAGTATTTTGCAGACATCAGCTTTGTCAGGCAGTCACTGAGCTACCTCCCAAACCTCAGGATCTGGGGTTCAGCTGGAAGACATGTAGGATACAGTAATTAAGACTGGGCCAGGGCCCCTTCATAGTTCAGTGAACCTGCTCCCATTTATCTCAAAAACGAATGACCCAGTAACTCTCTTAAAAAAACAAAAACAAAAACTTCCATGAATTTGAACTTTATAAAGACACAGGTGTTTTAAAAAAGTATTTTTGACATCTCTTGGTTTGACATCACCTACATTTCCTAATATATTCATATGTATTCCTCCTCTGAGAGCCATTGTTTATAATAAAGAATGAAAAGGAAGGAAAAAACCAGTGTAACATATGCAGTGTTCTCCACTCAGTCTCCCATCTCTACAAAGCAAGCCAAGGGAGGACTACACAGTCTGTTTTCAATAACTGTCCTGACTTCTAGAAGATTTTATATCTTCTCTAGTAAAAAGCCCAGCATCTAATAAAGCTTCCAGGCAAAATCGGGAAGCTGGAAAAACATTTCTGCAGACAAATTGATGAGTTAAACTATCTGAAACAATCCATTCAATACCTAATTGTTAAGTGCCCAACTATACACAAGGGAAAGAGACAAAACAGTACCTTTCTGCAAGGAGCTTATGTTCTACTTGGGTTTTGGAGGGTGCAGACATGACCTACTCTGGGGTGAAAGAAAATGGGATTGTATATCTGTTAGTTGTATACTGGGTATGTCCTAAAATTACTTTAACTCTTTAAAAAGAGTTTCTAATGCTTTCTATTTTAAAATATTCAAACAGTTGTACTGTAAGAAATGATGAGCAGGATGCTCTCAGAAAAGCCTGGAAAGAGTTGCATGGACTGATGCAAAGTGAAATGCACTATGTGCAAATTAACAGCAATGTTGTAGGATGATCAGCTATGAATGACTTAGCTATTCCCAGCAATAAAACAATCCAAGACCACTCTGAAGGACTTATGATAAAAAATGCTATCCACCCTAAGACAAAGAATTGATGGTGTCTGAATACAGATTAAAGACTCCTTTTTTTCAAACTTTGTTTTTCTTGAGTTTTTTTTTTTGGCTTTCTTTCACAACATGACTATTGCAGATACATTTTGCAGGACTACACACGTAAAACCTATATGGAATTTCTTGCCTTCTCAATGGGGGGACAGGGAGGGAAAAAGGGAGAGAATTTGAAATTCAAAGTTTTAAAAACAAATGTTAAAATGTTTTTACATCCAACTGGAAAAAATAAAATACTAAACATATTAAAAAAATAAAGATATTCAAAACATAATGCTCTATGGAAAAGATGGACCCTCTTTTTGGAAATCAAGCCCAAGAATTTCTCTTACAGAATTAAGTTAGCAACTAGAGAAGGCTAATAAAATATTAGATTCCAATCCAAGCTAGCAGCTTTCTGGAAGTAATGCTAAAGATTTCTATTGGGAAAGGAAAGATTTCCTTCTGCTTTGTGAGTGAAAAATCTCTCCCTTCTCATCAAAAATAATTCCTCACATCTTCATGGAATTTCAGTGGATCTCGGAGGCCATCTAGTATAATCAACATCTTAATAAGAATCCTCTCTACATAACTGATCCACAGGCCTTTTTTTTTTCAACAGAGTGACTCCAAATGTGATTATAATTTTCCTCTTCAACCAGATGGAAGGAATTCTTAGGTCTCAGGTCTAACCTAAGTTTTGGAAGAATTCAGGCATGTGAAATGAACATAAAGAAATTCAGACAAGTTTCATGCTGCTTGATAAGGAGACCATATTTTCTGCCGTGTTTATACTTCTTCCTCTTGAGTGAGGGCAGCTAGGTGGTGCTGGGGTTAGGAAGACCTGAGTTCAAATCTGGTCCTAACTGTGTGATCCTGGGCAAATCACTTAATATTTTCTGCCTCAGTTTCCTCATTTGTAAAATGAAATGGAGAAGGGAATGGCAAACCACTCCAGTATTTCTGCTAAGAAAACCCCATATGGGGTCACCAGGAGTCAGATTCAACTCAACAACAGCCTCACCAGTACATCGAAGACCAGGAAAATTAGGATTAGAGAACGAGAGATTTTTCCTTCTTTCTGGTCACTTCTTTGGGCTATAGCTGGGGAAAAAAACAAAACAAAACAACAAAAACCAAACCTCCGGAAATAGATAGGCAGGATACTGAGAACCACCCATTGAGTAGGATTATTCATGGCAATTAGAGAGACATCATTAAGGAAATTTTGTAGCTATCAAGTGTGAGATTTCACAAAGGCTTTTGAAGTTGACCTGGACTGAAGTCCTGGGGTTCCTGGAAAATACTTCACAGCTCTGACTTACAGAGAAAGTGCAAAGGTGAATGTAGAGGCCTTCACATCACTTCTGTGGCTGTGACCATGTTCTGCTTTACTGTGGTTAATTAAAGAAAAGAAGTAGTGATAAAGTTCTCAAACTATACCATGGCAGTTATTTCTTGAAAATTAAAAAAAAATCCTACAAATAATCAGCAGTTTACAAATAAGTTATGTTCTAAAATCTAACTTTTAAGTTGGGTCTTTGGAACTCTGAATATGTTTTTGTACGGAATTGATATTTCATCATAGAGGATTAGATTTAGAACTGTTAGGGGTCATCTATTTACAGTCATCTATTCTATCTTCTTCGCCCTTTCCCCATTTAACAAATGAAGAAACTAAAGCCCAGAGAGGATAAGGAATGTGGCCAAGGTCACACAGCTACCAAGGAGGGAGGACAGGCAGGATTTAAATATAGGTCCTTTAGTTTCAAATGCAAGGATGTTTTTTTCCTTTATCTGCTTGATCATACCACCACAATGGTGAAATACCCAAGTTAAACCACAAAATTCTATCTAATCCATAATGTGAATATATAAAATGGCCAGACAGATCTAAATATCTTTAGGTCATTCGTGCTTATAGCATAAGCCTGTTCTTTTAATCATGGCATTATGGCCTCCTGGTAGCAGTATGCCCAAAGAAAGGTCCTTCTGAGCCAGGAATAATCTCTTGGAAGTTCAATGGACAAATCTAAACATGGGATATGATGCTACCCAACCTCACCAGTCCTTCACATGCTTTACCTCTCCCAGGAACAACCTTTCAACAGGGCCTCTGGGAGCCTGAGATATGTCTGAAATGCTACTGATTTCTGGTTCAGTGGCAGGTCAGTGGGGGAAGCCTTTCTGATCACACACCATTTTTGTCATGTCTCTCAGATGTACCACACGGCTGTTGCTTTCACTTGTCTGCATTCATGGTCAACTGGCTGGACTGACACTTGAAATTCAACACATTTATGATAGAGCGCCATCATAGGAGTCAGTGTGTGTATGCATATATGTAGATATATGTACATACATGTGCATGTGAATCCAGAGATATGTATTTTCTTTTAATAAGTGCATACATGTCTTTGGGAATTCTCATCTTGCAAGTTTGGTGTGAATTCACGCTGAGGAAAGACTTCATTTTGTTGTTTCTCTCATTTCCAAAAATATTGTTTTATTGGTGTTTATCTGCAGCAGGTGGAAATCATAAGGGCATCATGCAATATAAGGACAAATTGCTAGGCAACCATTTTCAGTGCTAAAAAAGCAGCACATACACACATGTACACACACACACAATCACTCCTGCAAGCACATGAAAAAGGAGCTCCCTTGCCAGCGTCTCTGTTCAGACAGGAGCAGTCCCATAGATTCTGTCCTCTTTCTCTCACTGCTTCTCACACTTTCTTGGCCATGACATCATCAATGACAACTTTGCCTCCAAATCTGCCATTTTTGACATGGGTCAAGTGTCCCCTCAGCCTTCAGGTAACATTGCCCTAGCCAATCTCTTGGATGGTCTTGCCAATCTGCCTGTCTCAGACAGAAGTAGCATTAGTCTTATTTATCTGGGAAGGGAAGGCCATGGGTTTGGGATTGAAGCTATACCAGCAGAATTATTTGGTGTTTTAGAAAAAAGGCTTCTGGGGTCATTAGGAAGCTTTAGCACTTGCTTCTTGACTTCTAAAATGAGTCAAAAAATTGCTCTGATAAGAGGAATGCCTCAGGCACCTGGGCCACCATGTCTTGCCCTCTCCACCAAAGACATGAGGGGCTGGTCATCAGCATTAGGGCCTCAAACCATTTGGGTCACGAATAGTGGGCTTATGAAATTCTAGAACTTTGTTTACCGATAAGCAGATTGAGTCCCAGAGACACGAAGTGAGTTACTAAGTATGAAGTGTCAAAAGCAGGATTTGAACTCAGATCTTCTGACTCCAGTCTGGGGACCTTTTTCATCTCATATCTCCTTTAGTGAGTAAGTCACCATCATTGTTCTCAAGATGGACCTATCCAGGCTTGAAGGTGACTATGAAGTTTAGAGAGGTCTTAGGTCTATCAGGTCAAGTGATCACCTTTAAGCCTGGGCATGTCCATCTTGAGCATAATGATGGTGATCTATTCACGTGAGATGGAAAAGGCACCCAGAGGCTGAGAAGGAAGAGAGAAAGAAAGAGAAGGAAACTCTATTTTACCTAACAGCCCATTTCCTAGCCCACTTTAAGAGTTTTGCTCTGCAAAGACTTACAATCTGAGTGAAGGAATTTGAAATGAAAATCTGTCTCAGACCTGTAGCTTCTGGGAAGGCTAGAGAAACTATTGTTCCCAGCATGCAGCTCAATTCCACTAATCTTTGTTACACAGCAGCTCAGATGCTACTTCCTGCAGGAAGCTCTCCTGATTCTCCCAGTGGTCAGCATGCTCTTTGTCCCAAAATAACTTTGTATGTCCATTGTCCTACTGTGCATTTTCTTGCATGTATACCAATTACATAATTTCCTCTCTCTGTCCTAATAGCTAGAATGTTAATACCTAGAAGGCAGGGGCTGTCTTTGGATTCCCAGTGACTAACACATAATAGGTGCTTAATAAATGTTTGTTGATTGATTGGTAGTAGAAATTTCATAAATATTTGGTAAGTTGAAACCTGTGAAAAACCTGGTGCTAGGGCTGTGTGAGGTACTCTGATTAGTAAAACACGGATGGCCTCTGTCCCTAAGGAGCCTGTCTCATCTGGGAATGTAGAACAGTGATATAAAGGAAGATACTCCATTTCAGATTATGCTGTCACCTAGGTCAGCCAAGTCAACAGGAGACATACAAGTAAAGGTCTAGGAACAACCCAGGAAGGTGTTTACCTGAAGAAGATTCTCAAGCACCTTTTTCATTTCACCATTGCTAATTTCAAGGTGGTGTATCGGATGATGGGCTTTTCTGTCCCTGCTACGGTTCAGGACTCTTCTTGGTGTAGGTTGCAGTCTCTGAGGGCCGTCCCACTTCTCCAAGCTCCCCAGAATGTCCCTGCAGTCTCCTTCCAGAGAAGCAGTGGAGACAGCTGGGAGTTTAGGTCATGTCCCTGATGACCCAGGCTTTCTAGGAACTGAAGAAACCTCACATTCCTTGTTCCTAAGGAGAAGGCCAAACTCATGTTTCCTCCCCTGTCTGTCCAGCAAAGGTAGGAGTCAGGGTGAGGGTTAGGGTAATGGGAAGTGAGGTTACCAGGCCTTGTGAAAACCAAAATGTCTGAGTTTGTCTCTGCTATCAGTTCATGGCCCAGCCTCCCACTGGCTTTGAGGTCACTCACCAAGCTCAGAGACTCAGTCATCTCATGGCTGGAAGGAGACTTTGAAATTATCCACAATAGCCAATACCTGAACAATACCTTCTATAGCATTGTGGACAAGGGGCTGTCCAGTCTGTGCTTGAAGATGTTCAGGAAAGCAAGCTTCTCATTTCCCTTTTGGACTCCTCGAATCATTAGGAAGGTTTTTCCTTACAGGAATACTTCTGCAGCTTATACAGATTGATCCTGGTTCAGGGGCCATGAGGGCTGCCATAGGGGCTGCTTTTTAATGTGACTCCCTAAAAAGCCACACATAATGCCAAACAATCCTCTGCTCTTCATCAGGTAGGCACTTATTCTGAGCTAACAATAATAATGATGACAATGTAAATGATGGTGATGATGGTGGCGATGGTGATGATGGCGATAATTGATAGCACGGAAAGGTAGACGGAGAATTTGCTTTGGAGTCATACAGGCAACATGGGTTTTCAAGGGCTGCCTTTGACACATACTAGCTGTATGACTGTGGGTAAATCCCTAAACATCTCAGGGACCTAGAAAACACTTCTGAGACCACAGGTAGTGTGGTACAGTGGGAAACTCTGGTTCTGGAGTCAAAAGACCTAGGTTCAAATCCTTCCTCTGATGCTTACTCCACATGTAATTTTGAGCAAGTTAATAAAGCTCTATTGGCCTCAGTTTCTTCCTCTGAAAAATGAGAGGCTTGGACTGGATGCCCTCTGAGACCTCTTCCAGTCCTAGATTTCAATCTCAAGGTTCTGATGTGTGTTGGTAGAGGCCTTTTCCTCTCCAGGCAGCCCCTGACACCACTGGAAGCACAGCACCAGACCTATACAGTAATGATAATAGTGACTGGCCTCTGGAGAGTGTTTTAACTCCTGCAATGGCCTCCTAAGCATAGCTGTGTCTCTGAGGAAAATTCAAAGCCTTTGCTGAATGGTAACCCTCAGACACTGCAATGTTCTCATGCTGATGAAGCTGGGAAAGGGAGAAAAATTCTTAATCCTTGATTGTATGTAGGACACAGCTGCCTCCTCTTGGGTCTGATTCTAATCACCTGGGCTGCAGTGAAAGACTGGGGGAGCCCTAGCGGAGACTTAAAATGAAACGTTGGATGGATTCTGGGGTCAGGAACTAGAATAGCTTATTTGGAGGAGATCAGTCAATAATCAACAAACATTAAATGTCCATGATGGACCAATAATGTGCTAACTACTGGGGATGCAAAGACAAAAGAGAAGATATCCAATTAAGGGGGTGACGTTGGGATTTTAGATCATGTAGGGAGAAGCCAACTGACCCTGGCGGAGGCAGATGGTCCTGAGCATCAAAGGCTGAGGTCCATTATTCATCTGGGTGAGAGACAATGGCCCCACGTGTGATGACCCACCATGATAGGGAGGTTCCACTAACCTTGTGCTGATGACAGATTTCCCCTGAGCTGCCTCTGCAAAGACCAAGCCTCAGAAAAAGCTCCCTGAAGTCATTTGTCCTTGTGGTGCCATCTAATATTAGCCTTGGTTCTCCACCTCATAAAGGTGTCATGTTTTCCTTAGTCACCCTCCTTGGCATTGCCGTGTTTAGAGACTTTTCCTATTTCCCTGCATATCTCTTGAGAGTCTCATTTCCTTTTTCTTCTTTTGAAGCAATTGGCCAAATACAGAAGGGTGAAAACAACAATATTCTGGGCCAACTTATAGATAAAATATTTGACCTTTTTGCTTCAGGTTCAAAGTCTTCTTGTGACTCCTTTTTCATCTTGGCAAAATCTATAGGCTTTCAAAAATATCCTCCAAGATGTGACCCCCCCCCCCACATGGTATAATTGCTATTTGCTGTGAGTGACGGCCCATTCTCCCTACACACCTGGGGCTATTATCATAGTTTCTGTGATACAATATTGCTCATGTGACAGAAGGAGAGAAAGAAGGTTGATTGTTCTTCCTATTAAGTGTTACACAGGCCAGAGGAAAATGTATTTCCATGCACACATGAGCTTGCACGCAAACACACACACGCTCAACTTGAAGGGGTGAGCTGCTGTTTCAGTTTTATAACTGACAAAGCAAGAAATAAAATGGATCTTTTCGTCTTCCTTTGGGACAGTGGAGCTTAGAAGCATTTGTACAACAGTCTAATTCTGCCATGGAAATACCAGTTCTCTACCAGCTTCCCATAGGAGCCCAGAGTAGTACTGGTCTTTGACAGCTCCCAAGATTGGCATACTGGAAAGGACATGGGGAAATCCAAGACTCAAGACTCTCCCACATCTCTGAGCATCAGCTTTCTTATGTCTAAAATGTAGAGATTGGAATAGTCTCCCACTAAGGTCCAACTGAACTGCAGTCCATTCCTATTTAAGGAAATCTTTAGTAGAGCTAATCTTATTACCATGACAGCAGAAAGTTCACTAGATGGAGAATATTTCCAAGATCCCAATGACTGCCCTTAGCAACAGAGCTTGTCTGACCTTGTTAAAGACAAAATTAGCTCCTAGTAATAACTCAGTGCAATGGATGCTTCCATCTGTGGTTTTGTCCATTTTGTTTCTCTTCTCCAGAAGGCCTTTCTGCTCTCATCTCTCTACTTGAAGGCCACCACCCTAGTTCATCATCTCATACCTCAACTGTGCCAGTGGCCTCCTAATTATGCTTCTTGCCTCAATCTCAATCTCCCCCAATCTAACATCCCCATAGCTGCCAAAGTAACCTTTCCAGGGCTCAGATGGAACCACATCCTTGCCTACTCAGAAATCACCAGTGACTCCCTAGTGCTTCTGCTCAGATAAAATAAAAACTCTTCAGCCTGACACTGGAGGACTTCTACAGTCTGGCTCCAACCTTGGATTACTCTCATTCATGAGTTCTCCTTTCCCTCTAAGACCTTCCTTGAGCTCGACAGAAAATCTCCTCCTCTTTCAGGGCATCCATACGGGCCACCGCCATGCATGGAATTCTGTACCTCCTCAAGGCTCTTTGTCTTTTACACTCTAGCCTTCCTTTGAAGTTCTGCTCAGGTACTGCCTTCCCTCCTCCACCTTTACCCCATTTCCTGGTGATTTCTTCCTCTTCAGATTTTCTTCTATTTCTTTATCTATGTACATGTTATGTCCTCCAGGAGAAGGTGAGTTTCTCCAGGACAAGAGCTTTCTAAATTTTAGTATTTGTATCTCCAGAAGTCAGTACTGTGCCTGGTACAAATAGGTGTATAGTAACTATTGGCTTTGAAGTCAGTATGAGCAATCTGAGAGGCAGTTAGCTATCCTAGAAAGAGAGCTGGCCTCAAAGCCAGGAAGATCTGGGTTCAAGTTTCACCTTTGACACACATTGGCTATTTGATCCTGGGCAAGTCCAGCTTTTTCTCCATGCTCTCATGATGAGCTAGAGAACTCCCTGAGACTAGAGAGTTCAGAGACAATGTTGACTTGACTTGTCCATGTAGAAGGGGTTTCCTCATTGGAGAATCCCCTATAACCATATAATCATGGATCTAGTACCAACTCCCCTTGGGCTATCTAGTACACACTTATCCCTACGCTAGTTACTAAGAAGGATCAGTTACCTAGGCTTTCCTTGCAGACTGCATTCCATCTCCAATTCAAGTGAAACATCCCAGAGAGTTCCCAGAGGCTGGGAGTGGTTAACAGATTTGTTCTCGGTCACCTGGCTTTGACACATACTGACTTTGAAATCCTAAGCAAGTTGTTTTGCCTCTCAGGGTTCTGGGCAACTTTCTAAGGCTAGATGATGCAGAGAGCTCTCACACGTCTTCATTGGCAGAGGGAGTTTTTCCTTCGGGAATTCCCCGTACCGATAAAGTCATAGTTAGATGAGTGGGGGAAAATGGTGGCCCTATGAAGGAGGGTTTGGAGAGGGGGGAGACACTGGGCACAGGCAGACCAATTATTTGTAGAAATAAACAGATGGCAGTTAGGAGAGACCCCAGTCCAGTCTGAGCATCCAAACAAGAAATAATGAAGATTCAATCTTTCTTCTACTCTTTACATTTTTGGGGACCTGATTCCAACCCAGTGTTTTAGAATGAATATTGAAGAGGGTTCCATCCATTAGGTGGCATGCATGTGAAAGGCTTTTAAGCAGGGGAGTGAAACCAAGATACATGAATATACACATAAAGGAGCTTGAACTCATGGTTTATTATAGACTCATGGTATTTAAGGACAGCTGGACAGCAAAGTGGATCAGCCACTGGGCTTGGAATCGTGAAGACTTATCTTGCCAAGTTCAAATCCAGCCTCAGACACTTACTACATATGCGACCCTGGACAAGTTACTTAACCATGCCTGCCTCATTTTGTACATTTGTAAAAGGAGCTGTAGAAGAAAATGGCAAACCACTCCAATATCCTTGCCAAGAAAACCCCAAATAGGGTCACAAAGAATTGGATATGACCAGAAAAATGATTAAACAAAAAGAACATGGCACTTTGGATATATGAACATCAAACAATGCTGATTTGATTGGTACTTACTTTTTCTGGTCCCTCACTGAAGAAACCAAAAAAATGGCAATCTGTTTAGGGAAGTCTTTCATGGAGATCAAGTGAAGAATTGGCATATTCAGGAAAACCAGTGACTCACAAAACTATCTTTTTATCTTGGCAGGCTATGAAGTTTATGTACAAATATACTGTTGATATATGCACATATGTGTAACATATGTATAGATATGCATATAAACACACATATTGATGAAAAAGCATTTCTCCACATATGCAAATTCTTTACTCCTCTGAGTTTTGTGTGGGTTCACCTTCATTCTGTTTCCACTGGTAAAAATTAGGTAATGGAAAGCTAGGACACCAAAGTGACTATTTGTCGACCCTGCCTGCTGGGACTTTTTTGTGAAGGAAAGGAGTATCTTTTGTTTGTTGATTTTTAAGGTTCTTGTCCTTTCTTCTTTTCAAATGCTGTTTTAAAAATATAGAGAAATTAAACTCATTTTAATTCAATTCATTTAATGAGAACCCATTAAGCTCCTCAGTTGTGATATCATAGATTTAGGGCTAGGAGGAGGAGACAGCTAGGTGACTTAGTGGACACAACACTGGGCATGGAGTCAGGAAGACCTGAATTCAAATACTTACTAGCTGTGTGACCCTGGATAAGTCACTTTGACCTGTTTGCCTTAATCCATTGGAGGAAGATATAGTAAACATTCGAGTATCTTTGCAAAGCAAACGCCATGGACAGTATGGTCCACAGGGTCACAAAGAGTTGTTCATGACTGAATACACAAAAATGTCTAGAAGGAAGCCTTAAAGGCCATTAAGTCCAGTCCTTTCATTTTTACTGATAAGGAAATTGACACATGGAGAGATTGAGTGACTTATCCAGGGTCACACACTCAAACATTTTAGAATCAATCAAGCTATAATGAAGCATTTATTAAGTATTTTCTGTGTGCCAGGCACTATGACAGAAAGAAAATGAATTCCTGCCCTCAATTGCTTACCAGAACTAGATTCAATTTCACAAGAGTTTCTTAAGTACCTTCTATGTGCAGAGTGCTGTTGGGGGACAATTGGGGTGTGTTCTATGTCTCTTCACATCCTCTCGTAGGATTCTTTGCTTCTTCAAGGTCTAATTTAACTCCTGCCCCCTACATGGGACCCTTCTTCATTCCCCCAGCTGTTAGGGCCTTCTCCTTAAAATGACTCTCCATCTGCTTCATATGTGCTTATCTGTACATGTTGTTGGAATGTAAAATCCTCGAGGTCAGGCATTGCTTGGGTTTTGTCATTGCAGCCTCAGAACCTAGAACATAGTAGGTACTTTTTAAATGCCTATTGATTAAAAATAAGTGCTTATTGATCAATGGATGGCTGGGAAATGAACATATATGTATATTTACACACATATGTTAGTATATACACAATATATCTCTATGTACACACATACACATGCATACATTGTTATATGATACATATATATTCCCTTTAACTCTATATCTGGAGTTGTACTTTATATATGGCAGACATTCAATGCATTTTGTCTGATAGATATCATGAAAGAAAGCATGCCACATTTGGAATTATGTGAGAATTGGGTCTGGGCTCCTGCTAGTTATGTAACCATGAGTAACACACTTAACCTTGTCATGAGCTTCATAAATACTGAAAATACCCTCACTAGCAAAGGCCCAGACCCTTGAGGCATTAAAAGAAGAGTCTGACCGGGTTCATCCACCAGAAATCTGCCTCCTGGAGGAGTACATGGGAGTGAAGGTAGAGGTCAGGGAAACATGGAAACAATTTCATCTCCTACAGCAAATTCTTAGGGAGATTGTTCTAACAGGAGTGGGCTGTTACCCTTGACCAATGATTGATAGACCTCTGTCAAGGACAGTAATTTTCTTCTACCTATTACAGATTCAGAAGGGATGCACATGGAGTTGATTGAGAAGAAGGGGAAAGCTCTCTCTCTCCCCATCCCCCACCCCCCCACTAATCAACCATGACAGTTATTGGGGTAACAGATATTCCAGTCAGATTATTTTCATATCACCATGGTGTGTTACATAAAGAGCTAGCCAGATCAGAATGAGAAGACTAAGGTTTAAGTCCCACCTCTGACACATAATATTATAAATATAATAGCATTATATAGTGCTTTAAAGTTTGTGAATGTTTTATACATTGTAAGCTCCTTGAGAGTTGGGACTATTTTTTTGGCCTCTTTTTGTATTCCCAGCACTTAGCACAGTGCCTGGTACATAGCAGGCCCTTATTAAATGTTTATTGAAAGAATTAATATGTTCTATCTCATTTGATTGTCACAATACCCCTGGGAGCGAGGTTATATTGTCAGCCTCTTTTAGAGATGAGGAAGCTTAGATTGAAGCAGGTTAAATGATTTGCTAAAGTCATATAGCTACTAAGTGTCAGAGGGAGAATTTGAACTCATGTCTTTCTGGCTCTAAATCCAATATTCCATCCATTACTATTCCTAGCTGTGTGAGTATGGGCAAGTAACTTAATCTCTTGATGCCCCGGGTGACTAGGACCATAAGTTACAGATTGTTGACTTGCATTTATAGAGAAAGTTCCCTCACTGAGAATTCCCTTCACCAGTGGCATCATAGATCTAGACCAGAAAGTACAAGTCAGGGCTGGTTCCAGTGGGGCTAAAGTTTCCTGACCGATTGCTCTAGGTCATTCTGAAAAGACCCATTTCAACTTGAAACTTGTCAGAGCTGAACTGATCTTTGAAATGAATAGGCCAAACCAAGTGGTCGGCCATCTTGCTACCCATGGGGTTCCTTTAACATAAGATAGCCAGATTTTTGAGGGACTCAAGGTGACTCAAACATCACCAAATTTGTGCATGAAATTTCTTTGGTATCTTTTCTTGAGGATTGGGAATCAGTAGAGAGGAGCTACAGCCAAGCACAAGTCAACAAGCCCACATAATCCTGATCTTAAAGAGCCTTTTCCTTCTAACAACATAAAAGTTTTGCTCTCTCAGCCCTACAAATACCATGGGAGGAGAGGCGGCTGTGATTGTCCAAGTTCCTCTGCAGGGAAGTCCTCCCACTGTTCTTGAAAAGATGCTTTCTGTCTACCAAGATGCACTTTCTGAAAGAGCAGCCAATTTTTTATGCCTTAACGTCTCCTGGGAGCTGTAAACTAGCATAACAATTTTGTCCTTAAACTGATGTGGGGATTGGGGAAAGGGGCAGGATGGCTGGCTGGTCATCAGAACGGGACTTCTTTGTCATTCTGGCAATTTTATGAGATGGGAAGAAAACACGTTTAGGTAATGTCACTGAATGCAGACACATCCCATCACACAGAACACTTCTTGCAAATGTGACTTCATTCTTCTGATATTGGGGGCTGGGACTAGTATCTCCCAGCCTGTTATGTGCCACCTGACATTGATTAAATACCTACTATGTGTAGTGTACTCAGCTAAGTATTTGGGCAAGATACAGTGATTATATTGTGTATGTGATGCATTATATCTATACAATGAATTATATGCTATATACATTTTATACTATATGATGAATACATGGTCTCTTGCTCTCAAGGAGTGTATAATCTAATAGGGAAGATAAGACATGGCACAAAGTAAGAATAATATATTTACATGACTTTTTCAGTTTCAAAATGTTTCCTTGAAATGACCCTTTGAGGTATGACATACAAAATTTGCTAGTCCCATTTTACAGATGAGGAAACCAAAGCCCAGAGAGATTTAATGATTTGCATGAGATTACCCAGCCAATGTGAGAGGTAGGATTCAAAACCAGGTCTTCTGACTCTAAGTCCAGTGACCTATGTATCCCGTAACTTCCATATTGCCTTTTTATTTAAATGGGATTTCATTGGTGTTTGGTATTCTCAATGAAGAAAGTCTCTTTGCCAATACAGATCGGTCCCTGCTGTGCAACTTCTAGTAATTTGTACTACCTGGAGACACCAAGAAGTTCAGTGACTTAGGCTATCTCAAACAGGATGTGTCAGAGGGTCTTCCTAACTCCCAGGCCAGCTCTACCCCCGTTACACAATGACTACCTCTATGCTGCCTGTTAATACCATATGAATAAAAAGAGGATAAGTGCCACAATCATGCTTTTACTCTTATGAACTGCAGGGTACAGGGTTTAGAATGGCCTTTATCTGGTTCTATGTGTCAATGTGCAGGTATAACAAGGAGTTGGGAGTAGAGTGGAGAAAACAGAGGATGGAAGCCAGAAGACCCAAGCCCTTGTCACCATTGTCCCAAGCGGTCCACCTATCTGTAGTAGATCCCTTATTCTAACTCTGGGTTTCCTTGTGTATTATTCACATGAGTATCTTGCCATATAAGTGCTCTCAGGTCAACTCCAACTCTCCGGTTCTGAAATTTTAGAAACTTGCTCTAAATTCAAAGATGTCACTTAAGATCATTCTCAAAATTGTCAAAGCATTTAGCTTTGGGCTCTCTACTTGCACTTCTTTGGAGGCGGTAATAATTTGTTTTTCCAAAAGAAAGCAAAAAATGCCTAATTAGGTTGCTTGGACTCTACCTCCCCAATTTCTTTCTTTAAAACTCTTAAGGAGGCTCAGTTAACTTATTGGGTGACTCATGTCCAACAAAAATATCAGAGCCCCCCACAACCCTGGAAAGGTGTCATGATATAGACATCTGAGGAATAATGATGATGATGATAAAATAGCTAGTGTTTATAAAATGCATTTGGGTTTGTAAAACACTTTACAAATATTTATCTTCACAGCAGCTCTCCTTGGAGGGTAGGTGTTATTATTATCCTCATTTTACAGATGAGGAAACTGAGGCAAACAGTGGCTAAGTGACTTATTTTTGGTTACAGAATAGTAAGTTTCCGAAGCTGTGTTGGTGAAGGTGATAGGGAAGCTGTCAGTCACATGACATACAAAGAACTTCATTTCCTTCTAATCCAATGAGACTATGATTGATCTATGTCCTGTCTGATAGAGTCGCATCAGAATCTTCCCTCAAAGCCTTCAGCCCCTAGTCCTGTCCAGGACTCTGGGTCCTGACCAGAGTTTTGGAGGTCTAAGGCTGATGGGCGCCTGCCCTGAAACTTTTGGTGTCAGAGAGAGTTACCTGAGAGTCTGAGGGATTAAGTTACTTGCCTAAGGTCAGAGAACCATAAGGTGTCAGAAGAGGGACCTGAATCCAGGTCATCCTGATTCTGAGACCCAGGCCAACATTTTATGCATGAGATCGTCTCCAGGGGAGGAGCTAATAAACTCAATCACATTAATGTGGAGATGGCTTAATGAATATCAGGACTTTTCTTTGAATGTTTGCATTTTAATCAGCAAGTGGGAAGACAGACAAGGAAACCTGGAATCCTGAGTCTGTTTCTTCCACTGCAAAATGGGAATGAAAACACCTAATTCGCAATATAAAGAAATCATTTTGTAAATTGTAAAGGCTGGTAGGTGGTACGGTGGATAGAGTGTTGGGCCTGGAGTCAGGAAGACCTGAGTTCAACTCTGGCCTCAGACTCTTACTAACTATGTGACCCTGGGCAAGTCACTTAAACTTTTGTTTCTGTTGTTTTTAAGGGAAATAACACTTCACCTATTCTCCAAAATATCTGTCCAGAAGTAAGTCAAGGGATCACAGGCTGAGAGCTAGAAGAAATGTTACAGACCATCTAGTTCAACCTTTTTCTTTTACAGATGAGGAAACCAGGCCTCACAGAGGTTCAGGGACTTGCCCATGATCACACAGTGTTAGAAGCAGGATTTGAACCCAGGACTTTGGACACTAAGTTCTACACATAGTGTGATGACCAAAGGTTTGGACAGAGTTCTTGGACTTCTGATTGATGCCCTGACAGCTCCTCTAGTAATCCCAAGCTCCTTTCAGGTTCCATCCCCTATGACTAACCTTCCTTGGTTTCCCCCACTTTTTATTAGTGTCTGCCCTCCTCCTTTTTCAGGTTTTACAGATGAGGAAACTGAGGCAAACAGTGGTTAAGTGACTTACTTTGTATTTATGCATGTGGTTTGTATCTGCATATCTGCACACATGTTTCTTCCCAGTAAAATGTATGATCTTTGAGGACTGAGACTGTTTTCCTCATTGTTTTGGTAGTCCTTGTACCTGGCATACAGCAAACTTTTAAATAAATGCTTATTATATTGAAATAAATTGGTTCCTTCACTTTCCTATTTAGATTGAAACCAGTCAGCTAGGCCAGGCCATGGAACTAGGCCCTGGCCACTGGAACCCAACCATGAGTCCAGACTGACTCCAATGCATGCCCTGCCCCCTCCATTCCTCCCACTACTGTGGGACTGAGTATGGGACCCTCTTTAAGGTTCAAGTGGCAAGCGGTCATCTTGTTCCCTCCATCTTTGTTGAAGGAAAGTAGGAGAAGGGATTCATAGCTCATAGGGCCTTTTGAGTTGGTTTATTAGAGTGAGTTCACATGGAGGGTTAGCCAAATAGCCCTCTGAGCTAATAAATAATAACACTGCAGGCCTATCTCAGCTTTTATCCAGGGAGCTACAAAGTGCTTTACAAAGCCTGACAGCATCGCCCAGAGGTAACTAATGTTATAGCTATTTTAACAGGATGATTCTATCTCTGTTACAAGTTAATATGAAGCCAGACTGAGAACACTCTGGTCAAGGTTAAAAATACTACATTGGATATAGAAACACAGAACATGTGCCTGAAACCTGGCCCTCCACTGCCAGCCTGCACATTGGAGAATCTTTTCAACATGGCGCGGCATTTCTTCTCCTTGTCTCTGGGTATGTTTTTCCTCACAGATGGCTAGTGGGTGTCCCCAAAGATCCCCTTCTCTATTTGAGCAATAACCATGGATGTTCAGACAGAGCTTTAGAGGCTACAAAC
The DNA here is from genome assembly GCF_028583685.1 of Petaurus breviceps papuanus. Taxonomy (NCBI): domain Eukaryota; kingdom Metazoa; phylum Chordata; class Mammalia; order Diprotodontia; family Petauridae; genus Petaurus; species Petaurus breviceps. The sequence continues at coordinate 19,144,107 of NW_027185759.1, forward strand.
CCCTTTACATTTGATGCATTCTCCTCTTTATTACCATTGTTCCCATCATCCTCTTTGGGGCTGGACAACAAGGCCACGAGTGACCTGATTTGGGTTTTCTGCTCTTCTGCTTTCCCTTTGTGGACTTGAGTAGACTTTCTAGTTTGAGGATGAGGTCCTGTCTAGCACAGCGTGGGGTAAGACAACAAGAAGTTCTTTCTTAAAGGTGGGAGGTGGGGGGTAGGTCCTACCAGAACCTTAAGGTCTGTTTCTAAAGCTCTAGTTAGTAAGTCAATACACAGGTATAGTGAGGCAGTTACCTACATGTTGTTATTCGAGGGCTAATTAAAAAGTCTTCCATAAAGAATACATTGACCTAGTCTTTAAAACAAGAAGCTCAGACTGGATTATCTCTAATCTAGCCTCAGATAGTTACAATCTGTGTGGTCCTAGACAAGTCAACTTCTTCTTTTTTTTTTTTTTTAAAGCAATCGGGGTTAAGTAACTTGCTCAAGGTTACACGGCCAGTTATTTCTGGGTGTGGTGCTGAGTATCTGAGCCCGGATTTGATCCAGGTCATCCCGACACTGGAACTGATGCTCTTACTTGCTGAGCCACCTGGCCACCCCTGACAAGTCAACTTCTGTCTGCTTTGGTTTCCTCATCTATAAAATGGGGTTGCCTCCCATGGTTGTGAAGATGAAATGAAGTAAGACATGTGAAGTACTTGGCGAACCTTAACAAGATACTATAAATTCAAGCAAGAATTACTATCTCTACAGTGCTGTTTAGTTCTTCATCCTCTGTGTGTGACAGAATTACAGCATCTTTGAGTTGGAAGGGACCCAAAAGGTCATGTGGTCCTGCCCATACCTAGGACAGCGTCCCCTGTCTATCACACATCACTTCGCCTTTGTTTGAAGACCTCCAGGCTGGGGGATCCCTTATCCTGGAAGGGTCATCCCTTCTATTTAGGAACAATTCCAATCCTTTGGAGTTTTTCCCTTAAATCAAACATAAATTTTCCCCTTTTCAATGTCTACCACCTCTTCCCAGTTATGTCCTCTGGGGCCAAACAGGGCAAGTCCCTCTTGTACCCATTAGCTCTGATTATTTTCAATTTATGTTGTATATAGTTTATTTGTTGATGATTTTTGATAAATTCCTTTAACCAATTTCAAGAAAATTCCACTTATGCCAATACCTTCAAATGTTTTTAGTAGAAATGAGTGTTGAATTTTAGCAAAAGCTTTTTCTACATCTGTTGATGTAATCATATGATTTTTAAACTTATATTATTGATTTAATCAATTATGCTAATAACTTTTACTTTTTAAACCATCCCTGCATTCCTAGTATAAATCCCACTTGACCACAATGTATAATTTTTGTAACATATTGTTGTAATTTAGCTAGTATTTTATTTAGGATTTTTGCATCGGTGTTCATTAATGGAATTGGTCTATCATTTTCTTTCTCTATCTTGACTCTTTCAGGTTCAGTTAGTCACATCATTATTTACAGTTGCTTGCATGTATCTCCCTTATCAGACTGTGAGCTCCTTGGGGGCAGGAACTGATATTTCTCCTTTTTTTTTTTTTTTTGCTTTTTGGAGGGCATTTGGGGTGCCAAATGTTCACACGGCTAGTTTTTGTGTTCTTTTTTTTCTCTTTTTTTGTTGTCTTTCTGGAGGGGGGAAGGCAGGGCAATTGGGCTTAAGTGAGTTGCCCAAGGTCACACAACTAGTAAGTGTTAAGTGTCTAAGACCGGATTTGAACTTAGGTCCTCCTGACTCCAGGGTCGGTGCTCTACTCACTGCGCCACCTAGCTGCCCCTATTTACCTTTTCTTTCTATCGTCAGTTATTAGGATTGTACCTAATGCAGACTAGGCTCTCAATACATACTTGTTGACTGACTGAAGTACTTGAAGACAACTATAATGCCCACTCAGAGTCTTTTCTTAATCTGGCTAAAGACAGATAAAAACAAAGAAAAGGAAAGAAGGAAAGGGAAGAAAGGAAGAAAGACTAGAATTGTGATTTTATTGAGTATTGGTATGGGAACTCTTGGATAAGGATAAGCCCTGTACCAATGCTTGGCACAAGGCCTGGCACTTGTAATAAATGTTTATTGACTGACTGAACAGTGCAGAGCAGCACCTACTTTGCAATGTCTAGCATTAGAGAATATCCTAGATTTCAAGAGGGTAAGTGACATGGTGAGGGTCACAGAGTCACTCTTTGTCAGAGGAAGCTCTTATGCCCGGCTCTCTGGCTCCCACAATGGGTTCTTTTGGGGAGGGGTGACCCTTGGAACTTATTGGCTGTGTGACCCTTACCAAGTCAATTGCCTCTCAATGATGTGATCAATGCTCTAAGACTCTAACTGTTAGAAGGAGCTGACCAACTTTGACTCAGGGAGCTTCCTTGCTTGAGGAATCCCCTACACTATGGAAATCACAGGTCAGGTCATAGGTACCCATGTATGTACACACCTTGTCACAGTCCTAGAAATCCCCATGTAAGAGAGTTCTCCCCTTGTGTTACAATACTGGGTCTCCAGGAGACCTCATTAAACCAAATGTTATCCTGGAAGAATAATATTCAGCCACTGACACTTTAGCTCGAATCATTTTACCAGATTAAATGGCTCACCATTTAACAAAGTCCTCTGGGAACGAGGCATAAAATTCTAAGTGTTGATGGGGAAAGGAGGGAGTGGTTGACCTACAGCTCTGGAGGACAGGTCCATGTAGATATGCAGAGTTCAGGGGAAGAAAGGCCTGGGAAGTTAGGGAACACGAAGACCCCTGGTGGCCATAATAGCTTATCCAAGAGATGCTCAACCACAGCGGAAGTAGGCTGAGCATAATATGGCAAATGAGGAGTAGTAGAAGGTGCAGAACACCAGAGAGAGAAAAGGGAGGAGAAATAGGAGACTGAGGGATGACAAAAAGACATATCTAGAATTATTGACTTTCAAAGATGGGAAAGAACTTTTGATCTATATGTTATGTGGTCCAACATCTTTATTTTACAGAGGAGGAATCTGAGAGCCCGAAAGGGGATGTGCCCAAGTGCTTAACTAGGAATCTGACCTAGACCCACCTCCAAGCAGGCGCTGTCCTTTGTCTTTCTTTGTGCCCTTAACGGTTTGCACAGTGCCTGTAATATTGTAGGTATTTAAAAGCTCACTCACTGACTGCCAAAGTTGACTTTACCTGGGGCCAGCCCAGGCTCTCAGATGAGTAGTTATTCCTTCTCCTCCCCCCAGTGTGCTGGTGCTCCTGTGTGATGGGAATAATAATAATAAAATGATAATGTTAATAATAACAGAAGAGGAAAAGCATTTCTACAGTGCCTACTATGTGTCATCTACTATGCTAAATCCTTCTTACAAGTATCTCATTTGAACCTCACAACTGCACTATGTAGTTATTAATATCCTTATTTTATGTTTGAGGAAGCTGAAGCAAACAAGAGTTAAATGACTTGCCCAGGGTCACACAGCTAGTAAGTGTCTGAGGCCAGATCTAAACTCAGGGCTTCCTGTATCCACTGCACCACCTACTGCCTACAACAGTAACAAATAATGATGATGGCTAGCAGCTATATAGAACTTTAAGCTTTGTGAAGAACTTTGGAGATATGACCTCATTTTATCCTCACAACAGCCTTGAGAAGTAGGTGCTTCCCGTTTTTTATATATGGGGAAACTGAGGCAAGTAGAGGTGAAGTAACCATGACTCCCTCATTTAAAGGAGGGTACTGGGGATGGTAGTAGTGCCTGTGCAGGGCCTGCCATATTGCTGTACATTTTGGGCCCTTGGTCAAGGTCCTTGAATGAAATCTTGCCTGGGGAAGCCAGAGTTTTGTTTCTTCTCCTGAATATTCCTTGGAAAACAGTGCAGCAGAGTGAGAAGAATTCTGCAGAAGGAGCTGAGGTGGTGGGTTCTCATCTTGGATTGGCCACTTAGTATACCGGCGGTAACTGTGCACAAGCCGGCTCATCTCTCAGCCTCAGTCTCCCCATCTGTGGATTAAGGGAACTGGACCAGATTGACTGCCACCTCTTCCAGTTCTAAACTTACAACTTGAATTCCTTTGCAATAATTCATTAGTGCTAAGAACCCAGAAATATTGTGAGTCCTTTATTAGTTTCTTGATAGATTCCTTATTCGAATCCACATGGTAGCCAATGGAGTGTGTCTGTAAATGGACCATTCCAGGTCATTAGTGAATACTCCTGGAGTGTAAGTAAATAGCTTTGCTAGCTGAGTGCATTGGACACTAAACAGCTTGGCTGTGGTCAAGTACGTCTCTGGGACTCTAGGCTTCTCATCCAGCCCTTGTAAAGTCACAGGAGAAAACAATAAGGCTGCAGAGTTTGTAGACAGTTGTACTGGCTTAGAGCTGGAAGGGAGCTTAGAGTCCAAGTGGCTCATTTTACTGATGAAGAAACTGAGGCACAGGTGAATAAGTGAATGGGCCAAGACCACACAGCTCAGTGGTGTCAGAGTCGGGCCTGCAACCTGGGTTTTCCTTGTTAAGGGCTATTGCCTTGTTGTGTAATGTGGTGACAGTTGCTGTTTCTAAGTTTAAGGCCAATCTTCAAGAGGTTTAATTATTCCTAAAGATTTAAGGCCGCAATTGCCTTTAATAGGAGCGAGCCTTTATTTGGGGAGGGGATCCCCATGCTTTACATAGTGCCCAGCACATTGCAATCTCTTAATAAATAATCATTGACCTGGCTCAGCTGGTTGGGGGTCTTGGTTTAGGGATGCAAATTATAAGACATAGACTTTATTTGATACAGAGATTTTAACAGTGGTTTCCCCCACCGCTACCAAAACTGTCAAATCTGACAGACTTGAATTGCAGTTCTACAACCCTTTTATTTACAAAAAAATACAAAAGAATGAATCATTTGTGATTTTGCTCTACATTTTACAAGAAGAGGTCCCGGGGGGTCGACACAAGATGGTGGAGTAGAAACAGGACTTCTGTGTAGCTCTGGCTCCCATCTTCCCTAACTCATGTAAAAATGGATCTAGACAAACTTTGGAGCTACAGAACCCACAAAATGACACAGAGAAGCTAACCTCCCACTGAGGACAGCCCAGCAGGCTGGCAAGAAGTGGCCAGTGCAGCAGTCTGGGAGCCGAGCCCAGCACTGGGCAAGCCCAAGGTTTTAGCCTCAGGGTGGCCTGACCAGCTGCTGGCTGGAGGGACTTCAGATCACCAGCAGCTATGGCAGTTTTCAGAATTATCAACACATAGATGCTAAGGACAAAATGAGAGGTCAGTGCAGTGTGGACTTTGGGACCTGGGAATTAGGGAGTATGGTCTGGCCTTTGCCCCTGGGGTGAGAAGCAGCTGAAGCTCCATGGGCTGTGCAGCCACTGCCACATTGCTGCTTCAGAGCTCTTGGTCTGCACATTGTAGGGGGACCAAGCACCAGTCTGAGGGGTAATCGCTCTTACTTTAACTTGCTTGGATTTGGATTGCTGTCTAGGGTGGAGGTCCTGGGGTGCATGAACAGTTTGCCAGAGTGTGTGGAGGCTTCAGAGAGGGCACCCAACTAATAGCTCCAGCACCTGCTAAAACCCCTGCATTTGGGATAAAGCTTACGTTTCTGGTAGCAGAGTTCTACTGTGGCAAAAGATTCAAAAGTCAAGTAATTGAGTGGCAATGTCAGCAAGCAAAGGAAGCAAAGAAAACAGAGCAACCCAACTTTACACTCCTATTTTGAGGACAAAAAGGATCAAAGCATGGAACAGGAGAAAGACAGTGAAGTCAGAACTCCTACACTAAAAGTTTCAAAGAAAAATACAAGCTGGTTATAGGCCACAGAGGACATTAAGAAGCAGATAAGAGAAGTGAAGGAAAAATTGGGAAGAGAAATGAGAATGATGCAAGAAAATTATGAAATAAGAGTCAATAACCTGACTGAAGAAAATAACACCTTAAAAATAGACTAACTAAAATGGCAAAAGAGGCTCAAAAAGGCAATGAGGAGAAGAATGCCTTAAAAAGTCAAATTTGCCAGATGGAAGAAGAATCTCAAAAGCTCACTGAAGAGAATCATTCCTTCAGAATTAGATTGAAGCAAATGGAAGGTAGTGACTTTATGAGAAATCAAGATACTATTAAACAGATCCAAACAAATGAAAAAATAGAAGGCAATGTGAAATATCTCATTGGAAAAACCACTGACCTGGAAAATAGATCCAGGAGAGATAATTTAAAAATTATTGGACTACCTGAAAGCCATGATCAAAAAAAGAACCTAGAAGTAATTGTTCAAGAAATTCTCAAGGAAAATTGCCCTGATATTTTAGAACCAGAGGGCAAAACAGAGGTTGAAAGAATCCACTGACCACCTCCTGAGAAAGATCCCAAAAAGAAAAGTCCTGGGAATATTATAGCCAGGTTCCTGAGTTCCCAGATTAAGGAGAGAATATTACAAGCAGCCAGGAAGAAACAATTTGAATATTGTGGAAACAAAATCAGGATATCGAAGGGCTTGGAATATGATATTCTGGAGATCAAAGGAGCTGGGATTAAAACCAAGAGTCACCTACCCAGCAAAACTGAGTATCATGTTTCAGGGGAAAATATGGTCATTCAGTAGAATAGAGGAATTTCAAGCATTCTTGATGAAAAAACCAGAGTTGAAGAGGTCCCAGGCTGTAAGCCCATCCTCTATCCCCCAAGGATATGGGACATCTGTCTATGAGACACATCTCAACTCACTTAACTTCTCCTGGGCCTCAGTTTCCACATTCATAAAATGAAGGGGATGGACTAGATGAGATCCTTTCTTGTTTTATCTCTGGGATCTGATAATTCCAAAAAATTTCCCCAATGATCAGGTCTCACATTTGAGTCTCTTGCCCTATTCTAACTTTTGATATTTAGCAAAGGGTAGAAACAACTACTGAATCAGAACTCCCTTTCAAACAGTTAATACCCAGAAGAGAGAAGGCTGGAAGGAGGCCAGTGTGGGAGCAGGAGCAGGCATAGACAGGCACTGCTCTTGTTTGCCCCTCTGAATGCAGGAGTCTCTGGTTGAGTTGCAAATAGCTTGATGCCACAAATTTGAAAATGAGGACCCATAAAACCTAATGAAAAGGACTCTCCAGTAAGCTTCGAAATGAGGTTTATCCCATTACACAAGCAAGAGACAGCCCAAAACGAGTCTTCTTTCTTCAGTGGTTATAAGGTGACTAGATGGGCTGTGAAATTATAATCAAGTGCCCATGGGTCACCAGCTGAACGTTTCCCACTCAGGCAAGTTTCTCTGATACTTAACAGTAGGAGGCCCTAGAATTAAGGAAAAGAGTTTGAAAAGCCAGCCTGGCTGACCTTTCTGAGTCTCGGCTTTTGGGGCAGTATGTGGAAAGTCAATGAGCTAAGTAAGTTTGGAGGAGTGTAAAGCTGTGTCTCGGAGAGGGTAAGTGACCCAATGTCACACAGTTAGTAATGATCAGAAAAAGGCTTTGATTCTAAGACAGGGATTAGGAAGCTGGTACTGACCAATGATTGATGTCAGGGGCAGGAGGACTCATAAAATTGTAAACTTAGAAGTGCAAAGGGCCCCAGCTGCCATCTAGTTCAACCATGCTCCCATCTCACAGATGAGGAAACTAAGGCCCCAGAGGTTAAATGGTGTTCAAAGGTTAAGGTGGTGCAATGTAACTTCCAGAACAGATTGCCTAATTACAAGTCTAATAACTTTTACACTATGCCTTTTGGTCATGGCAACATAATAGACAATTAGCATTGTAGGGTTCTTCTGATACCTACATTGTTAATTTGTACTTCACTTGGTAGTGAATGAGGACACAAGGGAAGAAAGAATAGTTTCCCTTCCTTCCTTCCTTCCTTCCTTCCTTCCTTCCTTCCTTCCTTCCT